>NC_065579.1:23894084-24194084 GCF_024542745.1 Macaca thibetana thibetana | reverse complement strand
GGCTCAGTTAATTGAATTCCAGGAAGTACTCAGCAAGTTCATAGAAGTTCTTGAGACCTAAATTTCTTCACGCACACAAAAAAAGATCTTAAGTCATACATTTTTATTGTGTAGAAGTTGTTCAACTAAAGGAATAAATGTCTATTAAAAGAAATTGACTTTCTGTTATTTTTTGTCATCTTCTAGTGCTAATGTACTTTAAAGCAAACCAAATACCCTAGCCAGCAAAAAGGCATCAAAATGTGATTGTAGAAATAACATAATTTGGCCGGGCGCGGTGGCTCAAGCCTGTAATCCCAGCACTTTGGGAGGCCGAGACGGGCGGATCACGAGTTCAGGAGATCGAGACCATCCTGGCTAACACAGTGAAACCCCGTCTCTACTAAAAATACAAAAAATTAGCCGGGCGCGGTTGTGGGCGCCTTTACTCCCAGCTACTCGGGAGGCTGAGGCAGGAGAATGGCGTGAACCCGGGAGGCGGGGCTTGCAGTGAGCTGAGATCCGGCCACTGCACTCCAGCTTGGGCAACAGAGCTAGACTCCGTCTCAAAAAAAAAAAAAAAAAAAAAAAACAATTTGAGGTAGCATAAAATGTACTTACTATCTCAGTTCTTTGATCATTGCATGAATTAAGTTTTTATCTAAAACTGTTCAGCTGGGTGCGGTGGCTCAGGCCTGTAATCCCAGCACTTTGGGAGACAGGCTGGAGGATTTGTTGAGGCCAGCCTGGGCAGCATAGTGAGACCTCTATTTAAAAACAAAGAACAACTTACACATGGCTAATTTGGGAAAGAGAAAGGGTTCGGGCCAAAGGTCAGCATTGTCTACAAGAAAACCTTGTTTCTGTCCTTGCTACCCTACAGTTTAATCTCCACACAGTAGCCCAAGGGATTCTATTGATCACGGCACTCCTGTGCAAAAAAATCCAAAGTCCTCACAATAGCTTTTATGATCTTTCCACTTTCTATGTGTGACCTTACGTCCTATTGCTGTCCTCACCCCAGGCTCCTTGCTGTTCTTCAAATACACCAAACACTTCTAATACCTTTATGATGGGAAAACTTTATTCCAATATTAAGGATCACTTTATTAGCTATGCCCTGACCACCTCACAAGCTGTTCCCATTTGCTTTACTATTTCTGTAATGGCATGTAATTCACACAGCAACATTGACTATTCAGTTTTTTTTTTTTTTTTTTCAGATGGAGTCTCACTTTCACCCAGGTGTGAGTGCAGTGGGGCAATCACGGCTCACTGCAACCTCTGTCTCCTGGGTTTGAGTGATTCTCCTGCCTCAGCTTCCCAAATAGCCAGGACTACAGGCACACACCGCCACGCCCAGCTAACTTTTGTATTTTTAGTAGAGACGGGGGTTCACCATGTTGGCCAAACTGGTCTTGAACTCCTGACCTCAAGTGATCCACCTGCCTTGGCCTCCCAAAGTGCTGGAATTACAGGCATGAGCCACCACACCGGGCCCAAATTTTCTTTAGTAATAACAACAATTGGCTGGGCGTGATGGCTCACACCTGTAATCCCAACACTTTTGGAAACCAAGGTGGGCTTCAGCTCATGAGTTAAGAGACCAGCCTGAGCAACGTGGTGAGAGCCCATCTCATATAAAATAAATAAATTAGCCGGGCATGGTGTTGCACACCTGTAGCCTCCGAAATCACACCACTGCACTCCATCCTGGGTGACAGAGCCAGAACTTGTCTCAAAAAAATAATGGTTTCTTATAATCCCAAAAGGTACAGTTACTAGTATTAATCCTTTTTTGCCAATGAGGAAACACAAAGATGAAGCAACTTGCTTAAAGTCATACAGTGACAGACTGAATTCAAATCCTATACACTTAGAAAGTTTATTTTCTTTTTCTTTTTCTTTTTTTTTTTTTTTTTTTTGAGATGGAGTCTCACTCTCGCAAGGCTGGAGTGCAGTGGCACGATCTCAGCTCACTGCAACCTCCGCCTCCCGGGTTCAAGTGATTCTCCCGCCTCAGTCTCCTGAGTAGCTGGGACTACAGGTGCACACCACCACACCCAGCTAATTTTTGTATTTTTAGTAGAGACGGTGTTTCACCATGTAGGCCATGTTGGCCAGGATGGTCTCAAACTCCTGACCTCAGGTGATCCTCCCGCCTCGGCCTCCCAAAGTGCCAGGATTACAGTTGGCCACTGTGCCCAGCCAACTTAAAGTTTTTGTTAGATAATACATTAATATTAAAAATTCAAAAGTATAGGCGCTACAGTACAAACTCTTCTGCCTCCTAGTTCCCGTCCTTGGAGGCAATGTGATCAGTTTAACAATATTTTTTTATTTTGAGACAGGGTCTCACTGTTGCCCAGGCTGGAGTGTAGTGGTGCGTTCACAGCTTACTGTAGCCTCAACCTCCTAGGCTCAAGCGATCCTCCCACCTCAGCCTCTCGAGTAGCTGGGACCACAGGTGCACACCACGATGCCAGGCTAATTTTTGTATTTTTTGTAGAAACAGGGTTTCACCATGTTGCTCAGGCTGATCTCAAAGTCCTGGGCTCAAGCAATCTTCGCATCTCTGCTTCCCAAAGTGCTGGGATTACAGGTGTGAGCCACTGTGCCTGGCCTACATATGTATTTTTTCCTTTTTTCCCCCAAGTTGTAGGATATGATACACATTGTTGATTTTTTTGTTTGTTTAGTTATGTATCTCAGAGCTTATTCTTTATCAGCTCATGAAAAACTTTTTTTTTTTTTTGAGACGTAGTTTTGTTTTTGTAGCCCAGGCGATCGTGGCTCACAGCAACCTCTGCTTCCCAGGTTCAAGCAATTCTCCCGCCTCAGCCTCCTGAGTATCTGGGATTACAGGTGCCTGCCACTACATCCAGCTATTTTTGCATTTTCAGTGGAGATAGGGTTTCACCATTTTGGCCAGGCTGGTCTCGAACTCCTGACCTCAGGTGATCTGCCCATCTCAGCCTCCCAAAGTACTGGGATTACAGGTGTGAGCAACCACGCCCGGCTGGAACTTCATTCTTTTGGTATAATTGCACGGTATCCCATCAGGTGGATGTACCATGATTCATTGGATATGGACCCTACTGATGGATATTTAAATTTCTTCCAATCTGGTGCTATTACAAAAAGAAAAATGTGTGCATACATCTTTATTCATCTGTAGAATAAATTCTAAGAAGTAGAATGGCAGAGTTAAAAATCATATGTATGTAATTTTTTATAGATATTGACAAATTATCTTCCATAAAAGTTGAACCAATTTACACTACCACCAGCAAAGTAGGAGAGGACTTGCTTATCCACACCCTCTTTAATGCATGAAATCCAATTTTGGGATACTGCCAGTCTGTTAGGGGGGAAATGATATTGTTCTCCACTTTTATTTTGCATTCTGAGTATGGCAGAGGCAAAGCTACGTGCATCCCATAGCTTTTTCTCCCACCTGAAAACACAACTAAACTACGTTGTTTTCCTGGCCTCTCATTCATTTGCGTTGGGGTCATATTACTTCCCTCCAAGACAAACAACAGTTGGTATGCCTCCTCCACACTTCCCACAACTGTGGAAGCCAGTGATCCAGATAGCATAGCTATTAATGCAAGATGGAAGAAAGCTGCTCAACCCCATCAGACAGCATGAGTGGTAAGATTTTATTGTGTCAAACGACTGCATTAGTTGTGTTTTGTTATTGTGGCAGCATAGCCTACCTTGGCCCTAACTAATTCAATAAATAAAGTTGAGCATCATTTGTACATTTAAGAGCGTTGATGTTTGCTTTACAGTGACTTTCCACTTTTCTATCAGAGAATCCCCCCTCCCTTATGTACCATGCTATATTAATAAATTGGAAGGTAGTTGCTAGCTCATTTCTGCTATGCTTCATTATTTTTCTGCTTATTAGATTCTTATTTTTTGAGACGAGTCTCTGTCGCCCAGGCTGGAGTGCAGTAGCGCGATCTCAGCTCACTGCAACCTCCACCTCCCAGGTCCAAGTGATTTTCATGCCTTAGCCTCCCGAGTAGCTGGGATTACAGGTGCGCGCCACTACTAATTTCTTTGTGTTTTAAGTAGAGGCAGGGTTTCACCATGTTTGCCAGGTTGGTCTATTACCCCTGACCTCAGGTGATCTGCGCCCATCTTGGCCTCCCAAAGTGCTGGAATTACAGGAATAAGCCACCAAACGTGGCCCTGCTCATGAGATTCTTGAAGGTAACTTTATGTAGAATAAATTCTTCAAATTTCAACTGTTCATTTTCGCCTTTCAATTCTGAGTTCTGAGTTCATCTTTAAGTTCTGAAATTTCTAAACCAAATTAGTGGGTCTATTGTATCAGGCAGACTAAATGAGGCAACAGTAACAACCTCCAAATTTTAGTGGCTTAAAATAATAAAAGATTTGTTTCTTGATCATACTTCATGTTTTTTAGAGATCGTTCTCACTCTAGAATCCAGACTGTTAGAACAGACACTATCTGGAACACTGCGAGGTGTCCATGACAGAGGACAAAGAGCATGGCATAGAACACCCTAACTTGTAGAGCTTCTGCTCAGGTTGTCCGAAGCAAGTCCCATGGCTATGCCTGGGTACAAATGGTGGGGAAATCTTCCAGTGCTTGGAAAGAGAGAGAGAATCAAATATTTGTGAACAACTCTAATGTCTACCACACACACTAATCCACTTGGTTTCTCTTTAGTCTTTAGTCTTTGTACACATTTGAAGTATTATGGAGAACAGCTGGTATACCAAGGTGGAAGTAGGAACCAGCGCAGTTCACACTGGTAGAGAGAATATTTTGTCACTGACGTTGCTAGTATTGCCAGAGTATGATGATGATAAAAAAGAATATACTGAGAGTGGGCTTGGTGGCTCACACCTGTAATCCTAGCACTTTGGAAGGCCAAGGCAGGTGGATCACTTGAGCTCAAGAGTTTGAGACCAGCCTGGGCAAGATGGTGAAACCCATCTCTACTAAAAATACAAAAAATTAGCTGGGCACAGTGGCATGTGCCTGTGGTTCCAGCTACTTGGGAGGCTAAGGTGGGAGAATCACCTGAGCTTGGGAAGCTGAAGCTGCAGTGAGCCAAGATTACGCCACTGCACCCCAGCCTGGGTGACAGAGTAAGACCCTGTCTCAAAAAAGAAAAAAAAAAGAAACAAACAAATATATATATATACTTTTACCCAGTTTTTGTTGTTTTACAATTCTCCTACAGACAATGCATTCCCTTATTGAGTTGATTGATTTTGTAAAATATGGTTATCTGCACACAACTGCAACCAATTCATTTGACACTTTATTATGTAATAGCATCCTTGCTGTATACCCACAAATGGTCACTGAAGAATACTTTAGCTGTATGCTGTTCAATATGATAGCCACTAGCCATCTGTGACTTTTAAAATTTAAATAGGATTTAAAAGTCAGTTCTCCAGTCATATTAGCTACACTTCAAATGCTCAATGGGCACATTGGCCACCATAATGGACAGCACAGAAAACATTTCGACGGTCACAGAAATTTCTGTTGTATAGCGCCGATTTATGTATTTTTTATTTATTATTATTATTATTATTTTTCGAGATGGCATCTTGCTCTGTCGCCCAGGCTGGAGGGCAGTGGCGCAATCTTGGCTCACTGTAACCTCTGTCTCCCGGGTTCAAGCAATTCTCCCTGCCTCAGCCTCCTGAGTAGCTGGGACTACAGGCACCTGCCACCACGCCTGACTAATTTTTGTGTTTTTAGTAGAGACAGGGTTTCACCATGTTGGCCAGGCTGGTCTCAAACTCCTGACCTTAGGTGATCACCTGCCTTGGACTCCCAAAGTTCTGGGATTATAGGTATGAGCTGTGGCGCTCGGCCAGAGTACCGACTTAGACCTTTGAAATTTTTCTTTATTTCTTCTTCTTCTTCCTCCTGCTCCTTCCTCCTCCTCCTTCTCTTGCTCCTCCTTCTCCTGCTCCTCCTCCTCCTCTTCCTCTTCTTCTTTTTTCTCTTCTTCCTCTTCCTCTCCTTCTCCTCTTTCCTCTTCCTCTTTTTCCTCCTCTTCTTTTTTTGTCATTGTCTAGTAGATGAAGATGAGGCATATGAAATCTAGTTTTACCATAAAAAGTTGTATGTATAGATTTCATATAAGAATAATATTTGTTGCTATAGATATTTTAATTGTATAATTACCACTTCCTTTGTCAGGGCGATTTTAGGTTTTTAGAAGTTTTTGATAAGAATTTGATCCCAATGGTACAAACTGTAAAAGAATGAACTACTACAACACCTTTTCTAAGAGAAAAGGTTTTGGTCTAAAAAGACCTTTAGTTTTCCATTGGCTGCAATTTGGCTGCATCTTTTGCCAAACTGTTAGATCTTTGAAATCAGTTTTATAAATATTCATCATTCAGAGAAGAAACAATTCTTTGGATTTGTCCTAAAAGGATCAAGCTGGCCTGAAATACCAATAGGGGGTGACATGTACCAACAAGCTACACTTTGACCATCAGCTGCCCCAAACAGGATGAAGTCCATGTTGCAGTTTTTAACCCAGCAACACTCTCCACAGCCCCAACATCATTTCAGTTCAGCCTTGGGAAGGTTGGCTAGACATTTAGCTTGTCCATTGATTTTATTCTTACTGATGTAGTGAACATCTTCACTATACATATAGTTTTCAACCTATTTTTTGTTTGTTTGTTTGTTTGTTTTTTGAGACGGGGTCTTGCTCTGTCACCCAGGCTGGAGTGCAGTGGCCGGATCTCAGCTCACTGCAAGCTCCGCCTCCCGGGTTCACGCCATTCTCCTGCCTCAGCCTCCCGAGTAGCTGGGACTACAGGCGCCCGCCACCTCGCCCAGCTAGTTTTTTGTATTTTTTAGTAGAGACGGGGTTTCACCGGGTTCGCCAGGATGGTCTCGATCTCCTGACCTTGTGATCCGCCCGTCTTGGCCTCCCAAAGTGCTGGGATTACAGGCTTGAGCCACCGCGCCCGGCCCAACCTATTTTTATATAGGAAAAATAACCTGAAAATAAAGCCTTTTAGTATAAAATGCCACTCAAATTTTCTTTAGAAAAAGTAAAATCTGCTGCAAGGCAGGGTGCAGTGGCTCATGACTGGAATCCCAGCACTTTGGGAGGCCAACGTGGGAGGATCACTTGAGGCCAGGAGTTCGAGACCAGTCCAGTCAACATAGTGAGGCCTCCATCTCTATATTTTTTAATTGAGGAAAGAAAAAAAATCTACTGCAAAGGGGCTATAGTTGGCCTGTGCCATTAAACCTCATAATCACAGCATTCAAACTTAACGAAATGCTGTAGCTGGAACACACACTTCAGCTCACTCTGAAATCCTGGCAAAGGGCAACTCACTCCTCCAAAATTGACGAAATCATTTGATTTAATTGGCATGCTGTGAACATCTGAACTCATTTGTTGGCAATTCTCATTGTCATTTAGAGAGAAGTTCATTATTTGGCAGTCCTAGTTAGAGACATTAACTGATGGATGATGTAATTATCAGTCATCAAATCACGAAACTTCTTTCTATGAGAGTGTAAACATACTACTTAGCTTCCAGAGGTTGATTATTAACTAAGCTAGGATGTTTTGCTTATCAAAAAGAAAGATTCAAAAAATGATCATCCAAGGCTGAGCATGGTGACTCGCACCTGTAATCCTAGAAATCTGGGAGGCCGAATTGGGAGGACTGCTTGAGCACAGGAGTTCCAGACCAGCCTGGGCAACATGGTGAGACCCTGTCTCTACAAAAGATTTAAAAATTAGCCTGGTCTGGTGGTGCATGCTAGTAGTACCAGATATGCGGGAGGCTGAGGTGGGAGAATTGCTTGAGCCTGGGAGGTGGAAGCTACAGTGAGCCATGTTGGTGCCACTGCACTCCAGCCTAGGCAACAAAGCAAGACACACTCTCTCCTCTTTCTGTCTCTACACACACACACACACACACACACACACACAAACACACACACAGATCATCTGAGCCAGGAATCGTAGCCCGCACCTGTAGTCTCAGTTACTCAAGAGGCTGAGGCAGGAGAATTGCTTGAACCTGGGAGGCAGAGGTTGCAGTGAGGCAAGATTGCACCACTGCACTCCAGCCTGGGCAACAGAGCAAGACTCTGTCTCAAAAATAAATAAATAGGCCGGGCGCGGTGGCTCAAGCCTGTAATCCCAGCACTTTGGGAGGCCGAGACGGGCGAATCACGAGGTCAGGAGATCGAGACCATCCTGGTGAACCCGGTGAAACCCCGTCTCTACTAAAAAATACAAAAACTAGCCGGGCGAGGTGCGGGCGCCTGTAGTCCCAGCTACTCGGGAGGCTGAGGCAGGAGAATGGCGTAAACCCAGGAGGCGGAGCTTGCAGTGAGCTGAGATCCAGCCACTGCACTCCAGCCTGGACGACACAGCCAGACTCCATCTCAAAAAAAAATAATAATAAAATAAATAAATAAATGTTATCATTTGAATACCATTAGTGCTCAGTAACCCTCCAATCCCCCATAACTCCTTGATGAACTGACATTAAGTTTCTAAATATATAAAATATAATTTACATTCTTAATGTAATTAAGAATGTGTGTCAGGTTTAACTTGTACAGAAAAATAAAGATTCTGTTGCATCTTGAATATGATCTAGAAAAAAATGTTTATACTAATTTTTTTCCTAGAAACACTGTAATTTGAGATAATGCCATATGTGGAAGCCGACTCCAAGTCAAGATTTGTGTGCTAGTTTTTTATTACTGAAGTGCTTTTAGGGGAAACTGACAAGGGTGTGAGAAAGTCAGACCAAAAAAACAGAAGCCTCAAAGTATGATTTAGGCTTAAAAAAAAAAAGAGAGAGAGAGAGAGAGAGAGAGACAGAGAGAAGCCAAATCAGATTGTGATTTCAGTCAAAGTCCTACATGGAGTTGTTTCTTCCTGACCCCACAGTAGAACTCTGGAGTGAAGTTATGCCTCAGAGTTTGTACCAACTCATGGCAAGAATACTGTTTTTTGCGGATCACTTGAGGTCAGTAGTTCGAGACCAGCCCAGCCAACATGGTAAAACCTTATCTCTACTAAAAACACACAAAAAATTAGCAGGATGTGGTGGCAGGCACCTGTAATCCCAGCTACTCGGGAGCCTGAGGCAGGAGAATGACTTGAACCCAGAAGGCGGAGGTTGCAGTGAGCTGAGATCGGGCCACTGCACTCCAGCCTGGGTGACAGAGCGAGACTCCGTCTCAAAACACACACACACACACACACACACACACACACACACCCCAAACAGACAAAAAGAATACTGTTTTTTATATTCTTGCACCTGTCGGTCATGGCCGAGGGGCTACCCGAGGAGAATGTAAACTCCCAGGCACTTTGCTCCAGTAGTGGCTTCAATAGCTCAAGGGCAAGCCTCCCAGGAGAGTTGCAAGTAAGGCCAGTAGGAACAGAAGCACAGAAGCTGAGGGGGGCAACATAGAAACAGTAGACAGATCCAAAGGGATCTGCGTGAGCATTAACACTGTTTGTCTCATAAAATCACGGTGATTTCCTTATCCTCACCTTAGTTGGGATTTTTTTCTGAAAGCATTTTTATTATCAATAAACCGCCATTTCAAGTATGACAAAACCAGTGAACAATTCTGCATTATTTATCTCACTGGATGTTTTAGAACTGTCATTAAAACTTAACCAGTTTTAGGTAAATATTTAAATTTGGTATTTCAAAATACATTTGTGCCTGTACCAGAGGCATAATTATTTAATCACATATAGTCTGTCTTACATACAATGATTTTCTAATAAGCAAATAAATATTATAAATTCTAGGCCAAGGATGTTCCAAAAAATCTTCTCACATATCTTAAAATACATGAGAATGTTTTTAACAAAGCTTGCCCTAAATCAGTTTTAATTTTGAAAAAGTAGTAAACATATGTTTGGCTCACTTCCTAATGAAGTATGAAGAGTATTCCAAGGAATAGTAAGTTGCTTTAAATTTTTCATAACATTATTATTATTGTTATTGTTATTATTATTATTGAGACACAGTCTTGCTCTGTCACCCAGGCTGGAGTGCAACGGCACAATCTCGGCTCACTGAAACCTCCGCCTCCTGGGTTCAAGCAATTCTCCTGCCTCAGTCTCCCAAGTGGCTGAGATTACAGGCACCTGCCACCATGCCCAGCTAATTTCTTGTATTTTTAGTAGAGACGGTGTTTTGCCATGTTGGCCAGGCTGGTCTCAAACTTCTGACCAGGTGATCCACCCGCCTTGGCCTCCCAAATTGCTGGCATTACAGGTGGAAGCCACGGTGCCCAGCCTACAACATTATTTAAGATAATATTCAGGCTGGGTGAAGTGGCTCATTCCTATAATTCCAATACTTTGGGAGGCTGAGGGAGGAGGATGACTTGAGCCCAGGAGTTCAAGACCAGCCTGGGCAACACAGCACGATGCTGTCTCTTGAAAAAACTTTAAAAAATGAGCTGGGCTTGGTAGTGTGCGCCTGTAGTCCCAGCTACTCAGGGGGCTGAAGTGCAAGGATCGCTTGAGCCCAGGAGGTTGAGGATGCAACAAGCTGTGATAGTACTACTGCATTCCAGCCTGGGCAACAGAGTGGAGTCTGTCTCAAAAAAAAAAAAAAAAGAAAGAAAGACGAAAGGAAAGAAAGAAAGAAAAGAAAGAAAGAAAAGAAAGAAAGAAAGAGAAAGAAAGAGAGAAAGAGAGAGAAAGAGAGAAAGAGAGACAGAGAGAGAGAAAGAGAGAGAAAGAGAGAGAGAGAGAAAGAGAGAGAGAAAGAGAGAAAGAAAGAAAAGAAAGAAAGAAAGAAAGAAAGAAAGAAAGAAAGAAAGAAAGAAAGAAAGAAAAAGAAAGAAAGGAAAGAAAGAAAGAAAGAAAGAAAAGCCAGGCATGGTGGCTCACACCTGCAATCCCAGCACTTTGGGAGGCCTAGGTGGGCAGATTACAAGATCAGGAGATTGAGACCATCCTAGTTAACACAGTGAAACCGTCTCTACTAAAAATACAAAAAATTAGCCGGGTGTGGCGGCACGTGCCTGTAGTTTCAGCTACTCAGGAGGCTGAGGCAGGAGAATCACTTGAACCCCAGAGGCAGAGGTTGCGGTGAGTGGAGGTTGCAGTGAGTGGAGGTTGCAGTGAGCGGAGGTTGCAGTGAGCGGAGATCGCGCTACCGCCACTGCACTCCAGCCTGGGGGACAGAGCAAGACTCTGTCTCAAAAAAAAAAAAAAAAAAAAAAAAAAAAAAAAAAAGGCCAGGCGCCGTGGCTCACACCTGTAATCCTAGCACTTTGGGAGGCCGAGAAGGGTGGATTGCCTGGGCTCAGGAGTACAAGACCAGCCTGGGCAACACGGTGAAGCCCCATTTCTAATGAAATACAAAAAATTAGCCAGGCCTGGTGGTGTGTGCTGAGCCTGTAGTCCCAGCCACTTGGGAGGCTGAGGCAGGAGAATTGCTAGAACCCAGGAGGCAGAGGTTGCAGTGAGCCGATATCGTGCCACTGCACTCCAGCCTGGGTGACAGAGCAAGACTCCATCTCTAAAAAATAAAAATAAATAAACAAATAAATAAATAAATAAATAAAATATATTTAAAACAAAAATTAAAATTAACTGTAAAAACCATGTTTTGTTACGGGCGTGGTGGCTCATGCCTGTAATCCCAGCACTTTGGAAGGCTGAGATGGGCAGACCACTTGAGGTCAGGAGTTCGAGACCAGCCCGGCCAACATGGTGAAACCTCGTCTCTACTAAAAATACAAAAAAATTAGCAGGGCGTGGTGGCAGGCGCCTGTAATCTCAGCTACTCGGGAGGCCAAGGTAGAAGAATGGCTTGAACCCAGGAGGCAGGGGTTGCAGTGAGCCGAGATCACGCCATTGCATTCCAGCTTTGGGCCACAGAGCAGGATTCCATCTCAAAAAAATAAATAAGTAAAATAAAAATAAAAACCATGTTTTGGACTACCTGAAAAAATTTATTTGCTTATTTATTTATTTATTTATTTATTTTTGAGAGAGAGTCTCGCTTTGTCACCCAGGCTGGAGAGCAGTGGCGTGATCTTAGTTCACTGCAACCTCTGCCTCTCGGGCTCAAGCAATCCTCCCACCTCAGCCTCCTGAGTAGCAGGGACTAGAGATGTGTGCCACCAGACTAGGCTAACTTTTTTGTTTTTTTTTTTTTTTTTAGAGAAAGGGTCTTCCCATGTTGCCTAGGCTGCTATCAAACTCCTGGGCTCAAGTGATCCTCCTACCTCAGCCTCTCAAAGTGCTGGGATTACAGACATGAACCTCTGCACCCAACCTCTATGTTTCAATGTACTTAAAATTTGTGGAATGCTCAGACTTCTTAAACATACTAGCACATAAGAGATCTTTTAGTTTTGAATTACAGGAAATTTGGAAAATCTAGACAAAAAGAATTACCTGAATCCCATTACTCAGAGAGAACCATATTATCATTTTGGTTTATTTTCTTCCAGTCTTTCTTTTTTTTAATTGGAAAAAACTGATAAGATTTCTAGTTTTCATAATGATGGAATAAGTCATTGTGGAATGGATAATCTGAACAAACACTCCAAGCACAACTAGAAAGGCAGGTCGAATTATAAGTATATAGAATATGTCATATATATTGAGTCTACTTAAAGGCATTGGAGAGCTAATAAGCAATGAAGAATTACAGAACCCAGAGCTGGAAGAACATGGGAAATCCAGAGAGAGTGTCACATTCAGAGCTGCTTCATCCGGGAGGGTATTTGCTGATTCTAGAAGGGGTAGCTGAGTATGTGAGAGGCTGAGCAACACCCTGACAGCCTTGGTGGGCTAAAGGGATAAAAATGTAGTGGAATAAGCAGTGCAGGGGGAAGGTCCTGCTAAGCCCTCTACACTTTGGGTTGGATTCCCTGCAATTTGTTCTCCCAAAGGCAGCAAGGGTGATGTTTCTGAAGCTAGTTAGATCATGGCAGTCTTTTGCTTGAAACCCTCCATTGATTTTGAACCTCAGAATAAAAGATAAATAAGACCCCCAAAAAAGGCCAAAAAGTCTACACTATACAAATAGTTTTCAATCTTATTTGGGGTTGAAATGACCCAACATTCCCTTTTCATAATAGAAATTTACAATGACCTCTTTACTGTTATGAAATTAAATTTATAGACAATAACTAATCTATAAATATAATTTCGTAATTATAATGATCATAAAAGTCAATAAGATGCCCAAATTGTAATGTGAAGAAAAAAATAAAAGTAATCTCTTTAATGTTTTTATTTTTTGAGACAGGGTCTTACTCTGTCACCCAGGCACAATTGTGCAGTGACACAATCATGGCTCATTGCAACCTCCACCTCCTGGGCTTAGGTGATCCTCCCACCTTTGCCTCCTGAGTAGCTGGGACTATAGGCGCATGCCACCATGTCCAGCTATTTTTTTTTTTTTTTGTAGAGACAGAATTTTGACATGTTGCCCAGCTGATCCTCCTGCCTTGGCGTTTCAAAGTGCTGGGATTATAGGCGTGAGCCACCACACCCAGCCAAAATAAAGGTAACCTGTGATAAAACAGTATGTATTTAAATATCTGGATACAATTCGATCACAACATATAATAAAGTTGTAAGATGGTGTTTATACCTGTATTCAGAATCTTTGCGTATGCAGCCTGATACAGTTGTTTACAGTTGTGTATGCTATCAGTGGCTCTAATACCATAAACAGTGTTTCCATCATTGACCTGGTTTCTGAAGTGGTTTGAAACTCTTGGTAAAGTTTCAAACAAAACAACCAATCTTCCCTTCAATCATAAGATTATGTCTCTGATTTCATTTCCTACTGCATTTCTTTTTTTTTTTTGAGACAGAGTCTTGCTCTGTCGTCCAGGCTGGAGTGCAGTGGCGTGATCTCGGCTCACTGCAGCCTCCACCTCCCGGGTCCATGCCATTCTCCTGCCTCAGCCTCCCAAGTAGCTGGGACTACAGGCGCCCGCCACCACGCCCTGCTAATTTTTTGTATTTTTAGTAGAGACGGGGTTTCACCATGTTCGCCAGGATGGTCTCAATCTCCTGACCTTGTGATCCGCCCGCCTCGGCCTCCCAAAGTGCTGGGATTACAGGCGTGAGCCACCGCGCCCGGCCTCCTACTACATTTCTCTTTACTTTTGCCTCTGTAGCCATCCTGGCCTCCTCTCTCTCAAGTTTGATTAAGTATGTTCAGCTTTAGGCTCTTTCAATGCCTGTTCTACCTGGAACATTGTTCTCCCAAATATAGTCGTGGCTCACTCCCTCACTTAGTTTGGGTCTTTCCTCAAACATCCATTTCTCAGTAAAATATTCCTGGATTCTTTAAATTTTAAAATTCCTCGTCCTCGCTCTTGGCACTTCCTTGTCTCTCTTCCCTGCTTTATTTGTCACCTTAGCATCACCATCTGACATGCTCTTGTGTTTTCTTACTGTTTATCTAGCCACCTTCCCACCCCCAGAGGTTTTAAGTTTAATGCATCCCTTTTCTTGTTTGTTTTGTCCACCAATACGCTCAATAGGTATTAGTGGAAGGGAGGAAAAAGAAATGGAAAGGAAGGAGAGAGAGAGAGAGAGAGAGAAAAGAAAGATGGAGAAGAAGGGCAGGTTTCAGGAAGTAGCAAAGGGTCATGAGACCCAAATTTGGTTTCTTGCCTTCAACCACCCAGTGACTTCAGAAACTTGGCATTGGTTGTCGGCTCCTTGCCCCAAGGGCTGTCCCCTTTCTATGGGCACTGGGCAGAGAGCAATGATGCTTATTATTAGTCAGCAGGGCCTGCTGCTGGTTTTTAAAATGGAGAGGTTAATTTTGAGGGGAGAGATGGGGAAGAACTGTAAGCTATACTACCCCAAAGCCAACTGACTACCGGTGATTAGAAAGGAGTGTGACTTGAAGTGTTTGATTCTCTTTCCAATGAGATGTATATAATTATGGAACTGAAAACTCACAACTAAATGGAAGTCAGAAGTGATTATAGATGTGACAGAGTTTGCCAGGGGTGTTTAGAGTTAGTCCCAGGAAGCAACCTTTAAACGTCTGTTATTGCGAGATTGCCTAGAAAACAGGGCTCAAAGGAGACTCAACAAAGAAAGAAATCACATAATGAAATTCTAGTGATTTGCATAAATTGCTATACTAAATGATATGCAGAGGTCCCTTACTTAACCTGTGGTGTAATGACCTGAAGTGTACCTCTGTAACAAATTCATCTTGCATAACGACTATTTACTATTGTTTGCTACAAAATAACTTCTAGGCTGGGCTCTGTGGCTCAGGCCTGTAATCCCAGCACTTTGGGAGGCTGACACAGGCAGGTCACCTGAGGTCAGGAGTTCAAGACCAGCCTGACCAACATGGAGAAACCCCGTCTCTAATAAAAATACAAAATTAGCCGGGTGTGGTGGTGCATGCCTGTAATCCCAGCTACTAGAGAGGCTGAGGCAGGAGAATCACTTGAACCCAGGAGGCGGAGGTTGCGGTGAGCTGAGATGGCACCATTGCACTCCAGCCTGGGCAACAAGAGCGAAATTCCGTCTCAAAACAAAAACAAAAACAAAAACAAAAAATTAACTTCTATAGTTTCAGAAAGAAAACTGGCAGAGATCGCTGGTGCCTCTCATAGGAAAGAGCAGAAACTAGCAGTGTGTTCCACTTTTACTTCTTCCTCTTCCTCCAAAATCTGGGTGATTTCTCTATGCTGGGAGTCAACAATGTTAACATTAATAGAATCACTCCATATGTATTTGTGGGATGCAGAATAATGGCCCTTCCGATGATGTCCACTCCTAATACTGGAAATCTGTCAATATGTTACATTATAAAACAAAGAAGAATTAAGGTTGCAAATCAGCTGACTTTGAGATGGGGAGACTTCAGGCCTAATGTAATCACAAGGCTCCTTGAGTATGGAAGAGGGAGGCAGAAGAACATGAGAGCCAGAGAGAGATGACTTTACTGACATTACTTTCAAGATGAGAGGCAAATACAAGCCAAGAAATGTGGGCAGCCTCTAGATGCTCCAAAGAGTATGAAAACAGCTTCTCCCCTAGAGCCTCAAGGAAGAAATGTAGCCCTGCTCGTACCTTGATTTTAGTTTGTTAGACTCTGACCTACGGGAACTGTTAAGATCATACTCTGTATTGTGTTAAGAGCCAAGTTTGTGGTAATTTGTTAGAGCAGTAATAGAAAACAAATACAATATTGTTTTGCTGTCTGCATTTGTCATTTAATCTCACACACAGAAGTTATTTTCTCTTCTGCCTCCTGCCTCCAGAATTCTTCCTCACTGTTGCTGCTTTCCTGTAAATTACTCTATCCTATCCCAGTGGTTCTCAATGGTGTAGGGGAACAATTTTGTCCCCTAGGGACATTTGATAATGTCCAGAGACATTTTTGGTTGTCACAACTGGGAAGTAGGTGGTATTGCTACTGGCATCCAGTGGATAGAGGCCAGGATGCTGCTAAACATCCTACAATGCACTGGACAGCAAAGAATTGTCCAGCCCCCAATGTCAATAGCACCACTGTTGAGAAAACCCTGTTGTACGCATATATCAGCTTATATAACACATGGAGTTTGGGGATAAGTGTCTACATGAAAAGAATTTCTGTGTCTATCTCCCCAACTCCCACTCCTCCGCCTTTTTTTTTTTTTTTTTGGTCCTGCTTTTTTATGCATGCATTCTCAAGGGGGTAACATCACCCCTCAGGGGGTAAAAATTGGTTTTTGAGGCATGTCTTCGTCACTTTGTGCTGCAATAACAAATTACTGTAGACCAGGTGGCTTAAAGAACATTTATTTAGGCCGGGCGCGGAGGCTCACGCCTGTAATCCCAGCACTTTGGGAGGCTGAGGCGGGCGGATCACGAGGTCAGGAGATCGAGACCACCCTGGCTAACACGGTGAAACCCCGTCTCTACTGAAAATACAAAAAATTAGCCGGGCGTGGTGGCAGGCACCTGTTGTCCCAGCTACTCGGCAGGCCGAGGCAGGAAAGTGGTGTGAACCTGGGAGGTGGAGCTTGCACTGAGCCGAGATCACACCAATGCACTCCAGCCTGGGCGACAGAGTGAGACTCCGCCTCTAAATAAATAAATAAATAAAATTTAAAAAATAACATTTATTTATCACACTTTTGGAGCTGGACAGTTCAAGACACCAGCAAGTTGGGTGTCTGGTGAGGGGCCCGGTCTCTGCTTCCAATATGGCGCCTTGATCACTGCATTCTCACGTGGCAGAAGAGCAAAAAGCGCCTGGACACTTCAACATCTTTTACAAATATATCATTCATGACTTAATCAACTCCTAACGACCCACCTCTTAATACTATCACATAGTGATTAACTTTCAACATATTAATTTGGAGGAACACATTCAAACCATAGCAAGAGGTTTCTAAATTTAGCTCAAAGAATGGCAAAGTAATGAACTGAACTTTACATTAGTTCAAAAGAAATAGGGGAAGGTTTCTCTGTATGTGTTTATCATTCATCCCTCCCTTCCTTTGTTCCTTCACATGTATGTGGAAACTTTTTTTTCCATAAAGAAAAACTAAACGTCATCTCACCTTTCCTCACCCCCAGACAAACCACTCCAATAAACCAAAACCAAAAGCCAAAAATAATTGTATCCTTATGCTTTGCCATGGGTATAAAGTAAGAAAGCACACATTTTAGGCAGCTGTGGGCCATGCTGTCATAATGATATGTCTCTTGTGATATTGGGAATTTGAATGATTAAACTGATTATTCAGTTATTTGAATGATGTCATTCTGTTGCAGTTCCTCTGGCTATTTTGCTTTCATACTGCAAATGTGTTAAAAATTTAAGTCCCAGCTTGAACTTTTCTTTATGCTGAGATCAGCCTTGTGGATTGTCTCATTATACAGTGCCTGCCGGGGTGGCACTTCTGGGCGTGCTGGCAGCACTCTCGGGTCAGCAGGAACTATTTCAACTCAATTAATAAAGCAAAAGAAAGGGATCTGGTTGACCTACAAGGTCCAACTCTGCAAGAATTAACTCTAACTACAATGGTGATTATTCACAACTTGCCCATCTTCTGAGAAAGTAAAGCCTTTTTCAGAGGTATTTTTCCCTCCTTTAAATGAAAGCATCCATTCTTGCTCTCTTGAAAAAAAAAACTTTCAGAGAATATCAGAAGACTTATTATCTCTGAGTTTTTTTTTTTAATCTATAGAAGATTGCCTAAGAGATCCATGCAATAAATGATTTCTAAATCCCGAAAGAATGGCAAAATAAGGCTGTGACGTTTGCTCAGCAGGACCTGCTCCAATTCAATCCACCCTCTCTTTCCCTCTGTACCTTGAAGGTGATCTTAATGCTTTTTCAGTTTTTATTTTTATTTTTGAGACAGGACCTTGCTATGCTGCCCAGGCTGGTCTCAAACTCCCGGGCTCAATGGATCCTTCCGCTTCATGAATTGGATAAAAAAGCAGCAGAAACCATCAGGCTTTAAAAGAATATCAAATTCATAATGAATATTATTGTTAAAAAACCCCTGACAATGGCTAAAACTAAACATGGTAAGATTTATTGCTAACTCAAAAATAATAAATTAAATCTTAGCACAAGGGAAAATCTACAAAATTTGATAAGGCAGATGGAAGAAATTAGTTCATGAAAGAAAGGTGTTAATGGCTGAGGCTCTGATTGGCAAAAAAAAAAAAAAAAAAGAAATCAATGAATCAACTCTTTTTTCTTTTTCTTTTTTTGTTGAGATGGGGTCTTGTTCTGTCTCCCAGGCCAGAGTGCAGTGGTGTGATCAGGGCTCACTGGAGCCTCTACCACTAACACCTAGGCTCAAGTAATCCTCCAACCTCAGCCTCCCAAGTACCTGGCACTATAGGGACGTGTCACCATGTCCAGCTAATTTTTAAAACTCGCTCTGCCACCCAGGCTGGAGTGCAGTGGCCGGATTAGCTTTGCCTCAGAGATGAGGTCTCGCTAATGTTACCCAGACTGTTCTGGAACTTCTGTGATCCTCTCCCACCTCGGCTTCCCAAAGTGCTGGGATTACAGGTGTGAGCCATCACACCTAGGAAGTAAATTTGTTTTCTAGAATGTAGATAAATACATCTATAGATAGATAATTAGTAAAGGCTCACCGTCAGGCACAATGGCTCACGCCTGTAATCCCAGCACTTTGGGAGGCCAAGGCAAGAGGATCGCTTGAGCTCGGGAGTTCAAGACGAGCCCAGGCAACACAGTGAAACCTCCTCTTTACAAATAATTTTAAAAAAATTAGCCTGGTATGGTGGTGTACACCTGTAGTTCCAGCTTTTTGAGAGGTTCAAGTGGGAGAATTGCTTGAGCCCAGGAATTTGAGGCCGCAGTGAGCTATAATCACACCACTGCACTCTAGCCTGGGCGACAGAGAGACCCTGTATTAAAAAAAAAAAAAAACAAAAACAAAAAAAACTGTGGGGTTGGGGAGCGTAATAGGAGTATTTATTATGAGACTAGCAGGTTTGTCCTAGAGTCTATAGGCAGAAATCCATCCAGGCCTGGAAGAAGATCTGAAATCACAAACCCAAGCAATGTGCTCTTTGCATTCAAAATTCTATCCTGTCATATTACGGGACAGAAATACCGGTTGCTTGAATGTGTGGCGCAGAAATTCTGAAGGGAGGCAGCCACTAATCTTATATACTTAGTCACATTGGCCTGTAAGCCCTGGAATACAGGGCTGATCAATTTTCTGGCTACTGGCTTTCTAAGCTGGTGCTCTCCCAAGCTTGAGCGTGCCTCAGAATCACCTGGAGGGCTTGTTAAATACCAGTTGCTGGCCTCGCCCTTAGAGTTTCTGATGCATTAAATCTGAGGTAGAGCTCGAAAAATTGCTTTTTTTTTTTTCTTGAGACGGAGTATCACTCTGTCGCCCAGGCTGGAGTGCAGTGGCACGATATTGGCTCACTGCAACCTCTGCCTCCCGGGTTCAAGCGATTCTCCTGCCTCAGCCTCCTGAGTAGCTGGGACCACAGGTACGTGCCACCACACCCAGCTAATTTTCTGTATTTTTAGTAGAGACGGGGTTTCACCGTGTTAGCCAGGATGGTCTGGATCTCCTGACCTTGTGATCCGCCCCCCTTGGCCTCCCAAAGTGCTGGGATTACAGGCATGAGCCACTGCACCTGGCTGAAAAATTGCATTTCTAACAAGTTTTCAGGTGATGCTAATGGTGCTGATCCAGTGACCACGCTTGGAGAATTTTTGGTCTAGGTGACTTTCCCAGTGAGGGAAGAATGCACTGCACTTGGAGAATTCACCAGTGGAGGAGAGTTGCTGATAAACTGAAGCTGAGTGAAGAGCTGATGGTTGAAAAGGGAACCACCTGGGTCTCTAAGTCTCCTCTGAGTATGGGTGACAAGGTAGGATAGAAAATTTAGGAGACGCCTGGGGCGGTGTAATCCCAGCACTTTGGGAGGCTGAGGTGGACAGATCACTTGAGGCTAGAGTTTGAGACCAGCCTGGCCAACGTGGCGAAAACCTGTCTCTACAAAAAATACAAAAATTTGCCAGGCGTGTGCCTGTAGTCCCAGCTACTCAGGAGACTGAGGCACGACAGTCGCCTGAACTCGGGAGTAGGAGGTTGCAGTGAATGGAGGGCCATAGACTCTGTCTGGAAAAGAAAGAAAAAGAAAAAAAGAAAAGAAAAATAAATAAAAGAAAACTTAGAAATGGTCAGTTAATGAACTCATACTAGGAGAGATTGCACAGCTGGGAGGAATTCTCATTGAAGTGGGTTTTCAACAGAATAAACAGGAAGATTGAATGGGAAAATCTGTGAGTCAGCAATATATATTGTTCCTTTAGATAGCATGCCCTGTTGTTAGGGAAAGTTTTGTGTTTGATGGTTTTTTTTTTTCCCTCACCCCAGTGAAAAAGTAGGATTTCTTTTTTTTTTTTTTTTTTTTTTTTTTTGAGACGGAGTCTCGCTCTGTTTTTTAACTGTGACCAATAGAGTACTGAAAATAATCAGGCATTTCATATAGCATTTTTTATTTATTGAACTGTCATGCAACTTTTCTTTCTTTTTTAAAAAATATCTGTTTAGTATGTTATTAAATCAATGCAGCACTTAAAAAAATTCAACTGGGGTTTCCAGATGGCATTATTTTTTTCACTCTATTCAATGAAGCATCTTGGCCAGATGGTTTCTGTTGTTGATTGTTTTGGATTTTTATATATACATTATTGTGTAGACTGTACTCATTACATTTAGACATAACCCTTTTTCCTACTAGATTCTTCTCCAAACAAATGAAAAGATACTAGATAGTATTAAGATTAGACAATAAGAGACTCAGAATAGGCAAGAGATTGGGTCTATATCTGAAATATAAGTTTGCTGACCTTCAGCTCCACAGAGAATAAGCTCCTCAAAAATAGAGTGGAACCATTATGTGGAGTGAGGCCTTTTCTGTACCTACTTCTTATCTCACTTTCATTCCTTTCTCTGGAGCATCCATTCTTCTTATCCTAACACTTAGAAAAATACTTCCAGGTACCTCTCATTGAGAAGTACAGTATTTTTTTTTTTTTTTTTTTTTGAGACAGGGTCTCATATTGTTGCCCAGGATGGAGTACAGCAGTACAATCACCAATCACTGTAGC
Organism: Macaca thibetana thibetana; assembly: GCF_024542745.1. Lineage (NCBI taxonomy): Eukaryota > Metazoa > Chordata > Mammalia > Primates > Cercopithecidae > Macaca > Macaca thibetana. The sequence goes on along the minus strand of NC_065579.1, from coordinate 24,172,436 downwards.
CTCTAACTCCCAGGCTCAAAGAATCCTCCCATCTCAGTTGCCTGGGTAGCTGGTACCTCAGGCGAGAGCCACCACACTCAACAATTTTTTTAAGTTTTTATAGAGACGGAGGTCTCAGTATGTTCCCCAGCCTGGTCTTGAACTCTTGGGCTTAAGCCATTCTCCAGCCTCAGCCTCCCAAAGTGCTATGATTACAGGTGTCAGCCACCGTGCCCAGCCATCTTAAAATTTTAACAAAGTAATGTGGTCCTCAAGTCAGGGTGCACTGTATATGTGTGTGATTCTTTAAAACTGTTCCCTTTTGAAAATGATAGTTGCAAGAATATATTCCATCTCTCATGCTATTCAAGATATGACCTTGATGCTCCTGTTATAAAGAGATGAGGTCGGCCGGGCTCGGTGGCTCAAGCCTGTAATCCCAGCACTTTGGGAGGCCGAGGCGGGTGGATCACGAGGTCAGGAGATCGAGACTATCCTGGCTAACATGGTGAAACCCCGTCTCTACTAAAAATACAAAAAACTAGCCGGGCGTGGTGGCGGGCGCCTGTAGTCTCAGCTACTTGGGAGGCTGAGGCAGGAGAATGGCGTGAACCCGGGAGGCGGAGCTTGCAGTGAGCCGAGATCACGCCACTGCACTCCAGCCTGGGAGACACAGCCAGACTCCGTCTCAAAAAAAAAAAAAAAAAAAAAGAGATGAGGTCCATGTCCCCTACCCTTGGATCTGGGTGTGCTTGTGACTACCTTTTAACCAATAATGCAGCAAAATTCATGCCACATGACTTCTGAGGCATGATCAGAAAACGTGATGCAACTTCTCCTTTATCCCATGAAACACTTGCATTGGAGCCCTAAGCAGCTCTGTAAGCAGTCTGACTGCCCTGAGGCTGCCATGTTGTGAGGAAGTCCAAAGTAGCCCACATGTAGAGAGCCTGTGGCCAAGCCCTGTAACTACCTAAAGAGGGAAGTGCCCAGCTAGCCCCTAGCAGCTCCATCCCCCTGCTGTTCCAGCTCCACCCACTGTCTGATGGCCAAGAGACCCTGAGCCAGAAATGCCCAGCCAAGAGCTTCCTAGCTTCCTGACCAACAGATGTCATCAGAGATAACAAAATAATGCTGTTATCATATGCCACTAAGTTATGAGGTGATTTGTTATACTGCAGTAGTTGACTGGAATGTTCCCTAAAACGGGTGAGAATGATTCAAAACAATTATTATCAGTGCGGTTTCCTTAGTTACACACAGAAGAAACTGACTCTGTCTAATTGAACAAATGTATACGATAAATGTCCAAATCAAGAAATGAGAAAAATGAGATAAAAATAAAATGGAAGGGCCAGGGCGCGGTGGCTCATCCCCCTGCTGTAATCTCAGCACTTTGGGAGGCCGAGACGGGTGGATCACGAGGTCAGGAGATCGAGACCATCCTGGCTAACACGGTGAAACCCATCTCTATAACAAAAAAGTACAAAAAACTAAGTTATGGGTGATTTGTGGCGAGCGCCTGTAGTCCCAGCTACTCGGGAGGCTGAGCCAGGAGAATGGCGTAAACCCGGGAGGCGGAGCTTGCAGTGAGCAGAGATCCGGCCACCGCACTCCAGCCTGGGTGACAGAGCGAGACTCCGTCTCAAAAAAAAAAAAAAAAAAAAAAAAAAAAAAAAAATAAAATGGAAGGATAGAGATCAAGATAAAGAGCAGAAATCAATGAAACAAAACAAATTTAGTCAATCAATAGAGCAAAACATTGGGCCACTGAAAAAGTTAATAAAGTAGATAAAAGTTTAGTAGGACTGATCAAGAAAGAAAAAGCACAAATAAATAAAACTAAGAATGGGAAACTAGACCGGGCACAGTGGCTCATGACTTGTAATCCCAGCACTTTGGGAGGCCAAGGTGGGTAGATCATGAGGCCAGGAGTTCAAGACCAGCCTGACCAACATGGTAGAACCCTGTCTCTATTAAAATACAAAAATTAGCTGGGCATGGTGGCTTGTGCCTGTAATCCCAGCTACTCAGGAGCCTGAGGCAGGAGAATGGCTTGAACCGGAGGGAGGTGGAGGTTGCAGTGAGCCGAGATCGTGCCACTGCACTCCATCCTGGGCGACAGAGCGAGTCTCCGTCTCAAAAAAAAAAAAAAAAAAAAAAGGAAACTACAGAGTTGATATCAATCAAAGACATAAGAGGATATATACAACTTTATTCCATTAAATGTGAAAGTTCATACAACATGGACAAACTCCTAGAATAATAATTTATCAAACTGATTCAGGAAGACAAAGAAAGCCTCTAAAATCTTTAATGACGAATTTGGTTGCCACTAGTCACATGTGGCTATTGACACTTGAAATGTGACTACAGCAACTAAGGAATTAAATTTTGAATTTGATTTCATTTTAACTAATTTAAATTTAAATTTAAAAACTGACAGGGTGCGTAGGCTCACACCTGTAATCCTGGCACTTTGGGAGGCTGAGGTGGGAGGACTGCTTGAGGCCATGAATTCAAGACTAGCCTGGGCAACATAGGGAGACTCCCATCTCTACAAAAAAAAAAAAAAAAAAATTGCTGGGGTGTGGTGGCAAACACCTGTGGTCCTAGCTAATTGAGAGGCTGAGGTGGGAGCATCTCTTGAGCCCATGAGTTTGAAGCTGTAATGAGTTATATGATTACGCCACTGTACTGCAACAGCTTGGGCGACAAAGCCAGACCTGTTTCTAAAAAAAAAAAAAAAAAACACTGCAACAGCGTGCAATTGTTTTTTTCATTAAACACCACTTGACAGTTTTGGTTGGGCTGTATTGAACTTTAAGCACTGCATCTCATAACCTATTATTACTGCATTGTAGTGTGTGTGCTGGAGTTGTGCACTGTTTTCACTATTGCCCATAAACACATCACTGGTCTTGTTGGTGTCAATGGATTGATTCAGTTTGAATGAGTTTTTTCTATGCACAGATGAAATAGTGGAGTATGTTTATTTGAATATTTTATGAAGACATCAAATAAAACATAATTTACATAGTGATACATAAATCATAAATAGAAATTTGTATTATTTCGTTATAACAAAATCACTTTTCTAGTTAAAAATTAAGTATAGACAAAGTTTTAAATTTAAAATAAGACATATTATGCAGCATTGTGGAGCAATATAGAAACTAATACCATGAATGGAAAGGTAAAGAAAAAAATAGCCTGGAAGAAGGTATGCACAAATGTCATGATGAATGGCAACTGCAATTTGCTGTGGCAGAGCAAACTGCCAGAGCTATTTGTTGCTATGTGATGACGTCACTGCTCTGACACAAACATGCTTGGAAATTTTTGTGTTTTAAATGTCTCTGCTTTCATTTCTAATAAGTAGATCTTGATATAGTCCACAAAAAAAGCACTTTGTGGTCTTCAATAATTTTAAGAGTGGAGAGGAGTTCTGAGATCAAAAGTTCGAGAACTGCTGCTCTAGGGCACAGAAAAGGCAGTTTAAGCGGCATGATGTTTCGGTATTAGCAACTAGCAGGACTCACTGGAACACTTTAAAATGAGGAATGACCTTAAATGTTTTTAATTGGCCTTATCTTTAATAGACTCCGTCTTTCTCTCTTTTTCCTAATGCCCCTCCTTCATCTAGGTCCTCATACTCCAGTGCGCCACTTGGCCTATCTTAATTGAGTTTGGGATAAGAAGACTCTAATATTTAGGCTCTTCTTCCTTTTGTTCACATCTAGATGGACCTATCTTGTGTTGTTTTGCAGGCTCTGTTAATCGTATGTAAGGGCTAATGAGGTAGCTTTCCCAGGAAGTAATTTGCATTTTTAACAGATAATTTTTGAAGACACAGTCACTTCATTCAACGTTATTTTGGTCAGAATGAGGAAGGTGGAGTAGGCAGAAATCTACTATGAATATTCTGAGAATCCGAACAGACTGAGCCATAGACACCACAGGATTAATAAATGAGGCTCCTTGGAATGACAGCAACACAATGCAATTTCCACTGCAGCTACAGCACGCTGGGTACAGCCCAACCAGAGGATGCTGCTGAGCATCCTCCTCTGGCACTAGGGGGCCCAGCGAATTTCCAGTGGCCAGTGGTGTGGCTGGTGACTGACTTGGGTTATAGCTCTATAGCCTCTGCTAGTTACTTGCAAAGTCTCATAGGAAGAAGACAGCCTCTAAAAAACGCTCATAGACACTGATATTATTTTACAGGCATTATCATCGAAGAGAGGGTCTTGTATCCTTTGCAATGGCTGTTTTTCACTTACATTCTTCTTTTCAAATTTAAATAGTGGTAACCTCTTACACATTTTTAAATAGTCTTATTTATTTATTTACTTATTTTTGAGACAGAGTCTCACTCTGTTGCCTAGGCTGGAGTGAAGTGGCATGATCTCAGCTTACAATAAACTCTGCCTCCTGCGTTCAAGGGATTTTTGTGACTCAGCCTCCCTAGTGGCTGGGATTACAGGTGTGCGCTACCACGTCCGGCTAATTTTTGTATTTTTAGTAGAGACGGGGTTTTGCCATGTTGGCCGGGCTGGTCTTGAACTCCTGGCCTCAAGAGATCCGTCTGCCTTGACCTCTCAAAGTGCTGGGATTACAAGCGTGAGCCACCACGCCCGGCCTAGAGCAGTTCATGGCAAAACTGTGAACTTCAGAGTTCTCAAGCACCTCCTACCTCCACAAACGCACAGCTTCTCCCACTATCAAACATCCTGCACCACAGTGGTACATTTGTCATCACTAATGAACCTACACTGATATATCATTCAAAGCCATGGTTTATTATTTTATTTTACTTTTTTGAGACGGAGTTTCGCTCTTGTTGCCCAGGCTGGAGTGCAATGGCGCGATCTCGGCTCACCGCAACCTCGGCCTCCCAGGTTCAAGCGATTCTCCTGCCTCATCCTCCCTGGTAGGTGGGATTACAGGCATGTGCCACCACACCCGGCTAATTTAGTATTTTTAGTAGAGACAGAGTTTTTTCGATGTTGGTCAGGCTGGTCTCGAACTCCTGACCTTAGGTGATCCGCCCTCCTCGGCCTCCCAAAGTGCTGGAATTACAGGCGTGAGCCACCGCGCCCGGCCTCAAAGCCATAGCTTACATTTTTTTTTTTTTTTTTTTTTTTTTAGACGGGGTCTCCTCGCTCTGTCACCCAGGCTGGAATGCACTGGGGAGAGCATGACTCACTGCAGCCTCAACCTCCCATCTCAAGAGATCCTCCTGCATCAGCCTCTTGGGTAGCTGGGACTACAGGTGCACACCACCAAACCCAGCTAATTTTTGTATTTTTTGTAGAGACGGAGTTTTGCCATATTGCCTAGGCTAGTCTCCAATACCTGGGCTCAATGATCCTCCCACATCAGTCTCCCAAAGTGCTGGGATTACAGGTGTGAGCCACTGTGCCCAGCTAGGGCTCACTCTTGACACTGTAGGTTCTACAGGTTTGGAGAAATGTATAAAAACACGTATTCAGCATTATAGTATCATACAGAATACTTTCCCCGCCCTAAAAATCCTCTGTGCTCTATTCATCCCTCCTTCCCCTCTAGCCTTTAGTAACCACTGATCTTTTTACTGTCTCCAGTTTTGCCCTTTCTTCTTTTCCTTCTTCTTTTTCTTCGAGACGGAGTTTCACCCTTTTTGCCCAGCCTGGAATGCAATGGCGCGATCTCGGCTCATCATAACCTCCGCCTTCCAGGTTCAAGCGATTCTCCTGCCTCAGCCACCGGAGTAGCTGAGATCACAGGCATGCGCCACCACCCCGGCTAATTTTGTATTTTCAGTAGAGACGGGGTTTCCCCATGTTGGTCAGGCTGGTCTTGAAGTCCCGACCTCAGGTGATCCACCCGCCTCGACCTCCCCAAGTGCCGGGATTACAGGCCTGAGCCACTGCGCCCCGCCCAGTTGCCTTTTCTAGAATGTCGTATAGTTACAATCACACACTATATAGCCTTTTTAGAGTGGTATCCTCTTTTATGATTTCTTTTCTGCCTTCTAGACTGTTCATATTAACCTCATTTTACCTGTGTAGAAGTAGATGATGGTTGATACATGAAAATGAAAATGCAAGCAAGCTACGAAGTGTGGCCTTGGGGAACTCCTTCATCAGCATCACATGAGGGTGATAAATTCCAGAGGCAGGGAAGAATAGAGGGCTACGTGGTTAGGGAACTGTGTTTAGAAGGGTTTGGGTATCAAGAAAGCCTTGGAAAGAGAAGCAGGACCCACATCTGTGCAGGGCGAAGCAGGTCAGGGTAAGAGGCTGAATTTTTTCAAAGTGTAACACGAAGCCATTGGAGGCTTTTGAGCAGAGTAATCAGATCTTATTTACATTTTAAAAATAACACGCTGACTGTAGGAGGACCCAAGGAGCACTCTCCTAGTTAGGGAACCAGAGCAGTAGCTGAGGGAAGAGACAATGGTTTGCTCTCGCAATCCCAACGGTGAGAAACACGGATTGAACATATTTTGAAGGTAGAAGAGCTCAGACTTGCTAATGGATTGAACGGAGAATAAAAGGCAGTGAGAGAGAATGTTAGGAGAGAAACATAATTTTGCTGTCTTCAGGAACTTGCAGATTTACCAACATAGTAAATATTGATACGGTGAAGAAACCTGGGGGTGGCGAAATAGGGTGTTGCACATGTAATTACGTCTTCCACGTGACATTTCCCCCACATTCTATACTGAAAAATTTCAGAGAAAACGAAAGAATTTTACAAGGAACATCCATATCCCCATTGCCTAAGTTTAACATCTTACTATATCATCTACTCAAGCTTCTATTAGCCCATCTTACTTTAGTAATGCGTTTAAATTGCGGGCATCAATGCACTTTCCTCAGAATTCACCTCAGCACGCATACAATTTGTTTCTAGCTTTTTTCTTTTGATCTGAAATTTACATTCAAGGTGAAATGCCCAGATCTTGACTGCACATTAGCTGAGTTCGGACACACGCGTACACCCGTCTAAAATCTGATGCAAAAAAGGGGCATCATCAAACGGGCTGCTGGATGTAAGAATCTGGAGATTAGGAGAGGTCTCGCCTTGAAATATAAATCTGGGAATCACCAGAACATAGGTCTACTTAAGCTATGAGATTGGATAAAATCACGTACAGGGTGGAGAGAGAAAGGGAAGGGTCTGTGCCCTCAAAGACCACCGTTTGGAGGTCGGTCGGGTGGGAGCGGGGCCGGGGGGCGCAGGGGTTGAGCAAGCCCGAGTCAGCCGGGTTCCTGGGAAGCACCTCTGCTCGGCGCCAAGCCACCGCTCTGACCTGGGAGCCACCAGGTTGGGGGGCAGGGCTGGGGAGCAGGTCGTGGAGGGGGCCGCGGCCAGAGGCGGGAAGAGCAGCCGGGAGCAGGGGGGAGATGAGGAGGAGGAGGGGAGGAATATGCGGCTGAGGGAAACGGATAAGAGGTTTACGGCGCGGAGGGGGAAAACGAAGGAAGAGGAGGGGCTAAGCAAGTAAAAGGGGAGAAAGGGGAAGCGCAGGAGAAAAAGGGAGCCGGGAAGCGGGAGAGAGGGAGAGAGGGAGAGGGGGAGGGAAAGAGGGAGAGAGGGAGGGAGAGAGGAAGGGAGGGGAGCGGCGGGGCGGAGTCGCCGCAGCGGCCGGCCGAGGGCGGGCGGAGGGAGGGGGTGTGTGCGCGGGTCACATGGTCGCTGCTGCCCTCCCCGTCAGCCGCCCTCGCCGCCGCGGTGCGCTGGCTGCAGGAAGCCGCCGCGCCGCCGCTTTTGTTGTCAGGGACCCCGGGAGGAGCGCCGCTCGCCGGCCGCCGCCACCCTCTCTGGCTGCAGCCTGCTGTGCGCTGCGCGACCTGGGGCCCGGGAGCCCCACCCGCTCTGCCCATGAAGGGGCCCCGCGACCACCGTTGCTTCCAGCCCGGGGCGGCGCGGCGCTGAGGCGGCGGCGGCGGCGCTGCCCCCTCTGCGGGAAGCGGGAGGCCGCGGCCCCCTCCGCGAGGACACCATGGAGGTGAATGCGGGTAAGAGCCGGACTGCGGCGGGTGGGGGATGGCCGGAGGGAGCGCTCGGAGCCCGCGGGGCACTTCTGGGGGCGGCGGCAGGGGGTGTACCCAGGGTCGGTGGGGCGGCGTGGGCTGCTGCGCGCCGCGTGTCCGCCTCTGGCTCAGTTTCCATCGCCCCTTTGGCCGCCCCGCGCCCGCCCTCCCGTCTCCCTGCAAAGCCGCAGCGCGGCCCGGCGGCGCCCGACCCGGCCCCCCCCTCACATGGCCCGGCCTCGCGAGCCACGTGCGCGCTGTGTTTACGTTCGGCGGCGCCCGGGCGCCGGTTGGCTGGGCGGGCGCGTGACGCGGCATTACATAATGGGCGCTGAGGCGGCGGCGGCGGGCGGGGACACGTGAGGCCGGTCGGCTCCCTGACCCACATTCCCCGGGGCCGCAGGGACACGTGGGGGCGGGCGCGCGCGCGCGCGCGCTGCCTGGGAGCGCCGCAGCCTCCCGGGAGGCTCCGCCCCTTTGGAAGCCTCGGGGTAGTGACGTCGCCGCGATTCCCTCCTCCCCCGCGGGGTTGCACACTGCGGAGGAGGCCGCGCGTGCGCACCCGCTGAGCCCCGCGGCGAGGGGGCCCCGACGCGGGCACACCGCAGTGCGCCGGGCGCTGCAAGCTTTTTTCGCGAGGTGACCCCCAAGGCGCGGACCCCGCGCGAAACAAACGAACCGGCGCCTGACGAGCTGGTAGCTGTACACTTTGCAGATTCTGAGGAGGAAGTGCGGGGCGAGGGCGTGCTGCAGGCCGGAGGAGGCGCCTCGGGGAAGGCTTGGGGCTTTCCCGAAGGGATACGCTCGAAGGAGCTCCGAGGTGCTTCGATCCCAAGCGATGCCCCGCAGACTGGGTAGCACCGCCCTTGTTAGGATGCCGCCTCACTGTTTACCAAAAAAACCTGTTTCCTCTAGGCCTGTCTCACACACCCACAGTCTTAAAAACTGCTTCCAGATCCTCTTGGGCTGAAATTTTCCTGTAAACGGGTCATACCCGGAGCTGAGCGTGCAGCTCACGTATGGTCAGGATGACTCAGGTGATCGTAGGTGACTCCAACACTATATGTAAAACTGGCCAGTCTTCATTTAAGAAAAACAAAACAAAACAACCTGTGGGTCGCTGAATTTTCCTGAATCTGATCAAGAGAATTTGGCTTTATAAATGTTTTTCTTGTCACATTTTGTTACATTGCAACAGAACAATAGGGTGCCCTTTCTTCCTTTTGTGTGCCCCAAATGATGGAGCAGAGCTGAAGTAAGTGAGGTTATGGAAACAGCCAGCTTTTGTTTTATTTTTTGAGTTATAATGCGCCTCTAAGAATCTTGCCTCGATAACAAGTGTATTGTGAACTTTTCACCAAGAGTAAAAATAGTCATTTTCAAATTGTTTAATTATTTTTAAAATTTACTTATTTTTTTTATCTGCCTCACAAAAATCTGAATCTAATTGTGTTTTAATTACCTAACGGACCTACTTAGTCTTTGAGGGCATTTTTAAAAATTTTACGAGTTTATCATAGAACTAAACTTATACGTGTTAGAATTTAGAGGTGATCAGGGTGAACCTCTTCTACCCTTTAGCATGAATTCTAGTAGCTTTAGTAGCCTCATGAGGGCTGGCTCAATTAGGAAGTTTTTCTCTGGTTTGAGCCCTTTTCCAGTACTTCGCTGTTCAAAATCTTGCCTTGTGGAGCTACACATTATAAAAATTCCTCCGGATGGGTGTTGACCATCCCCTTCCCCCTTCAGTTCTTGGATTTGCAGTTCTCATCTCTTGGTCCTTGCCCAGCGTTGTTTTTTCAGATCATTCATCATCCTTGTTGCCCTTTGGGATGGAGCACCCAGAAGTGAACAGGCTCTTGTGGAAGTGGCTGGATAATTATCAAGTTCCAAGTTGCCCTCTTTGTCTTGGATCGTGCTGCAAATGAATTCCCTGGCAGGCTTAGTTTTTTTGGCCTATTGCTTTGCTGACTCACAGTAACCTTGCAATCAACTAGGACCTTTCATGTGAACTGTTATGAAGTTAGATTTCATTCATTGTGCAGATAATTGCATGACCTGAAGTGTAGGAATTTACAGTGATCGTTCTTAAAATTACTCTTGTTCATTTGGTCTTAAGTTCAAAGCTGTTACAAGCTGCTATCCACCATATTTACAGTTTCTACCATCTGTCTGTAAGTGGGAGGTCTAATAAGAATTCATTTTAACTGGCCGGGCGCAGTGGCTCACGCCTGTAAGCCCAGCACTTTGGGAGGCTGAGCCAGGCGGATCTCCTGAGGTAAGGAGTTCGAGACCAGCGTGACCAACATTTGTCCTTCTCTACTAAACGGACAAAAATTAGCCGGGCATGGTGGTGGGCTCCTGTAATCCCAGCTACTCAATGAGACTGAGGCAGGAGAATAGCTTGAACCTGGGAGGTGGAGGTTGCAGTTGAGTCGAGATCGCACTACTGCACTCCAGCCTGGGCAAGAGTGAGACTCCGTCTCAAAAAAAAAAAAAAAAAGCCTTTTAACTTTTGAATTTTTGTAAACATTGACCAAGGTGGGGCCAGATTCAGTGCTGTGTGGCACACCTCTACCCTTCCGTCTAGTTTGGTGTCATTTGACAAACATTCAACCAGTGATCATGTAATCTTACTGTCCTTCATGACATCTCTATGTCTGCTCGCCCCATGAGTAATGTGTGAAAACAATGGAGCGAAAAACTTGGAAAACAATTGTAGAGGTGGGGCAAAGAAATCTTTCCTTGGAGTGAGGAAAAGCCAGAATTGAAGTAAGAAGTTGCTTGACTGGTCAGTACGGTTAAGAGATTCAAAAAGGAGTGTGGAAATAACCAAAAAGAAACCACTGGATCCTTAAGACACATTAAAAAATGAGGTGAAGAATGTGTAGGGAGGGTTAGTTTGGTTTGAACCATTTTGATGGACCTCTTCTAGTATAATGATGACAAAAAAAAATCATCAGCTTCTTCTTATGTGCCAGGCCCTTTACATGTGTTCCTCACGTTAATTCCATGAAGGAAGATGCTGTTCCCACCATCTTAATGATGAGGAGCTAAGTAAATTGAAGCTAAATAACTTACCTAGGCAAGTAGTAGAGCCAGAATTTGAATCCACGAAGTTTACTTGGGAACACAAACTGTTAACTACTGTGCTATAATATATTTTAGCCTGCATAATATTTGAAGGTTTATATACAACTTAGTGTCCTGTCTTCTTGAGGGTGAAGGAGATACTGCATGTGTATTGATCCCCACTCAATTTGCAGTGATATATGTAGGTTATAGCTGGTGGAAAAGGATAGTCATCTGCAGGGCCTTCATCAGTCCTTTCTTTAGTCATGCTGGCTTATTTCCAGACATCAGATTACACCTTGACCTCCTTCTCCAGTAATTTACATGGAGATTAAAATAACTCTGTTTTATAAAATAAGACCCATTTGGCTGGGCGCGGTGGCTCACACCTGTAATCCCAGCACTGTGGGAGGCTGAGGTGGGCGGATCACTTGAGGTCAGGAGTTCGAGACCAGCCTGGTCAACATGTGAAACCCTGTCTCTACTAAAATACAAAAATTAGCCGGGTGTGGTGGGTACCCATAATCCCAGCTACTTGGGAGACCGAGGCAGGAGAATCGCTTGAACCCAGGAGGCGGAGGTTGCGGTGAGCTGAGACCATACCATTGCACTCCAGCCTAGGCAACAGAGTGAAACTCTGTCTCAAAAAATAAAAAACAAAAAACACCCACACCATTTATTTTTGTGTCACCCCATTTAAAAAAATGTCTCTTATGTGATAACATCATTTGGTAATTTACACACCCTTCAATTCCCCACTTAGATATTGCCACCTTGGATGTGTTTACCCCTGTTGATCTCTGCCCTCTTTAGTATGATCTTCAGCAGTTCACAATCGTTTGTATAAATCGTTTGTATGAAACATTGCTCCTGATAACATGGGTGTTTCCCCAGTTGGTTTATAAGGCATTTTAGGGAAAGGACCGTGCTGTTCTCTGGAGCCCTGACACCCAGGACACAATTGGAATTTTAATGCCTCAATTAGATCTACTCTACCACCCTTTGAGTAGGAATTATTTGTAACACTTTTAAAGTGAGGAAACTAAAGCTTCTTGGTGATAAAAAGTTTTGTTCTAAGCCACAGGGCAAAAAAGTACAGTCATGACTTGAAGTCAAACATACTCTCCAGGTTGGTGGACAGTGGGAGTGGGAGGGTTTAGATGATGGACAAGTCTAGAAAATGGGTAAGAAGACTCGAATATTTGCTGGAATATCAGTGCTTCCTAGAAGTACAAAATTGGATATTGACTTTTGGCTTGTCTGAAGTTGACCACTGGGTAAGCCCTAGCCTGGGAACCTGGCCCAGGTCCAGGGTCCCTTTCAACTGAAAATAGAGAAGACTGCCTCAGCTAATTTTAGCTCAAGGTTTCAAAGAGGTACATTCTGCCTGTTTCTTGGAGGTGTTGGGACTTGCTAGTTCAGGGATTTTTACTATTCTTACTTTATCATCAAAAACAGTATATGAAAAAAGCACTTTAATAATCTTTATGAACAGCATTTCATTTCAGTCTTGTAGTAAGTGGCAGATGTTCCAGTTTTATAGAAGATGACTCAGGTTTAGAAAGATTGAAAGTGACTTGCTTGCTCAGTTCTTCTGACCAAATAAGTTTGTACTCTGGAATTGGACAACCTTGACTTTAAACTCTGGCCTGCCACTTAGTGGCTGACTTATCCTCTCTGAGCTCCTTGTTTACAAAAATGAGTTAATGACAGTTAATTCACAGAGTTCTTGTGAGGATGAAATTGTGTCGTTTATTCCTGACATCCAGCAGGTACTTGGTAACTTATAGTTTCACTTTCCTTTCTTCATTAGGTTGAGGAACTACTAGATGTACTCCTTTCTTCTAAGAAATTAAAATTTAACCCATTTGGTTTGCTATCAGTCAGGTTCATAGATGGGTGTCTAGTAGCAAGAATAGATGCTAAGACAACTAAATCAATATTGAAGGTCTTGTGAGGAGAATGCAGCTGTTTCTAGATGGATCCTCTTTGATTTTCTGGTGCCTGGCACAAATGCTTGTTTTCTTAAGACAGGAATTGGATCTTAACTGGATTGATAATAGCCCAGTAATTTCTTTTAGGTTGGATATTGAAGCTTTTGCAAAGGAAATTGTTTTTTAGTTAATTAATTACCATCAATGCTTGCAACCAATTTTTGAGCCATCTGCATAGCTCTAATTTCTTTTCCTTTTTTTTTTTTTTTTTTTTTTTTTTGAAGAGTTTTGCTCTTGTTGCTCAGGCTGGAGTGCAGTGGTGCCATCTTGGCTCACCGCAACCTCCACTTCCCAGGTTCAAGCGATTCTCCTGCCTCAGCCTCCTCAGTAGCTGGGATGACAGGCATGTGCCACCATGCCTTGCTGTTTTTGTATTTTTAGTAGAGATGGGGTTTCTCCATGTTGGTCAGGCTGGTCTCTAACTTCTGACCTCAGACGATCCGCCTGCCTCGGCCTCCCAAAGTGCTGGGGTTAAAGGCGTGAGCCGCTGTGCCCTGCCAGGTCTAATTTCTAAAAGTGAATTTCTTAGCTAAGGTAGTCAGCAGATCTTGTGAACATAAATGACTGAAAATGCGGGCCCAGGAAAGTCTTACTTCCAAGCAAAAACATCACTTTCTTATCTTTTATTTTCCTGAGATGTTAGGTGTGAATTTAGTACCTAAGACATTATTTTAGAGAAGACAAATAGCTGTGAGATCTTCTGGAATTTCATTGAGGACTAAGAATATTTGTAAAGTGTCCTATTGTGAGTGGAGACAACTGTGAAAAAAGTAGCCGTGTGCTAATACCTGGAATTTTTAATGTGGACTTAAGATCTCTAAAGTTTTATAAAGACAGCACAATGGTTTTACCCAATAACATGACACTGGCTAGGTTTCCAGGTTAAATTGGTTTCTCTTTGGATTCACAGGGTATTAATGATACTCTGGCGGTTGTGTCGATGAAAATATCAGTCTTTAAAACTGGGCTAATTTGGTTTGAATTCACTGATTGTAGCCATTTTTAAACTTCAGTGTGCAAATAATTGCTTGGAGAGCTTGTTAAAAATGCGCATTCCTGAGGATGTGTTCTCCAGTCTGGGCAGGGCCTTGGAAACATGTATTCTGAAAAAGCACCAGCTAGTTTTGAGGATATGTATTTTACATAATTTCTCTGGGTGATGAAAATAAGTTGGGAATCTTTCTTCTTGTGTTGGTAGTTTTGGAGTTTTTAGATTTTAAAATGAACGGTAGGTGAAAACTGCCCTTGGTCACTTTGTCTTCCAGGGAGCACAGATGAAGTTGTTGGCTTGTGGCAGTGTTCTTCAAACTTGGATGTGCATCAGAATCACCAAGAGGGCTTATTAAAGTTTCTCATGCAGTAGATCTGGAGCTGAGCTTGATAATTTGCATTTCCAGCAGATTCTGGGTGATACCGATGCCCCTGGTCCAGGGCCCACACTTTGAGATCGTTGGTTTCTAGTTAGGGACCACGCTGCAGGAAAAATACTAATTGCAGGATTAATTAAGGTGAGATGCACATAGCAAGAGAGCATATGGACAGCGAGTCTAACTGTGGGAAGAGCGGATTTGCACCTCTCACCTCATGATTGATTCCAGGCATAGGCTTCATGAATAAAACAATGGATGGAATTGTCTACATTAGTGATATTTTTGTCTTTACAAATCAAGTGCATATCGTTGAATTTATGCATGTTAAATTTGTGTCTAGGCTGGGCATGGTGGCTCACACCTGTAATCTCAGCACTTTGGGAGGTGGAGGCGGGCGGATCATCTGAGGTCAGAAGTTCGTGACCAGCCTGGGCAACATGGTGAAACCGTGTCTCTACTTAAAAAAAAAAAGAAAGAAAAAAAATTAACCAAGCGAGGTGGTGGGTGCCTGTAGTCCCAGCTACTCAGGAGGCTGAGGGAGGAGAGTTGTGTGAACCAGGAGGTGGAGGTTGCAATGAGCTGAAGTTGCACCACTGCACTCCCATCCTGGGTGACAGAGTGAAACTCCGTCTCAAAAAAAAAAAAAAAAAAAAAATTGTGTCTGATGAAAAACATGGTATGTTTTTTGGCATAGTAGGCAACTGTTTTATCTTCCCTTCTGGGTTGCATTCAAACCCCTTGAGAGCTGTGATTGTGTTTTCCTTTAGCCTCAGTATATATAATTTGTGCTTAAATACATATGTGATATCTAATACATAACAAACTGAAAATGACTTTAAATTTTTTTTTTTAATTGCCTGAAAATGGAAATGTCTTATCTTTTTGGGATTGTTTTGGCCTCAACATTTTGCTATGTGGATTTTTTTGTTTAAAAATGATTGATAGGCCGGACATGGTGGCTGACGCCTGTAATCCCAGCACTGGGGAGGCCAAGGTGGGTGGATCACCTGAGGTCAGGAGTTCGAGACCAGTCTGACCAACATGGTGAAACCCTGTCTCTACTAAAAAAAAAACAAAAACAAAAATTGACTGAGAGTGGTGGCATGTGACTATAGTCCCAGCTACTCAGGAGGCTGAGATAGGAAAATTGCTTGCACCCAGGAGGTGGAGGTTGCTGTAAGCTGAGATTGTGACACTGCACTCCAGCCTGGGTGACAGAGTGAGACTTGGTCTCAAAAAAAAAAAAAAAAAGGAAGGTCAAGGCCAGTTTTCAGAGGGGTTGTAGAGGTTATATAAAATTGCAAATCACATTTTGAGAATAAGTCTGTGTAGAGGGAATTAGCTTCAGCCTTACTGTTATTCTGGTATAGCATACATTCTTCCAGCATCTTTATTAACACCTTTATAAAGAGCGAGTCAGAAGAACAAGGAGTGAGTCTGGATTTCTTAAGAGCTGCTTAGAGATGAATGGCAGAATGGGGTAGAGAAGGGAGAGTATTTAACTGGGGATTGGTTAGTGTAGAGCCACTTATGTCTTCTGGGAACACCGAAACAGAAAGGTGTGGGAGCAAGGGCTATGAAAGGATCCCTTATCTACCATTCTAAATGTTACATCTGTTCTGGATTAACCTGTGCTTTTAGCCAAGTGTTGGGGGAGGCAAATGATAAATTCATTGTTTCTAGGATTGTGTCAGATCAGAGGATGCAAAGAAGAGACCAGAACCAGATTTCTTTGTGACCAGTTTGTTTAAGCAATGAAGTTGCTTAGGAGCGTGTTTTAGTCCTTTTAGGAAAAGATTGGAAAATGAAAAGCTTTAGGTGTGAGGGGTCTGCATGTGCTCAGAATATCCAAGCCAGTGAAATCCTTCTCACTTTTAATTTTTTCTTTCTTTTTTTTTTTTTTTTTTTTTTTTTGAGACGGAGTCTCGCTCTGTCACCCAGGCTGGAGTGCAGTGGCACCATCTCGGCTCACTGCAAGCTCCGCCTCTCGGGTTCACGCCATTCTCCTGCCTCAGCCTCCCGAGTAGCTGGGACTATAGGCGCCTGCCACCTCGCCTGGCTAAGTTTTTGTATTTTTAGTAGAGACGGGGTTTCACCGTGGTCTCGATCTCCTGACCTTGTGATCCGCCCGCCTCGGCCTCCCAAAGTGCTGGGATTACAGGCGTGAGCCACCGCGCCCAGCAATTTTTTCTTTCTTTGAGACAGGGTCTTGCCCTGTCTCCAGGCTAGAGTGCAGTGGCATGATCATGGCTCACTGCAGCCTCGAACTCCTGGGCTCAAGTGATCCTCTTGCCTTAGCCTTCTGAATAACTGGGACTACTAGAGGTGCTGGGTGCAAACCACACGCAGCAAGTTTTTAAATTTTTTTTGTAGAAACAGCATTACCTTATGTTGCCCAGGCTGGTCTCAAATTCCTGGGCTCAAGCGACAATCCTCCCGCCTCAGCCCCCAAAGTGGTATGATTACAGGCATGAGCAAGTGTGCTGGGCCCATCTCCCTTTTTAAATCAGTGGGAGTCACACGTGCTTTGAACTTTGTGGAAGCAGGACGAGTAATGGGAAATAAGGAAATACTTTACTTTTTGCTTTTGGTGTAAGCAAACATTTCATATCATCAGTATCCTATTTCTAAAGTTAATGGCTTTGCTGTTGAGATTTGCAAAAATAAAAAATACATATTATCTTGTATCTAATTATGTGATTTTCCTCCTATTTTCTAGGAGGTGTGATTGCCTATATCAGTTCTTCCAGCTCAGCCTCAAGCCCTGCCTCTTGTCACAGTGAGGGTTCTGAGAATAGTTTCCAGTCCTCCTCCTCTTCTGTTCCATCTTCTCCAAATAGCTCTAATTCTGATACCAATGGTAATCCCAAGAATGGTGATCTCTCCAATATTGAAGGCATCCTGAAGAATGATCGAATAGATTGTTCTATGAAAACAAGCAAATCGAGTGCACCTGGCATGACAAAAAGTCATAGTGGTGTGACAAGTAAGTTACTTTAGTTTTCTAAAGCTCGCTGCCATAAGTTGCAAATGGGGCTTATTTTATCTGCTTTTCATATAGGGGGCCATTATATTTCTGGGTACAGTTTTCGCTCCCTGCTGGGTGATCATACATCTGTAGTTAGGGAAGAAATCAGCGATGATTTTAGAAGTTACAACCTAGGGGCTGTCAAATTCTTGCCTCAGAGCAAGATATGTGGTTATGTACTCTGCCTGGCCCTGTTCCCTCTAGGGTACCCTCTTTTACTACATTTCACAGTTACTTTTCTTCTGGACTACTAGAACTAAGTCTTGTTTCTAGAACAGAGTACTTGCTCATTGTGGGAAGGGGTTACATTAGTGAAACTGGAGTTGGGAACATTTGGGATTAGGAAATGTTGGATTGGGATAACCAAATGAGTAGTGGGATTTGGACCTATCTGGCCCCTGTAGGTGAAGTAAACTGACACGGCTGCCTGTGTAGAGACATCCCTTTCCACCTTTTATTGATTGACTTCTCTGCCTGAATTCTTAATTGTTATCCAGAGAATTGGTTTCTTAGTTCTGGTTGCATGTCTGATGTAAAGTAACTCTAAATTTACAAAATTTCTTATATCATGCTGACAGGTCTGGAAAAAAAATAAATTTACAAAATTTCAGTGTAATTCTAAAATCAGGAAAGGAAAAATCCAGGTCTGTGAGGTGTTTTTGTCAGTGCCATAAGCTGTGTTTAAAAGAAAATTATGGCCGGGTGTGGTGGCTCACACCTGTAAT
Organism: Macaca thibetana thibetana; assembly: GCF_024542745.1. Lineage (NCBI taxonomy): Eukaryota > Metazoa > Chordata > Mammalia > Primates > Cercopithecidae > Macaca > Macaca thibetana. The sequence continues at coordinate 24,154,244 of NC_065579.1, read as the reverse complement.
CCCAGCATTTTTGGAGGCTGAGTGGGGCAGAGCCCAGGAATTCAAGACCAGCCTGGGCAACATGGCAGAACCCCATCTCTACTAAAAATACAAAAAAAGCTTGGTATGGTGGTGTGTGCCTGTAGTCCCAGCTACTTGGGGGGCTGAGGCATGAGAATTGCTTGAACCTGGGAAGTGTGGAGGTTACAGTGAGCCGAGATCACGCCACTACACTCCAGCTTGGGCGACAGCGGGAGACTCTATCTTAAAAAAAAAGAAAAGAAAATTATGATTACTTTTGATTTGAAAATGTTTTTCTTTTACATTATGAAAGTAGATACATATCTTTTAAAAGCTCTTACAAGTTGAATGAAATAAAATATCTAATTGGAAAGAAAACAGACTCAGTGTTTCTTCTTGCTTTTTACTTCATGTCCTTTTGTGTCCTAGAATTTAGTGGCATGGTTCTACTGTGTAAAGTCTGTGGGGATGTGGCGTCAGGATTCCACTATGGAGTTCATGCTTGCGAAGGCTGTAAGGTAAAGCATGCTTTTATTTCTTTAAGCAACTGATTCTGGGATAAGAAGTTGGGTTTAGATTTACCAATTTCCACAATTGATAATCTGAGAGTGAGTGAGAAGTCAGCTGCTCTTTTTAAGTTCTAAGCATTTTATGTAGTGTATGAGCATAACTTGTTTTGAAAAATATTTGTGTGTGTGTGTGTGTGTGTGTGTGTGTGTGTGTGTGTGTGTGTGTTTTGAGATGGAGTCTCTGTTGCCCAGTGAGGTGGCACGGTCTCGGCTCTCTGTAGCCTCCACCTCCCAGGTTCAAGTGATTCTCCTGCCTCAGCCTCCTGAGTAGCTGGGACTACAGGCACCTGCCACCATGCCCGGCTAATTTTTTGTGTTTTTAGTAGAGACGGGGTTTCACCGTGTTAGCCAGGATGGTCTCGATCTCCTGACCTTGTGATCCGCCTGCCTCGGCCTCCCAAAGTGCTGGGATTGTACAGGTGTGAGCCACCGTGCCTGGCCTGAAAAATAGTCTTAATTCAGTGAAAGTATTTCTTTTTTCTTTAAGATTTTGAACAAAGTAAATTTGCTGTCTCAATTAAACATACTTATTGTGTTAAACCAAGTGCACCAAATGCTCATTCATTAATGTGTCAAGCACAGTTCTAGGTGGTAGTGAAATAACAAGGAACAAAACAGACCAGGCACTACTCCTGCCTTGTTGGAACTTAGTTTAAACCAAACTTTGAATTAGGTTTCATCACATACTTTGACTTAATGACACATCAGGTACTGGGAGCTGGGAATAATTCCTAGATACTTGAAAAAAATGTGATATCTTAAGAAATAATGCCAAGTGAGTAAAATAATCCTGAATATAAGTTGAGCCCTTGGGAAAGCTAGTTTATTTGTAAGTTTAGTTGACTATTTTCTAGTTATTGCTATTAGAGTATTGGTCAAATAATTCCAAGTGAGATGGTCTCTACCTCCCTACCTGTATACAGGGAGTCTTTCTCTCTTTTTAAAAAACTTGGCACAATCTTTTCTCCTGAGTATCAAAAATTAACGTGACAAAGACACATGTTCTTGCTGTTCTCTGACTTGAGGCCACAGGCAGGAATCTAGTTTGGCAAGACATGATGAGTAAACAAGATAATGAATATACATGATGGGAGAGGAAATATTTTCAAGTGTGGCTCTGAATGAATTGTGAGTTTGCCAGTTTGTCTTTTTTTTGAAAGGGAGTTTAGCTCTTATTGCCCAGGCTGGAGTGCAGTGGCACCATCTCGGTTCACTACAACCTCTGCCTCCTGGGTTCAAACGATTCTCCTGTCTTAGTCTCCCGAGTAGCTGGGATTGCAGGCACATGCCACCACTCAAGGCTAATTTTTGTATTTTTAGTAGAGTTGGGGTTTCATCATATTAGGCTGGTCTCGAACTCCTGACCTCAGGTGATATGCCTGACTCGGCTTCCCAAAGTATTGGGATTACAGGCGTGAGCCACGCGCCCTGCCAAGTTTGCTAACTTTTAATGGCTGGGTAACTTTGTAAGACGAGTCAGTATTTTTTATAGATGTAGCATTTTTTTTCATTGTTTAAAAAAAATTTCTCTCTCTCTCTCTCTATATATATATATATATATTTTTTTTTTTTTTTTTAACAAAAATGTGAAGTAATATTGGGGCAGGCATTATTATTCTTATTTTATAGCTAGAAAATAAAAGCACAAACTGAATGAGCTGATTGTGTATTCTTGATAAATACACATCTGTGCAGTACTCTTAAAGTTAAATGTGTCTAGTTCAGCTCTTGTATCTAAATCAAGTGTATAGTACACAATAAAATATAAAAATGTTGTGTCCCATGATTACGTAGCATAGATTCAGGAAATGTGTTTAGTTGTCATATAACAGGAAAATGCAGTTTAAAATAATTTTGGTAATTGCATTCTTGAGTTTTCTGTCCTCCCTGGTACCATGAAACTGGAGATCTTTGAAGACCTATCACAGAATATGTACTTGAATTGTTTGTGGAGTAAAGGCAGCTGTTTGTAGCCATCTAGTTGGGAACTGTCTTTCCTTGGATAGTTAGCTACTCTGTTGGTGTGTGGTATAACACTTACCTGTTGCTGACATGTAGTCAGTGACTTCTGACATGTATAACAGGCCTTGCCAGTGTCAGCAGGTAATGATCAAGGAAGACCAACTTCTATGAATGTAATCCACAATTCTAGTGAGGGGATTGTAGTTATCAAACATATTTCTCAGTCAACTTTTAAGCAGTCATTCAGGCTGAGTGCAGCGGCTCAGGCCTGTAATTCTACCTCTTTGGGAGGCCGAAGCTGGAGGATTGCTTGAGGTGGAGTGTGAGACCCACCTGGGCAACGTAGGGAGACCCCATCTCTACAAAAAGTGAAAAAGCTGGATGTGGTAGCACATGTCTGTAGTCCCAGCTCTTGGGAGGCTGAGGCAGGAGGATTGCTTGAGCCCGGGAGTTCGAAGTTGCAGTGAACTATTACTGCATCATTGTACTCCAGTCTGAGTGACAGAGCGAGACCCTGTCTCTTTAAAAAAAAAAAAAAAAAAAATGACTGGGCGCGGTGGCTCATACCTGTAATCCTAGCACTTTGAGAGGCCAAGGTGGGTGGATCAGTTGAGGTCAGGGGTTCAAGACCAGCCTGGCCAACATGACGAAATCCTGTCTCTACTAAAAATACAAAAAATTAGCCAGACATGGTGGCAGGTGCCTGTAATCCCAGCTACTGGGGAGGCCGAGGCAGGAGAATCCCTTGAACCTGGGAGATGGAGGTTTCAGTGAGCTGAGATTGTGCCACTGCACTCCAGCCTGGGCTACAGAGCAAGAGTCTGTCTCAAGAAAGCAAACAAACCAACAAAAAATCAGATTGGGAGTGGTGGTGGCTTATGCCCTGTAATTCTAACACTTTGGGAGGCCAAGGCCGGCAGATCACTTGAGCCCTGGAGTTCAAGACCGGCCTCGGCAACATGGCAAAGCCCCATTTCTATAAAAAATACAAAAATTAGCTGGGTGTGGTGGCGCATGCCTGTAGTCCCAGCTGTTTGGCAGGCTGTGGTTGGAGAATTGATTGAGCCAGGGAGGTCAGGGTTGCAGGGAGCTGTGATCATGCCACTGCACTCTAGCCTGGGCAACAGAACGAGATCTTATCTCAAAAAAAAAAAAAAAAAAAAAATTCATACTTCAGGAGTTTTGGAATTTGTAGTGAATAAAAGTATGAGATGGAAAATGTGCAGACTGCAGACAGGGTCTGTTAACAGGGTAGTGTGGTTGTTGCAAGGGGTGCTTTGGGTAAGGCAAAGAATCTCTAAAGGGAGGAAGAATTTTGTTTGGTTGGTAGGTGTTAGGTTACTCATGCCAATCAGAATGGAATTGAATTCTGTGTGTCAACATTGTATTTCCCTCTATCCTAAGACATAGTGTTTCCCAGATAGCGAGTCATACACTGGTATGGACTGTAGTTCGTCATGTGTATTAGATAGATATGGGAACAGTGTTTATAAGAAGTTCATTTGGGTGTTTTTAAATGGGTAAGTAAATCTTCCTTTGTTCTTAGGGTTTCTTTCGGAGAAGTATTCAACAAAACATCCAGTACAAGAAGTGCCTGAAGAATGAAAACTGTTCTATAATGAGAATGAATAGGAACAGATGTCAGCAGTGTCGCTTTAAAAAGTGTCTGTCTGTTGGAATGTCGAGAGATGGTATGTACCTAGTTTAAAGAGTGTTCCTAAAGTGTGTGGAGCTTGGCTTTTATTCCTCAGCATGAACCAGAGCTATAAGCCGGTTACCAAGAACCCTCTTTTGTTTAAGGTGAAGCAGAAAACACATTTTCATGCTTTACAAGACACCAAATTGATTAAAGTCATATTTTAGCATTATCATCCCAGAAACAGTTTTTGGCTAAACTTTGGTGGTTGTTACTACCTCTAAAAAGAGCCATTTTTTTTTCTATGCAATTTGATTACTTTTTATTTTTTTCCTAGAAACAATGGAGTTTAAAAACATTTTTTGTATGGCCGGGCGTGGTGGCTCATGCCTGTAATCCCAACACTTCGGGAAGCTGAGGCGTGTGGGTCACTTTAGGTCAGGAGTTCCAGACCAGCCCTGGTGAAACCCCATACCTACTAAAAATACAAAAAAAAATTAGCTGAGCATGATGGCATATACCTGTAATCTCAGTTACTTGGGAGGCTAAGGCGGGAGAATAGCTTGAGCCCAGGAGGTGGAGGTTGCACTGAGGTGAGATCATGCCACTGCACTCTAACCTGGGTGACACAGTGAGACTCTTTCTCACTGCAGCCTCCATCTCCCTGGTTCAAGTGATTCTCCTGCCCCAGCCTTCTGAGTAACTGGGATTACAGGTGCCCGCCACCACACCTGGCTAATTTTTTTGTATTTTTAGGAGAGACGGGGTTTCACCATGTTGGTTAGGCTGGTCTCAAACTCCTGACCTCGTGATCGGCCCGCCTTGGCCTCTGAAAGTGCTGGGATTACAGGCATGAGCCACTCACTGTGCTGGGCCAAAAAGAAATTGTTTTTTAACTTGTATTTTGTTTTTAACCAGAAGCCCAAACCTCACCATAGCTTTTCTCGATATAGCAATCCTTTCTTCTTTGTTTTTGATTTCTTAACATTACTGAGGATCTCATTTCTTCTTACATGAATTCTCTCTCTTTCTTAGCTCTGAGATGGTAAGGTGCTTTTGGGGCACAGATTCTGAACACATGGAAAAGAGATGCAAAATTGAAAGAAGCATTAGGGTCTGGAGTGGAGGTAGTTGCTCACTTCTGGCATGATCTATTCTCATGCAAAATAAAATTTGGAGTAATTTGTGGGACTATAAGTATTATCTGTGGATGACATTATTGTAAGATTGGACTCTTCTATTATGCTTATTCATTTTTTGGATAATTTTTTTTTGTGTGTGTGTGTGTGGTTTTAAGTAACAACAGGTATGAGGTTTTCAGAGGGACCAGTAGGGTTATTTAAGAATTGTTAAAAATGAACTTCGTATTTATCTAGGGAAGGCCCACTTAAGCAATTCCTTAGGTTACTCTAGTATCTTACTGATACAGACATAGAATATTGCAATAAGGAGTTTCGTGTTTTTTTTTTGAGATGGAGTATTGCTCTGTTGCCCAGGCTGGAGTGCAGTGGTGCCTACTCAGCTCACTGCTACCTCCTCTGCCTACCTGGTTCAAGCAATTCTCCTGCCTCAGCCTCCCGAATAGCTGGGACTACAGGCATGCACCACCACGCCCGGCTAATTTTTGTGTTTTTAGTAGAGACGGGGTTTCACTATGTTGACCAGGCTGGTCTTGAACTCCTAACCTCAAGTGATCCACCTGCCTCGGCTTCCCAAAGTGCTGGGATTACAGGTGTGAGCCATCACTCCTGGCCAAGGGTTTCTTGAGTAACAAGTTTCAGCAATTGATGTTTTTTCAATTGCCTGAAAATTTTTTTTTAATGCTAAAAGTACTAGTGCTATAAAAATAGTCGATGGATATTGTGATTGTCCTAAAAGAATAAAACTGACAATCATTTGCGAAGGGAGGAGTAGAAGTAAAGTATCAAACATGATTAAGTTGTTTGTTTTTGAAAGCAGTAATGTCAGAGGCTACGATTAGATTAACAAGGCTTTCTGGGCAAGTATACTGAATTTTTATTGTCTCTGTATAAATACTAGACTAGAAGGAAGCTTTTGTTTCTCCTAGTCTCCAATAGGATTATTGGAGACAAGACACCTAAGACTAGCTTCTAAAAGAGTAGAGGATGACTTATCTCATTTTTAGTTATTTCACTGGTTTTAATTAAAATCTACCAAGTTTATTTTTCAGTAAGTACATTTCTACTGGTTGCGGAATTTTTTTTAAGGATTTTTTTTTAAAGAGGCTGGAAAAGAAGACGGCAGATAATTTAATAGTTAAATCTTGAGAGTAAAGTTACAAAAAATGAATTGACAAGGGCCAGGTGTTCAGGGAATGTTTGTACCTACCAGATTCCATTAATGGTAATGGATGTATGTAGCTGAATCACATGCCTTCCTGGGAACAGTCCTCAGCTTTGTTAGTAAGGAGCTGTGTAGTAATACTGGTCTGCTTCAAACTGGTTTTCATTAGCTAATTTCCTATTTCTTTTTTCTTTTTCTTTCTTTCTTTTTTTTTTTTTTTTTTTTTTGAGATGGAGATGGAGTATTGCTCTGTCGCCTAGGCTGGAGTGCTGTGGCACCATCTCAGCTCACTGCAACCTCTGCCTCCTGGGTTCAAGCAGTTCTCCTGCCTCAGCCTCCAGAGTAGCTGGGACTATAGGCGACCGCCATCACACCTGGCTACTTTTTGTATTTTTAGTAGAGACGGGGTTTCACCATGTTGGCTAGACTGGTCTCAAATTCCTGACCTCAGGCAGTCCACCCACCTCAGCCTCCCAAAGTACTGAGATTACAGGCATGAGCTACTGTGCCCGTCCAAATTTCCTATTTCTTTTCTTAGACTTTGCTTATAAAATACGTAGGCGATACATTTCCTTAACTTTGTTTTGGGGGAAACTGGAAAATTTTCTCTCCCTCTCCTACTTCCTTTGGTGTATCAAGACCAGCAAGTTTAGAAAAATGTGAACCAGAAATGTGTAGACTCATTTTTTATATGTATGACTAGAGGCCATAGCTATTGGATAATTTTGTGTTATTCTTTTATACAAAACAGGTCTTATTTAGAATATAGATGTTAAATATCTTTTTCTTCAATAGCTGTTCGGTTTGGTCGTATTCCTAAGCGTGAAAAACAGAGGATGCTAATTGAAATGCAAAGTGCGATGAAGACCATGATGAACAGCCAATTCAGTGGTCACTTGCAAAATGACACATTAGTAGAACATCATGAACAGACAGCCTTACCAGCTCAGGATCAGCTGCGACCCAAGCCCCAACTGGAACAAGAAAACATCAAAAGCTCTTCTCCTCCCTCTTCTGATTTCGCAAAGGAAGAAGTGATTGGCATGGTGACCAGAGCTCACAAGGATACCTTTATGTATAATCAAGAGCAGCGAGAAAACTCAGCTGAGAGCATGCAGCCCCAGAGAGGAGAACGGATTCCCAAGAACATGGAGCAATATAATTTAAATCATGATCATTGTGGCAATGGGCTTAGCAGCCATTTTCCCTGTAGTGAGAGCCAGCAGCATCTCAATGGACAGTTTAAAGGGAGGAACATAATGCATTACCCAAATGGGCATGCCATTTGTATTGCAAATGGACATTGTATGAACTTCTCCAATGCTTATACTCAAAGAGTATGTGATAGAGTTCCGATAGATGGATTTTCTCAGAATGAGAACAAGAATAGTTACCTGTGCAACACTGGAGGGAGAATGCATCTGGTATAGTGAAATCAATTTTTTGCTTACATTGTATCAGGGAAAGCTTTGAAAATTTTATTTGGGAGATATGCTAACCTGGGGGGATGGTGTCAGAAAACCTAAGGAATTTACAGACTTAATTTTGTACAGTATTTTAGGTCAAATAATTTTAATAAACATCATTTGATGAATGACCTAATTTCACACCCAGCTAGGTACAAGCATGTGATTTGATTGATCTGGGATTGGGATTAGGATTTTATGTAAAATATTATTCATGCACAATTGGTCCTTTAATTCTTGGAAATCCCTTTGAAAATTTAAGCATTCTGATTAATTAGTACCTTACTAGCTTTGGAATTTTCTCAAAGGGCTGAACTTTTCGCTTGCCATAGTTAAAAATTCTTTGATTTCTATAGAAAGAGGTTTTTTTTTTTTTTTTATTAAACCATTTTTATGCCAAAAGATCTTTGGGTATAGAACATAGATGTTTTATTGTTTGATAAATTTAGGAGTATTTTAATTTCATAGGCTAGTTTCTAAGGATTTTCTCAGACTTCATCTTATGAGATGACTTAATATTGGTCATATCATTCAAGCTTTTCTATTTTTCCATCAAATACGACATTCTACATGAAAGTACAGTGTTCATATTCAGCCAAAATTCCATCAAAAACAACAGTACCACACCATTTCCAGTTTAAACCATGAGGTCCTTTGATAGTACTTGGTATTTTCTACTGACAGGTAATTAAAGTCGTCTTTTTCATTTTCAAAATAGTTGACTCTACCTCAATCTTCATTAAATTTTTTGTTGTCACTTGCAGTTATTTGATTCTGTGGACCTTTTGTTAGGCTAAGTAGTTGCTTTTTTATTTTTTGTTTTGTTTTGTTTTGTTTTTTTAGACAGTCTTGCTCTGTTGCCCAGGCTGGAGTGCAGTGGTGCGACCTCAGCTCATTGCAAGCTCTACCTCTTGGGTTCAAGCACTTCTCATGCCCGGAGTAGTTGGGATTGCAGGCATGTGTCACCATGCCTGGCTAATTCTTGTATTTTCAGTAGAGACAGGTTTCACCATGTTGGCCAGGCTGGTCTTGAATTCCTGGCCTCAAGTGATTCGCCCATCTCAGCCTCCAGAAGTGCTGGGATTACAGGCTTGAGCCACCATGCCTAGCCAAGTGGCTGCCTTAATGAAGGAAAAATCTGTAGGCATTTGGGTTCTGATTTCATGATATTCTCCATGGTTTTGTAATCATCCCATTCCTAGATTTTGTGTGGATTTAGTGAAAATTTAAAGGCTGATTTTACTAATAGAATATACAGAATGTGTTTCATCATCTTTTTGGTGTTTTTTAAATAACTTCTTGGCTTCCTGTTTTCCCTCACCTAATCCTCATTTAGAAGGCACACCTGTATGTGCAGTCTTTGTTTCCTAATTGAACAAGTAGAAGTCAGTGATCACACCATTGTTTTTGAAACAAATGGGCAGTGACTTTTTTTTTTTTTGAGTCTCATTCTGTCACCTAGGCTGGAGTGCAGTGGTATGAACTTGGCTCACTGCAACCTCCGTCTCCTGGTTCAAGCGATTTTTCTGCCTCAGTCTCCCGAGTAGCTGGGACTACAGGTGCACGCCACCATGTCTGGCTAATTTTTTTAATTGTTGGTAGAGACGGGGTTTCACCACGTTGGCCAGACTGGTCTTGAACTCCTGACTTTGTGATCCGCCTGCCTCGGCCTCCCAAAGTGCTGGGATTACAGGCGTGAGCCACTTCGCCCGGCCAGGCAGTGAGTGACCTTTTTAACAAAACGAGACACCTTGCTGTTTTTTCCTCTTGGAAATTACAACATTGTAATTCTGCCTATTTAGAAATAAGGGATTTTTGAAATGTTAACTAAATGTGAATTTGGGCCTAGACCTGTGACTTCTAGCTGTGTTGGACAAATCACTAAACCTCTCGGAGTCTCATTTCTCCACCTAAGAAATGGAAATTACAGTCTGCCATAAAAGATTGAGAATCGAACAAGTGAATTTGTTTGCAAAATTATAAAACACCATATACTAGCATAAGGTGGCAGCAGTGTTACAAAATAAACTCTTAAACCTGTGCAACAGGTGTTTGAAATAGCTTGATATAGATGGTATTTTTGCTTAGGCTATGTTTTTTTAATGATAAGTTAATTGCTATTTATATTAGGTTGCCAAGAGGCTTTTTACAGTGTGGTGGGCAGCAAATGGATAAAGTGCTAATATTTCAGTAGATTTTACTTGTGTTTTGGGGGTTAAATTCATGTTGGGGTTTCTGATAATTGAGATGCCGCTTTTGACATTTCTTTACCACCTCTTAGTATTTAAGAGTTTTTCCGCTTTGTGTATACCAGGTTTGTCCAATGAGTAAGTCTCCTTATGTGGATCCTCATAAATCGGGACATGAAATCTGGGAAGAATTTTCGATGAGCTTCACTCCAGCGGTGAAAGAAGTGGTGGAATTTGCAAAGCGTATTCCTGGGTTCAGAGATCTCTCTCAGCATGACCAGGTCAACCTTTTAAAGGCTGGGACTTTTGAGGTAGGTTTTATTTATCCTGAATATTGATGCAGGCAGGGCATGTAGTATTTTGTTTTCATGGATGTTTTAATTCTTTTTTTTTTTTTTTTGAGAGAGAATCTTGCTCTGTCACCCAAGCTGGAGTGCAGTAGCGTGATCACAGCTCACTGCAACCTCTGCTTCCTGGGTTCAAGCATTCTCCAGCTTCAGCCTCCTGAGTAGCTGGGACTACAGGTGTGAACCACCACGCCTGGCTAATTTTTTTTTGTATTTTTTTTTTGTAGAAACAGGGTTTTGCCATGTTGCCCAGGCTGGTCTCAAATTCCTGAGCTCAAAGCGATCTGTGCACTTTGGCCTCCTAAAGTGTTGGGATTCCGGGTGTGAGCCACTGTGCCCGGCAGATGTTTTCATTCTTTTCTAAGTCAGTATTTATAGTCCAGAGTCTGAAGCTATCAACAAAATAATCATCATCTCAGGGTTTTTGGAAGAGACTTGGTAAATCCAGAATTGTTTAGGATTTTGTGTTTATTTTTTACTTATTATTTAGGATTTGAAATATAGGTATTCTGTATCTCCAGCATATGAACTCCTAAGTTCTAGTATTCCTTTCAGATGTGGACTTAACAAGTTTCTGCAGTGTTAGACACCTCCTGAAAGCCTAGCCTAGCCTAGCATTTATTGTATTCGATACAGAATAAGAAGGGCAAATAGAATGTGGTTTTTGTTTTTTGAGAGACTGTAGAATATTTTGGGGGATATGTCAGACTTTTCTTGTGTGCCACCTTAGCTCCTCCTGGCTTCACCTTGCTTCAGGATCCTTGGCTACTTTTCTGTCCTGCTTCTCTTGCAACACTGTATCCTGCCTGAGCTTGGGGTAGTCTCTACTGTTTAACTTACAGAAGTGCCTCTCCTGGTTCTTAATTAGGTGTCTTTCACTTTCTGTCTGCCCCAGGGCATCCCTTTTGCTGCCAAGGTGTGAGATGCCTTGGGACCTAATTAAGGATAACTCTGAGATTGGGTTGGTGAGAGGAAGTTGATGTTCGGTGGGCCAAATCTTTGAACCTTTGATGGATGGGAGAAGTGAGCCAGGGCTGTATTTTCACTTCTTCTCCCTGGATCTAGTATAACGGAGAGAGTGAGATAACTAAGTAATATAATTGTTAGCTGATTTAACTTGGATGTCAATTATAACATGGCGCTTAGAACACTTACTGTGATAGCTTTCTTTGTGGATAGTCTCTTTGGGTTATGGTTTCTTGAAGCAGTTCAGTTAGACTTCGTCTGCTTCCTTTGCCTTGGCTGCATTTGATGTGTTGATGTTTCGAAGTGTTGCTGCATTGGAATTTTGCTCTTTTTACTTAAGGCATAGAGGCCATGTGGTATACTTGGCAGCCTAAAGAGTTTCTTTAATGCCTTTGGCCAGGGCCCAGTTTTAAATTTACTGGCACTATTTCTTGCTCTAATTTTATATTGCATTTCAGAATCTTTGTTAATAGAGTGGCAGAGTGTCTTTGCCATCAGTGGCTATAATTTCTTTTGATGTTCTTCTTGGAGTATTTATTGCTTTGGTAGAGAATTTGTCTTAAGAAAGTGGATTTGGGACCGGGTGCGGTGGCTCATCCTTGTAATCCCAGCACTTTGGGAGGCCGAGGCAGGCCAATCACATGAGTCCAGGAGTTTGAGACCAGCCTGGGCAACATGGTAAAACCCTATCTCTCCAAAAAATACAAAAATTAGCTGGGTGTGGTGGTGTTTATCTGTATTCAGCTATTCAGGAGGCTGAGGTGGGAAGGATCACTTGAGCCTGGGAGGTTGAGGTTGCAGCGAGCTGTGTTGGCACCTCCAACCTGGTAAACAGAGCAAGACCCTGTCTCAATAAATAAATAAATAAATAAATAGGCCGGGCGTGGTGGCGCATGCCTGTAATTCCAGCACTTTGGGAGGCTGAGGCAGGCGGATCACCTAAGGTCACGAGTTTGAGACCAGCCTGGTCAACATGATGAAACCCCATCTCTACTAAAAACATAAATTAGCTGGCGTGGTGGTGCGTGCCTGTAATCCCAGCTAGTTGGGAGACTGAGGCAGGAGAATCCTTGAACCCAGGAGGCAGAGGTTGCAGTGAGCCGAGATTGCACCACTGCACTCCAGCCTGGGCGACAAGAAGAAAACTCCGTCTCAAAAAATAAAATCACTGGGCGTGGTGGCTCACACCTGTAATCCCAGCACTTTGGGAGGCCGAGGCCGGTGGATCACCTGAGGTCAGGAGTTTGAGACCAGCCTTGCTGACATGGTGATACCCTGTTTCTACTAAAAATACCAAAAATTAGCTGGATGTGGTGGCACGCACCTGTAATCCCAGCTACTTGGGAGGCTGAGGCAGGAGAATTGCATGAACCTGGGAGGTGGAGGTTGCAGTGAGCCGAGATCACGCCATTGCACTCCTGCTCGGTCCACAAGAGTGAAACTCTGTCTAAAAATAAAATAAAATAAAACAAAAAAATAAAATGGCTTTGAGTAAAAGTAAACCCTGTTTTTCTTTGATAACTTTCTTTTATATGTGTGGGATGATTCATAACTGACTTGAATACTAAGTTATTTATTATTGCTGTTAGACTTCTCCAAATACATTTCTTTTTCCTTTTACAGGTTTTAATGGTACGGTTTGCATCATTATTTGATGCAAAGGAACGTACTGTCACCTTTTTAAGTGGAAAGAAATATAGTGTGGATGATTTACACTCAATGGGAGCAGGGGATCTGCTAAACTCTATGTTTGAATTTAGTGAGAAGCTAAATGCCCTCCAACTTAGTGATGAAGAGATGAGTTTGTTTACAGCTGTTGTCCTGGTGTCTGCAGGTAAGCAAGCTGGTTCAAAATTGTGCCACACCTAGCATATGGTGACCAACTCAGGAGAAGGTGGCATTTAACAGGTTCCAGAAAGTTATATGGAGGGAATAAGGCCTTAAGGAAGATGCTAAGTTGTATGACCCTGTTATTTTTATGTAACTAATTTTTTCATTATAACAATACATGTCAAAGTGCTATAGGAATAAAGTAGTACTTATATCTAGACCTTGTATTTACCACTGTTAGTCTTTAGCTTTTTGTTCATAATTTTTTTTTATGAGTCTAAATCTTTATTTCATGGATTTGTTAGAACAGTATGTATCTCCAGGTAGGTGGTTCTAATATGAATTCCAGTTTTTATTCAAATACAATGTGGGATACTTGAAAACATTAAAAGTATCAAGAGGTATTAGTATGGTTTGTTGCAGAGAAATGTGAATTAGTTTTAGGCTTTAGTCCAGCTCTGCCATTGAATTTTGTGGGTAACTTGGGTAAGTAACTTTACTTTTTTGGGTCTTGGATTCCTTCCTCATCCTGTCAAAGGAAGGGGTTGTACCATGTGAGCCTAGTATGGTGTCTGGCATAGAAGAACTACTCAGTCACTATTTGAATGAGTGAGCAAGATTTTTGAGTTTTTAATGTTTATTTATATGAGTCATTTATGATGTTTCCCAATGTCCCTGCCATCTTGCATTAACATTACAGTTATTTCTGACCTAAAGTGTTTTGATTCAGACAGTACCCATTAAGGCAGAGATTGTTACTCCCAATAACAAATTGGAAATTGAGACACTTTCCTGGGTATGTCTAAGTAAGTGCCAGCTATTTTTAGGTATCGTTTTATTTCCAACATTTGTTGGAAATTTTTTAGTATTTGGTTATGACTTTGTTTCCCATTTGCTTCCTACTGTGTAAAGGGCACGGTGCTAGGCATTGTGAGAGTTATAAGTTATGGCCTCTGATTATGTGACGAAACCATAAATTAGTAGCTCTTTAAAGAGAACAAGTTCGTGGCTGGGCGTGGGTGCTCACGCCTGTAATCCCAGCACTTTGGGAGGCTGAGGCGGGTAGATCACCTGAGGTCAAGAATTTGAGACCAGCCTGGCCTACATGGTGAAACCCCATCTCTACTAAAAATACAAAAATTAGCTGGGCATGGTGGAACATGCCTGTAATCCCAGCTACTCAGGAGGAGAATTGCTTGAACCCGGCAGGCGGAGGTTGCAGTGAGCTGAGATCACGCCTCTGCACTCCAGCTTGGGCGACAGAACGAGACTCCGTCTTAAAAAAAAAAAAAAAGAGAGAACAAGTTATTTGTATAATTTTAAGGACCTTACCTCAGCAGAATAAAGACATGCCATTTGGTAACATAATTTGGCTACCTTTTCTGACCAGCTCTACCTGGATAACTGAAAATGTGTGTATAACATGGGAGTAGTATGAAAGAATATGTCAATAAGGGATATCTGTTTTATTGCTAACTTAAAATGCTTCTTGCATTTTACCTATCATTTGCAGAATCTCTTGATAAGTAATTAGTATTGGTTTGAGTTGACATCAGATTAATAAATCGATTATTTTGAAACCAAAGATAATCAATACTTGTTAAATTATCTGATGAATATGCCTTACCTACTAGGTGCTCAGGGAGAGACAAAAAGCTTTAAGGCACAAGCTTGCTAAGTGTTTTCATTCTATTTGGAGAGATGGAACTACACAAAGAGCTTTATGCTACTAAACCGTGTAGTTCTGACTGAGGTAAGTTGGAGTTGTAGAAAGGAAGATGAAATCATCTTGGAAGGCTCTGTGGGGAAAGATAGAAGTGCAGCTGGAATTTGAAGGTTGAATTATTAGGCTTTCCCAATGAAGAAGAGATGGAAATGCATGGGAGAGTACGAGATAGGGCCAGGGAAAGGTTAGGTGGCCAAAGCCTGGAGTGTACATCAAGGAGGAAGGGGGACAAAAGCCTTCAGAGTTAGGGGAGCACCAGTTTATGGACTAACAGCTATAAGAACTAAGCAGAGAGGTTTTAAGCAAAATATGGGGCAGAAGAAAGTCTGTGTACCTTCTTAAGTAGGAGAGTGATCCGGTTGAACAAAGTGATGTTTAGCATTAATTCTGCATTATTATTGTGGTGGGTGGATTAGATAGGTAAGTTATTAGTGCTAGAGAGTTAGGTTGAGAAGCTTTTGAAAGGACACCAGGTATGAGGCAGTGGGGTGAGCTCTTCTCAAATAAATTAAGGCAGGTGAGATGAAGTAGCAGGGCCAACATCCCAGAGGTAGTTCAGAGAAAGAAATGACAGCAGAGGGGTAGAGGGAAACTCTCTATGCCAGGAACCTTGTTATTTCATTTATATTTTCTCTAGGAGCATGATATTTAGTTTGATTTAATCTGTTTTTGAAAAAGCCTTTTTTTTCTGATTATAAATTTAATATGGGTTCTTTGAAAGTGTAGAAAATATTAAAATAGTTATAATAAATATCACTATTAAATGGGCGGAGATCGAAAAAAAAGGTTATAATATCACTACCAGAAAAGATCACTATTAATATTACAGAGCGAGACTCCGTCTCAAAAAAAAAAAAAAAAAAAAAAAAAAAAAAATATTGGGCGTCTTTATCCATTTACCTATCCATCTATCCATTCACCTATTTATTTATGTAGGATATATTTTAAAAATGGAAATATTAAGTGCAAAAGAGTGATTGTAAAAGAATACAGTGCATTCTCTTTTTTGTTAGGTCACTATATGAACATATACAAGTACACATTTTTGAAGTTTCATGTAAAATTTTAATCCTTACCACTTAAAAATTACTAGCTTTTTTTGTTGTTGTTGTTTGTTTGTTTTTTTTTTTTGGAGATGGAGTTTCACTCTTGTAACCCAGACTGGAGTGCAATGGCTTGATCTCTGCTCACCACAACCTCCCACTCCCAGGTTCAAGCAGTTCCCATGCCTCAGCCTCCAGAGTAGCTGGGATTACAGGCATGTGCCACCACGCCTGGCTAATTTTGTATTTTTAGTAGACACGGGGTTTCTCCATGTTGGTCAGGCTGGTCTCGAACTCCCAACCTCAGGTGATCTGCCCGCCTCAGCCTCCCAAAGTGCTGGGGTTACAGGCATGAGCCACTGTGCCCAGCCAAACGGCAGCATAAATTACTAGCTGTTTTTAAGCAGTATCTAGGCAGGAAAATAAAATTCAAAAGCTACAGAAGAGTTTAAAATGAAAAGTCTCTGCTTCTTTCCTCTACTGCCAGCCTGATTCCTCAGAAAACTGGATTTCTTAACATCCTTCTTTTTAATTTCTGGTTGTTGACCACCCAACTCTGAATACAATGCTTATATCTGTATATCTTTCTTTTTTTGTTTTTGAGACGGAGTCTTACTCTTGTCGCCCAGGCTGGAGTGCAATGATCTCAGCTCACTGCAACCTCCGCGTCCCAGGTAGCTGGGATTACAGGTGCCCACCACCATGCTCAGCTAATTTTTGCATTTTTAGTAGAAACAGGGGTTTGCCATGTTGGCCAAGCTGGTCTTGAACTCCTGACCTCAGGTGATCCACCCTCCTTGGCCTTCCAAAGTATTGGATTACAGGTGTGAGCCACCATGCCCAGCCAATACGCCAATACCTCTTTTTATTTAGTAAGTATAACTTATAAATAAAAGTATCCTTTTCCCTCTCAATTTTCTTATGTTTTATTTTGTAATTTACTTTAATGATTTTATTTGTAATTTTAATATACTCACAATTTTTGACCTTATATATAATCTTTTGGATAGTTTAGATAGAATCTCTTCATTGTTCAAAGACACTGTTTTTTCTCTGTACTCTGACTTTGCTGTAACATTCCTTTTATGTAGTCAATTAAAACATTTATATCTTGTTCTATAACTGTTAGTCGTGGTTTGATCAGTTGATTCCCAAAGTTGAAAAGTCAGAAGTCAGCATTTATAGTATTATGATTGTGTAAATACTACTTACAGTGTTCACACAGTGAGGTTGAAATGGTAAAGAATAATGGAAACCTCTTCTCCAAACCTCTGCACCTTGAAGGGTGATGTTCCTTGTATCAGGGAATGAATGGATAGTTTATTTCAGTTCTCTATTAATTGTTTAGAATTAAGTAACATAGTTTGCTTTAATCTTTAAAATAGCTTTTTCTTTTTGGGAATGTATCGTTGTCTTCTGTTGTTTTGGGGTTGTCAGACGAAATGCTAATTTCTATGTATCATTATATAATTTTATCCTCACAGTAGATCCCTGTGAGCTGGGACATGTTATTCACAGTTATACAGATAAGGGATTTGAGGAAGAGAGGGATTAAGTAATTTACCCAACGTCCATTTTTAATTACTGGCTAAGCAAGTATTTGAACTCCCATTAGTCTGGCTTCAAAGCCTTTCCATTATACTACTTGTTAACAGAATAGCTCTAGCTGCCAAGGGGGAGAAAAATCTCAAACATGATGTTTGCCTGTAAGATTGGAAGAATCCCGATATCATGGAAGGGGGATTATACCTGGAAGGTAAGTTTCTTTTCAGGTTGTTTAAAGTAACAGCAGTTACTTCCAGTTGAAGGTTAAGGACTGGCATGTAGGTGTGAGGTCAAGGCTCATTTACATACAGATTTTAGTTGTCTTCATAGAGATTTTTGTTGAAGGTTTGACTTTCATCGTGTAGGAAGTGAAAATAAATAGAATATTTGGTGAGGAGTACAAGCTTGGGAGTGTGATGAAGAACCAGCAAAGGAGAGAGAAGATAGATATGTAATAAGTTAAACTCTACAGTACTAGTGTAGCATTTAGTGCACCATTTAGAAGATGAATTTCCACTTCAACATGTGTACTCTTAACATTATAGTCTCCAGAAGATTATTTACCATCCAACCAGGTTTGTACCTTAGGTTCTTTGGCCTGGAAATCTTAAAAACCATGGTTTTAGAAATTGAGACTTTAGAAAAATTTAATACAGTCTATGGTTTTAGATGTAGGCATCGATTTCCCTGAAGTTGTGAGTTGTATAACAAAGCATAGGTCATGTAAACACAAAATAGCCACTGAAAGACCAACGACTTAAAAACATTTTTAAATTTTTTGTGTGACTTCCTACACCTGTCCAACTAACTACTAATAATACTAGTTCCCACTCAGGTATCTTCGCCACTTATCAGTTGTTTCTTTCTTTGCCCATCTAGGTTATTTTGTTTGTGAGAATTACTGTCATTCTTTCTCAGTTTTCGGTATTATAAATTACTAATCATATGAGTGAAACCAGAGTTACGTGTCACTTAATGACGTAAATATGTTCTGAGAAACGCATTGTTAGGCAATTTTGTCATTGTGTGAACATCATAGAGTGTACTTATATAAACCTAGATGGTATTTCCTACTACACACCTAGGTTTTATGGTATAGCCTATTGTTACTAGGCTGCAAACCTGTACACCATGTTACTGTGCTGAGTACTGTAGGCAGTTTATAACATAATAAGTATGTGTGTGTCTAAACATATCTAAACAAAGAAAAGGTACAGTAACAATAGATACGAAAGATAAAAGCTGGTATACTTGTGTAGGGCATTTACCATGAATGCAGCTTACAGGACTGAAAGTTGCTCTGGATGAATGAGTGAGTGAATGATGAGGGCATGTGAGGGCCTAGGATATTACCATACATGACTATAGACCTAATAAACACTGAACACTTAGGGTACACTACATTTATTGAAAGTTTTTTTCTTCAGTAATAAATTAACCCTAGCTTACTCCGTTTTAGTTTATAAACTTAAATTTTTAAAAGCTTTTTGAGTCTTGTAATAACACTTGGCTTAAAAACAATACATAGTACAGCTATACAGAAATATTTTCTTTATATCCTTATTCTATGTGCTTTTTTCTATTTATAATTTATTTTTTTACTTCTTAAACTTTATTGTTAAAAACTGTGACAGACACACACATTAGCTTAGCCCTACACAGGCTCAGCATCATCAATATCACGGTCTTCCACCTCTATGTGTTGTTCTACTGGAAGGTCTTCAGGAGCAGTAATATGCATGGAGCTGTCACCATCTATCACCTTCTGTATTTCTATGATAACAGTGCATTCTTCAGGAATATCTCCTGAAGGACCTGCCTGAGGCTGCTCTACAGTTACCTTTTTTTTTTTTTTTTGAGTAGAAGGGATGGGCGAGGTGGCTTATGTCTGTAATCCCAGCACTTGGGGAGGCCCAGGCTGGTGGATCATTTGAGGTCAGGAGTTCTCAAAAAATAACAAAAAATAAAGTAGAAGGACTATACTGTAAAATAATGATAAGTATAGTATAGTAAATACTTAAATCAGTGATATAGTTGTTTACTATTATTAAGTGTAATAGGTTTGCTTACGCCAGCATCACTATAAATGTGTTAGTTATGTGTTGTGCTATGATGTTATGACAAAAGCTGCAATGTCACTAGGCGATAGGAATTTTTCAGCAACGTTATAATTTCATGGGACCACCCTTTTATATGTGGTCTGCCATTAACTGAAACGTTGTTATGTGGCACATGACTATTTTGTTCTGTCAGAATGTAAGCTCCTTAAAGGATTTCTGGTTTTGTTCACTGCTGATTTTCAAGCACCTTAGAACAGTAACCAGTACATATATTTAATAAATGTTTGGCAAACGATTTCATCAAGTGAAAGGAGGTTATTTAAAAAAAACAATTACTTGACTATCAAAGGCAAGAGAGACTCTTCAAAGCATTACTGAAGGCTTTATTTTTATAAAGATAACTTATGATTGGCCAAAGTTAAATGTCAAGAGAAAGAGATCTCTGCCAGTAGTTTTGTCTGAAACATTGTGACCCTCCCCCTCCCCCCACAAACCAATATCCAATTTTTTTTTTTTTTTTTTTTTTTGAGACAAGATCTTACTCCGTCACCCAGGCTGGAGTGCAGTGGCATGATCTTGACTCACTGCAACCTCTATCCCCTGGGTTCAAGCGATTCTCGTGCCTCAGCCTTCCAAGTAGCTGGGATTACAGATGCCAATCACCATGCCTGGCTAAATTTTGTATTTTTAGTAGAGACGAGGTTTCACCATGTTGGCCATGCTGGTCTCGAACTCCTGACTTCAGGTGATCTACCTGCCTTGGCCTCCCAAAGTGCTAGGATTACAGGAATGAGCTACCACGTCCTGCCCCAACATTCTTTTTGTTTTTTGAGTCACCCAGACTGGAGTGCAGTGGAATGATCATGGATCACTGCAACCTTGACCTGGGTTTAAGTGATCCTCCCACCTCAGCCACCCAAGTAGCTGGGACTATAGGCATGTGTCATCATGCACATTCAATTAACTTTTTTTTTAGTAGAGACTAAAGTCTCACTATGTTGCTCAGGCTGATCTCAAACTCCTAAGCTCAAGCCATTCTCCTGCCTTGGCCTTCCAAAGTGCTGGAGTTCCAGGTGTAAGCCACCATGCCTGGCCTTTTTTTCCAAGAAAGAATTAGCACATAGTTATAATATTCAAATTTTGTTAAATATAAGATAAACTGGCCAGGTGCAGTGGCTCATGCCTGTAATTCCAGCACTTTGGGAGGCCAAGGCGGGTGGATCATGAGGTCAGGAGTTGAAGGCCAGCCTAGCCAAGATGGTGAAACTAAAAATATAAAAATGAGCCGGGTGTGGTGGTGGGCGCCTGTAATCCCAGCTACTCAGGAGGCTGAGGCAGAGAATTGCTTGAACTTGGGAGGTGGAGGTTGTGGTGAGCCGAGATCACGCCACTGCACTCTAGCCTGGGTAACAGAGCAAGACTCCATCTCAAAAAAAAAAAAAAAAAAGATAAACTTATTTTTTATCATTTTTCTGCATTTAATCAAACCTTTCTTTTTTTGCCCTTTACTATTAAATTTTAGTCCTTGTTTTAAGTGCTTGCATTGCAAATGACCTTTTTCAGCTACCACTTATAATGGAAGACCTCCTCAATATCCTTGTTAAAAAACGAAAGGGAATGAATGGCCAGAAGTTTTGCTTCCTTGTAGAAGTTAGAAGTCTTTTTCTTGTTAATTACAACCTCCCATCTGGGGGACCACTGAATATTTTTGTGTACTCCTGCCTCCTGTTACAAAGGGAAAGAAATACTTTTGCTGATGAAAAAGTCTATGGGTGACTTATATAGGTTTGCCTAATTTTAAGATACTTTATTGCAGGCTTATGCCAAATGACTGGTTTATTAACATATTGTATGAGAAATTTAATAAACACAATATGCTAAATGAAAGTGAATGTAGAGTAACATAGCAATAAAGTTGCATAGTGTATTAGTTACCTATAACTGCATCACAAATTGTCCCAAAATTCGGGGGCTTGCAAATGCAAACATTTAATCTCACAGTTTTTGAGAGTTAAGATATGATATGAGAGATAGGATATGATACGTGCCTCTGACTCAGGGTTTCTTAGGAGGTTAAGTTGAGGACAGGGCTGTGGTCTCATATGAAGGCTTGAGTAGGTAGGGAAGGATCTACTTTCACTTGTATGTAGTTATCAGCAAGATTCAGTTCCTTGCAAGCTGTTGGACTGAGCACCTCAGTTCCTTGCTGACTGTTGGCTAGAGCCCACTCTTAGTTCCTTGCCATGTGGGTGGGCCTCTCCACAGGGTGGCTCACAGCATGGCAGCGGTTTTTCTCAGAGTAAGTGAGTGAGAGTGTACCTAAGATGGAGGCCACAGTTTCTCATAAGCTAATCTCAGAACTGACATCCTATCACTCTTGCCATACTTTTTTTCATTAGAATTTAGTAAGTCTCGGTCCACTTAATAGGAGGAGATTGCACAAGGGTGTGAATACCAGGATGAGGGGATCATTGGAGGCCATTTTAGGGACTGCCTACCACACGTGGTGACATACAAATGGAAGTATATTCCATATGTATTGAAAATATGTTTATATACTACATTATTTTATTTTGCTAATTAGAAGCAGTTGAAATCAGATGACATCTAATTTTAAAAAGTCAGAACCTCTGTTTTTGTGAATAAAAATTCTTAAGCAGTAAAGAATTTTGATTTATCAATGTTTTTTGTGATATATATGCTTTATAATATATAATAACTAGCTAACGACTTGTTACTGAGATTTTGAGAAATTTGTCAACTTTTGCCTTTATTCAAATGTATAAAACCTTGTTTTCTATTCATTAGTGACACTGATGAGCAAGAATTTTATTTATATTTAATGTTAATAATTTATCCTGTCTTTCATATTTCCCTATTCCTGATCTCTCTTAGATCGATCTGGAATAGAAAACGTCAACTCTGTGGAGGCTTTGCAGGAAACTCTCATTCGTGCACTAAGGACCTTAATAATGAAAAACCATCCAAATGAGGCCTCTATTTTTACAAAACTGCTTCTAAAGTTGCCAGATCTTCGATCTTTAAACAACATGCACTCTGAGGAGCTCTTGGCCTTTAAAGTTCACCCTTAAGGCCTTTGTTTATTTAAACATGAACTGATGGTAACTGTACATTTTGTGCTAAAATGCTTATTTATATGTGTATACCATATGTGGAGATAGAAAAGACCTTTAAGACAATAAAAGATTGTAGGCTATCTCTGTAATCATGCAATAGCTGTTTGGATTGAGAACTCTTCAGCCATGATTAGACGTTGACCGCATCTCCCTGACAGACCAATCAGCTGTGTCGCACTTAAACTGGAGAAGTTACACTGAAGTATAATCACACTGAATGTTAGACTTTTTCATCTGCCAAAACCAAAAACCATTTTGATCTCCCTGTGGTATAAATATGACGCACAATCACAAGTGTATGAGGACTTAGGAATTAATCCTTTGTGGTAGGAGTTCTGTTGAATGATGGAAATCTTATTACTACCACAAGACTATTTGATCTGGTAATTGGAGACTTTGGGATTTAGGAGATCTCCATGTCTGTATTTTACTCTACCACTGTTAAAGTGTGTGGTCCTGAGTAGTTTACTTGCTTGTGGAAAATGAGAATTGATAGTGTCCCCAATGCCCCACCTCACAGAGTTACTAAAAAATGTCTGTAAAGCATATTTACCTCTTGGGAGATAGGCACTATGTAAATAAGGTAAAATTTTTTGTTATTATAATTATTCATAACAACATTCTTCTTTCTAAGCCTTTCTGGGAAATCATTTCACAGTCCACACCAACCATATTATTCAGGGTTCCTGCATATGTGTGGGGTATCCTACTGATACACACATACTCGAAGTTTATGGGTATAACAAAGACATAGTACATGTACATAATATGTATGTGAATATAGTTAAACATAAATATGTTTCTTCACAATATTTTAAACTGTGAAGAACTTTATCATACAGTAAACTTAAAACAAGAGGTGTCAAAAGACCCAAATTAGGTGCATTTTACCTGTTGATGATGGCATAACCATTGCTTTAAAATGTTTAGACAGTAGAACATTGAATTTATGCTCTATTTTTGTTTATTTAAGCAACACTTAATGTAAAAGCGCAACAGGCAATTGAGTCCAAATTTCCACGACAAAAAAAACCCATGTATTTTAGAGTTCATCTTTGGCAAAATATTTGGTTCAGGGTACTAGTTGTTTAAAAGTTGATTCATATTCTTATCTTGTGCTGAAAAAGGTTGCATTGCTGCCCCTTATACACATGCTGCAGCTTGATGTTAAAGAATTTTTATTCTTTCAGAAGAACTATTTAATGTTTAAAGAAACTGTTTAATATGATGGCGTGTGTGTGTGCGCGCGTATGTATGTTCTGAGTCCACTTCTTTTTTCCTAAATAACACTACAGGGATTTTGTCATATTAGATTTAACTTATAATTTGAAAAATCATCTAGTGTGTGACCTACAGGCTTAGAAATGGTATAGTCAAAAACATTTTATCCACATTTCTAATAGTGGGCTTGATTAAATAGATAAGATCAGCATCTGTTTATGGTAGTAGGAGAAATAGCCAAAGTTGAGGATTTTATGTATGTTTTTCTGTTTCCCTGGAAAACAGCAATTAATTGGATTTTTTAGTAAAGAATGCCTTCTATATAATGTTTGGATTATATAAAATTGTAAAAACGATAAGAGCCTGCTTTACTGTACTAAGCCTGTTACTTTCCTGACGTGTGAGCAGAATGCCTTATTTTGTAATCTTGTTTAACTTGTTGCTACTGGGACTTGATTTACTGTGGCACTAGTTAAGTAAGTTAAAAAAAAGTTAAACCCTCTCATTATTAAAGAGGAAAGGCAATGGTGATGTCTGTAATACAATATAAACCATAATTGTGATTTACCTTAAGTAGGTATAACTCTTATGGGATATACAGTATAGTTTTTGTGAATCTTTACATGATAGCATTATCTTTTTATAATTTTTTTTTCCTAAGATAAACAAATGCATAGTTTTCTTCTATGGGGGATAGAAACAGCTTTTTGAAGTAATATTGAAAACCTCAAAGATCATGTTGATTCTTAATTTTTGCCTTTTGCATAAGCCTCTTTATAACATGTATCTTTAAAACAATTAAGTCTTTAGGAATGTGTAACCAGAACTATGTTAGTATTGCTTATAAAACTTTAGTTAGGTTCAATATATACATATATACATCTCTATATAGGTATATAGATTTGCATTTTGTCTTGTAAAATTTTATTTGAATAAATTCCTCCTGTAGGTAATGGGAAACAAAATTAATAGTTCATATGTCACTCATAGCTTTTCTATATTTGAAAGTAGCCCAATATGAAACTTCTGATTCTAAAATTAAACCAGCAACCTATTACAAGCACATTCTTTGATTGAGTCATTGGTTATAAACGTACTAAATGCAGAGAAGACAGCCAATTTAGGAAACTTCCGAGTTGGTGGGACACTGTTGATTAATAATGTACTGTATGAATTAAGTGATGCTTTAACTTTGATTTTACATTTTAAAGTTAAAATGTGGGCATTATGTCAGCAAACTTAAGGGCATTATGTCAGCAAGCTAAAACATTTTTTTTCTTGTGCTTTTAATGTATCTCTTTACATGATCTGAGAGAGGATTCAAGTTGATAGAAATAGCTGAGGGGAAAAGGGGAAACATCTTGGGATGAAGCTTGTTCTTATGGTGATGGTTTAATTACAGATTTAAAAATTAGAAGGAAATTTCAGTGGATTAAGTGTATAGCTTTCATATCTACATTTCAAGAAATTACCATTGTAAACTTGATAAGAGATGATTTATTTTATGTAAACATCTTTGCAAAGCAAGGTGTAGCAGCTCAGCTAGATTTATTACTGTGCACGAAAGTAAATACCTATCTCAATTACTCTTTCTTTTCCAATATAAAGTTTGCTGAATGTACAAGAAGAGTTTATCACTTAGGATATAGAATTTTTTTAGGGGTTGGGGGGAGGGGATCTGTCAGGAAACTATTACCTATAAAAAAAGATTGACTTGATTCGATCCAAAAGATAAAACTTGAAGCTATTCTGGAACTAACATGGAAAAATGAAATGGCTATTGTTTAAAAAATGATAGAAATACATTGTTGATGGGATATGAGTTAAGTTTATTTTCTACAAACTGTAATTGATGAGGACATGGATAATATCTTCATGTTTCTGAGAATCTGTATGTGGGGGGAGGGGATAATAAATATTTCTAACCAACTGTGGTGTTTGGTGTCTAATCTACCTTGCCATTTTTGTAAAACTATAATTTAACTCACTACAAGTATCTTTCCCCTGAGCATAGCAGGATCTTTTATGTAAATCTCTGATTCAGCTTGGGGAAATGTGTGTGTGTATATATATAGATATATATGTGTGTGTATATATATGTGTATACACATATACATATATGTATATATATGTATGTGTATATACACACACAAAGGGCTTAAAAAAAGATTTTAGGGTTTAGAGATTCCGGCAAGGACTGTTGCTATTTTCTATAATGCCAACTGAGTAACAGTTCGTTGTGTGTAATAAGGTAGTCTTTCTAGGAAGGAGATGTGAGAGAGGAATGGGGTACTTGATAGAACCAGAAATCACCCTTGGCCATGAATGGGGTAGGGTGCCTCAGCAAGACTACTAACCTCTTTTTCCTTTCCTGTCTGTTCCCATGTTGGCAAAATTAAGATACTATTTAAATCTGCATTGTCTGCAGTAATATTGTTAGGCAATCTTGGGAGTGTTGCTTTTCTGGCTGGAAACCTGTGGCTGGTGGCACCTTTGCCTGAGATTTGCTCGGGCCCACTGGGCTTGTTTCACCCACTTGGCCTGGCAGGCTGTACTCAGCTAACGCTACTGGCCCGGATCCCACGCCTCCAAGGGAGACTGAGTCAGGCATGGAGCATCAAGGCGTGTGTGAGCCAGTGTGGCGTCCAGCTACTGTGCAGACAAGTCAGCTGCTGCCACGCGGTGGACATCTCCAGGTGCCAGCTCTCTGCGAGGCTGCAGCTGGACCAGGCACACCATAAGCAGCTTTCCCAGCTGGCACCGGGGAATGCAGTGGTGGCCGGAAGGCTGAAGATGCCAGGAACCACAGGGCCCCAAAGAGGGAATCACAGCCTTGGCTTGGGGAGCTCCCAGGTGTGAGATCCCTGAAGGGCTGGCTGCAGCTTTTCTGTCCTTGGCCCACAGCGTGGTGAGCAAGGGGCATGTTTCAACCCTGTTTGTGTTACAACTTTTAGCTTTGCCATTCAGTGGGTCCCAAGTTCTTGTCTTGCAACCAGGAAGGATGAGGGTACACAGACAAGTGGAGGGTAAGATGAAGAGGAGCTTTGTTGAGTGATAGAATAACTCAGGGGACCTGCAGTGGGCAGCTCCTTTCTGTAGCCAGGGTATCCCAATGAGTGTTAAGGCCTAGCAGAGAGGAGACCCTGGAGTGGGAAGCACCTTGCTGTGGGCAGGTTGTCGTCCCACTCTGGAGCTCTCAGCAGAGGGAAGGTCCTAGAGTGGGTGGCTCCTCTCTGCTGGCAGGTCGTCCTGTCGTCTCTGCAGCTCTCAGCAGAGAAGGTAGTTCTTCTCTACAGCTGGCCATCCCTTGGTCTTCCCATCCTCTCAGCAGAGAGGAGGCCCTGGAGTGGGTAGATCCTCTCTGCAGCTGGTCATCCCTACCTCTTCCCCAGCTCTGACAGCCTAGGGATTTTATGGGCCTCAGAGAGGAGGAAGTGCACGCTGATTGGTCCATGGGCAGCCATGGGCGGACCTGGAAAAGGCACCACAAGTTTCCACTCGGGTCCACAGGGCTGGCGGCTCAGTCCTCAGCCTTCAGGCCCTGAAGGTGGGGCCTCACTGGGGACCCGCCTCCTTCCGCCCAGGAACCCGTCTGCCTCTTGCTGCTGTTCATGACCCCAGGGTTTGGCCCCAACTTTGCTCCAAAGTCAGAGTGGGTGCCAATAGCAGGGGGAAGCCAGGCAGTGGGAACAGGGACTTGTGAGCCTGTGAGGGCAGGGGCAGTGGGGGGCCTTCTTCATGCCCCCAAGAGTGCAGGGTGCTTGAACCCCAGAGCAGGACTCTTCAGTGAGCCGAGATTGCACCACCACACTCCGGCTTGTGCAACTGAGGGAGACTCCGTCTCAAAAAACAACAGCAAAAACAATGCAGGGATGTTTGGGCGGCTGCAAATGCACCCAGATGGGTGGGCCTCCCACCGGCTTTATGGAGCATGCAGCTCTGGAGGCACCTCCTTGCTGCAGCTGGTGTGATGCAGCCATGGGCTGTCTGGAGCAGCTTCTGCCATAAATATCCACTATGTTGGCCAGGCGCGGTGGCTAGCGCCTGTAATCCCAGCACTTTGGGAGGCCGAGGCTGGTGGATCATGAGGTCAGGAGTCTGAGACCAGCCTGGCCAAGATGGTGAAACCCTGTCTCTACTAAAAATACGACAATTAGCCAGGCGTGGTGGCGCACGCCTGTAATCTCAACTACTTGGGAGGCCGAGGCAGGAGAATCGCTTGAACCCGGGAGGCGGAGGTTGGGGTGAGCCGAGATCGTGCCGTTGAACTCCAGCCTGGGCGACAAGAGCGAAACTCCGTCTTAAAAAAAAAAAAAAAAAATCCGCTGTTTCTGTGGATATTAATTGATGTTAGGTGGGAAAAATGGGCTACTTGATCAAGTAAGTTTGGAAATGCTGGGTTAAACAAGATTACTGCGGTGTCTCTATGTCAGTCCTCTTCTGCAGTGAGGCAGTGAGCATTGTGAAGGAAGGGTTTAATGGGATGCCATTTTCATCCAACTTTCTTCCTTAAATAACCCCTTTGCCATTTTTTTTTCTGTGCTGAGCACTTGTTGGGACTCTTAGGAAAGAGCTTTTAGGAGAAGAAACCTTGCTAACCTTATACCCACTTTAGGTGTTGGTCAGGATGTTCATCGAATTCAGTGGATTATTGCACAAATTTGGATTTTATTTTGTCCTCTTCTTTGTACAGTTTAATAAGCAAGCTCCAAGTAAATGTGTGGTTGATGGAAAACAAAATGGATTAAATTCCTTCTGAAATTGAGGAATGCTGTCTGTGAATGCAGGAATAAAGATAATCACTTCACAGATCTGGTTTTAGTTTTACACTAGATTGGGCCTGTGTTAAAATTTGTTATGTTTGATTTTTTTATTCTCTGTCTATGTAAAAGCTTAGAGACAGCTGTGGCATGTGTTTTAGTAGCCACATCAGTGTTGCTCTTCACTGTGTAAGAGTTGGATGCTGTGGGTTGATTTTTGACACCAGAGTACAAAATCCACTTACAACAACACTGAATGCAGTGCGTAGATGAGCCCTAAAGAGAGGTCTTGGAGGAAGCTCAGAATTTCTCCATTTGCTTTAATATGGGGCACATTCTCCAGAATGTAAACATGCTCTCAATGCTCAAAGTTAGCATTTCCCATACTTTTTTTTTTTTTTTTTTTTTTTTTTTGAGACGGAGTCTTGCTCTGTCGCGGAGACTGGAGTGCAGTGGCGCGATCTCGGCTCACTGCAAGCTCCGCCTCCCGGGTTCGCGCCATTCTCCTGCCTCAGCCTCCCGAGTAGCTGGGACTACAGGCACCCGCCACCTCGCCCGGCTATTTTTTTGTATTTTTTACTAGAGACGGGGTTTCACCGGGTTAGCCAGGATGGTCTCGATCTCCTGACCTCGTGATCCGCCCGTCTCGGCCTCCCAAAGTGCTGGGATTACAGGCTTGAGCCACCGCGCCCGGCAGCATTTCCCATACTTTTTAATGCAAGTTGCTGACGGGTCGGATCAGTGTTTTTAAAATGACTCAAAAACAAAATCCACAGGTGAGTATAGTGTTCCTAAAATTTTTCCCCCTATTTTTTCTACTGGAGCCTACAGAGTCAAATACGATCTTCTAAAAGTCTCTGAAGTCAGTTCTGTATTTTTTTATTTTCTATTGTCTCATATTGCTCTCAACACCTTAACTTCAGCAGTTTTCCCCCTATTATTTTGTTGCTTTGCTTATAAATACTTATCTGTTTTCTCCCCCTGCAATAGCTGTTTAATTTCCTGTTCAAGTTCTGCAGTTAAATGCAGTTAGGGTCGTTTCCAAAGTGGAGAGCACCTACCTACTTTCATTCTCTTGATCAACTTTTTGTTCCCTACTATGGCTGCTGTTTTCCTAAGCTGTTTTATCTGATCAGATTTTCAGTGCATGGACTAATGGTTTAGTCACTTATTATTACTATTGTTATTTTTTGAGACAGAGTCTCGCTGTGTCGCTCAGGCTAGAGTGCAGTGGCTCAATCTCAGCTCACTGAAACCTCTACCTCCCGAGTTCAAGTGATTCTCCTGCCTCAGCCTCCTGAGTAGTTGGGATTACAGGCACACACCACTGCACCCAGCTAATTTTTGTATTTTTAGTAGAGACAGGGTTTCACCATGTTGGCCAGGCTGGTCTTGAACTTCCGACGTCAAGTGGGAGGCCTACCTCAGCCTCCCAAAGTGCTGGGATTACAGGCATGAGCCACTACGCCTGGCCTAGTCACTTATTAATTGCACACATTTATTGAATATCTATGTGTCAGGATTAAAAAAAAATTCCAATGCAAGATGAGGTTCCATGAAAAGCTGGCCAACTAATTCAGATAGTGTTAGGGGAGTTCTATGCATGTGGAGCACAATCCTCCCAATCCCAGCATTTTGAAGGATAATTGCCAGGCACTGCTGTTGTAGACCTTATATGCTGGAGCTGGTTGTGAAGGCTCCTGAGGTCTGATTCTTGTTTCCAGGAATTCAGGGAGCCAGTTATAGGTTCAACCATTATTACCAATTAAATGAAGCTTTCTATGAAATGAATTGTATTTTTAAAAGACAATGCTCAAAATTTACTTCCAAAGTATTTGACTGTTATTTACAGTTTTGAGGTTAAATACCTTAGTTGTTTATCTGCATGGTGGAAATACTTTATAATGTTACGCTCCTGGACATCTCTTTCTTGCTAGTGAGGGCAACTTGGTAGCTCGGAATTGGCTAGGGTGGGATTATTTATACCACGGAAATCTGCAAATACCATGAAAATCAGGGTTTGTGTTATTACTTTGTTGATTATCTAGACTTGAGAAACTGATGGGGAAAATGTTAATAATACAAATTAAACTTAAAAGTGTGTCATGTCTCTAGCGGTTAACATTGTGGATAGCACAGAAAATTGAAGAAATATTCTAGTGTTTGAAAATTCAGCAAAGAAGTCACACACATTAAGTCAAATTCTGACATTGTTTTTATTGTGTTTTTGTTTCATTAGTTAATATACATTCAAATATCAGTCTACATTCATGCTAGAACTGTGCCTGTTGGTCAGATGCAATTTAGGCAGAAATCAAGTACATTGCTTTCTGTGAGAATTAATTAGTTATATGGAATTTACAATAAAGAGTATTGTACATTTTATAAATTGTGCTCTGTATGCCTTTTCAGTAAAGTTAAATAAATACACACATTTTTCCTCCCCAGAGAGCTGGTTGTTAAACATTTACCACTGTAGCACTATTTTCATACATTAATTCATTTGATCTTAACCCCAAGAGGCAATTCTGTTTTCTAGATACAGAAACTAAGGCTCAGAGAGTTTTAAGAACTTACTCAAGGTTACACAGTTACTAAATAAGGGCTGGGCTGCAAACTCAGGCATTTGAGCTCCAGAGCCTGCTCTTAACTGTATTCATAACTGGGCTTGGAGTCTCCTCCTTGGCAGAGTGGGTTTTGGTAAGTTTGCTTTGATCTGTACATATGTGGAGCTAATACTCATTTATGGGATTGTTTGGGAGTAAGAAAAGGGGAAGCTTTGGATCCTAGTCAAAGATTCAATACATAAGAGGAATTTAATGTTATCTTCCACCAGCCCCAATACATTTTTCTCTCATGTAAAAAGGATAAAATACTTACAGTGGATGTAAGACTGAGGGAAATGTATTCAAAGACCCTCTGCGGTGAAGCCTGATACATATACTAAGTAATTGCTTTTTCATCATAGATTAGAATAGCCTGCCCTAAAACTTTGTATAAAGGAATCATTGTGGAATGTACTTGCTATGGCTTGACTTTCTCCAGTAAAATTCACGTAGAAATTTAATTGCCATTGTAATAGTACTAAGAGCTGGGGCCTTTAAGAGGTGATTAGTGCCAGGTGTATGAACTCACAGCCATAATCCCGGCACTTTGGGAGGCTGAGGTGGGTGGATCACCTGAGGTCAGAAGTTCAAGACCAGCCTGACCAACATGGAGAAACCCCATCTCTACTAAAAATGCAAAATTAGCCAGGTGCGGTGGCACATGCCTGTAATCCCAGCTACTCGGGAGGCTGAGGCAGGAGAATCGCTTGAGCCCAGGAGGCGGAGGTTTCGGTGAGCAGAGAGGCAGCAAGAGCGAAACTCCATCTCACACACACACACAAAAAAGAAGAGGTGATTAGGCCTGGCGTGGTGGCTCATGCCTATAATCCCAGCACTTTGGGAGGCCGAGGTGGGCGGATCACCTGAGGTCAGGAGTTTGAGACCACCCTGGCCAACATGGTGAAACACTGTCTCTACTAAAAATACAAAAATTAGTGAGGCGTGGTGGTGCTTGCCTGTAATCCCGGCTACTGGGGAGGCTGAGGCAGGAGAATCACTTGAACTCAGGAAGCAGAGGTTGCAGTGAGCTGAGATCGTGCCGCTGCACTTCAGCCTGGGCGATAGAGTGAGACTCCGTCTCAAAAAAAATAAAACTAAATAAAATTTAAAAAATGGGTGATTAGGCCATGAAGGCTCTGCCTCTTTGAATGGATTATAGCGGGATTGGGTTCCTGTGAAGGGTGAGTTTGGCCTGATTTCCTCTCTCTGTTTCACGTGCTTGCTCACCCTTCTGTTATGATGCAGCAAGAAGGCCCTTACCAGATATGGCCCCTTAATCTAGGACTTTCTAGTCTCCAGAACATAAGCTCAGTAAACTTCTTTATAAATTACCCAGTTTGCACTATTTTGTTATAGCAGCAGGAGCTGGACTAACAGTTCTCTTCTGTGTCAGGCTTCTTCACCCAGCATAATGTTTTTGAGGTTCATTCATGTCATTCATGTATTGGCAGTTTGTTCCTTGTCATTGCAAGTCATGTTCCATTGTACAGATGTATCATGGTTTATCCATACTCCTATTGAATGGACATCTGGATTGTTTCCAGTTTCGTTATTATGTATAAAGCTGTTATGAACACTCCTTTGTATTTGCAATTGCACTGTTTTGTGAAACCCTGGTATAGAATCTGTGCTAAGTTCTAAGAGTTCAGGAAGCAGTATATAATGGAAAGCATGAGAAACAAATCATGAAGAGAATGAATACTTTCTGTCTTCAGTCTTACTGAAGGAGCAGTATATCAATTAGAAGGTGCTTTAGCTTTGTCTAAAAGGGAGTTCAGGCAGAGCATGGTGTCTCATCCCTGTAATCCCAGCTGTTTGGGAGGCCAAGGTGGGAGGATTGCTTGAGGCCAGGAGTTCAAGACCAGCCTGTGCAACATAGTGAGCTCTTGTCTCTATTAAAAGATTTCAGAATTAGCTGGGTTTGATGGTTTGAGGCTGTACAATGAGCTGTGCACTCACTGTAACCACTGCACTCCGGCCTGGGCCACATAGCAAGACCCTATCTTTAAAAAAATAAAAATTAAAAAACATGGAGTTCCTTCATAAGGATGCTTATTAATTTTTTTCCTGCACAAGACTTCTAGAAGCAGGACAATTTCAGGCTGGTTCAGTGGCTTCACAAATGCCATAAAAAACACAGGCACCTTCCTTACACCCATTAGGATGCCTACTATCAGGAAGAAACAAAACACACACACACACATGCACACAACAGAAAATAAGTGCTGGTGAGGATGTGGAGAAGTTGGAAGCACTGTGCACTGTTGGGGATGTAAGTCAGTGCAGCCACTATGGAGAACAGTACGGCAGTTCCTCAAAAAATTAAAAATAGAACCACCATATGATTCAGCAATTCCACTTCTGGGTATATACCCAAACGAATTGAAAGCAGGGTCTCGAAGAGATATTTGTGCTCACGTTTATAGCAGCATTATTCATAATAGCCGAAATGTGGGAAAAACCCAGATTTCCATAGAAGGATGAATGAATAAACAAAATGTGATGTTATTGAGCCTCAAAAAGGAAGGAAATTCTGACACATCCTACAACATGGATGCACCTTGAAGACATTATGCTTAATGAAATAAGCCAGTCACAAATACTGTAAGATTCTACTTATGTGAAGTACTTTGAGTAGTCAAATTCATAGAAACAGAAAGTAGAAGAATAGGGTTTGGGAGGAGGGGAAAAGGGGAATTATTTCAGAATTTCAGTTCTGCAAGATGAAAAGAATTCTAAACTAAGAGTGGAACTGGAATGTCCCTGAAACAAAAAAATGATAAATGCTTGAGGTGATGGTACCCCAATTACCCTGATTTGATCATTTACATTTACATTATATGCCTGCATCAAAATATCACATGTACCCCATAAATACATACAACTATTATGCGCCCATAATAATTTTTAAGAATTCTTGAAATGGGTTGTACAACAAAGTGATGGTATTTAACACTATTGAAGTGTACACTTAAAAATGGTTAAGATGGGCCGGGTGCAGTGGCTCACGCCTGTAATCCCAGCACTTTGGGAGACCGAGGCAGGCAGATCACGAGGTCAGGAGATCGAGATCATCCGAGCTAACATGGTGAAACACCATCTCTACTAAAAAATACAAAAAATTAGCTGAGCGTAGTGGCGGGCACCTGTAGTCCCAGCTACTTGGGAGGCTGAGGCAGGAGCATGGCATGAACCCGAGAGGTGGAGCTTGCAGTGAGCCGAGATTGTGCCCTGCACTCCAGCCTGGGCGACAGAGCGAGACTCAGTCTCAAAAAAAAAAAAAAAAAGGTTAAGATGGTAAATGTTATGTTACGTACATTTTACCACAATTAATTAAAAGAAAAAAAGGAACCTAGGAGTTCTGATCCTTCTTTGTCATCCTGTGCCTGTTTCTAATGTTTTCTCTCATGGTTGCAAGATGGCTGCCACAGTTCAGGCATCACAGCAGAGGTACCATGTCCAGATAAGAAGGACAAAGACCTTCCTCTTGTCTATTAGGGGGGAATCTTTTCCAGAAGGCCCTCGCAGGCTTCACTCGTCAGTTCCTGTTGGCCAGACTGGGTCTGCTTCAAGGGAGCCTGGGAAAGCAAGTATCTAACATTTTTCAGCCTCTGTAGAGAGCAGCGGGCTCTTCCAGAAGGAAGCGGTTGGGGAAAGGCTATCGCGTAGGCCTCTTATATGGTTTGGCTCTTGTGTCCCCAGACAGATCTTGTGTCGAATTGTAATTCCCAATGTTGGGGTAGGGACCTGATGGGAGGCGACTGGATTATGGGGGTGGATTTTCCCCTGGCTGTTCTTGTGAGAGTGAGTTCTCATAAGATCTGGTTGTTTAGAATTGCCTCCGCCTTCACTCTCTCTGTCCTGGTCCTCCATGGTGAGATGTGCTTGCTTCTCCTTTGTCTTCTGCCATGATTGTGTAAGTTTCCTGAGGCCTTCCAGCCATATTTCCTGTATAGATAGCCTGCAGAATTGTGAGTCAATTAAACCTCCTTTCACCATAAATTGTCTCGTCTCAAGTAGTTCTTTTTTTGTGACCGAGCTTCACTCTGTCGCCCAGTCTGGAGTGCAGTGGTGTGGTCTCGGCTCACTGCAACCTCTGCCCCCTTGGTTCAAGCAATTCTCCTGCCTCAGCCTCCCAAGTAGCTGGGATTACAGGCGCCTGCCACCATGCCTGGCTAATTTTTGTATTTTTAGTAGAGATGGGGTTTTACCATGTTGGTCAGGCTGGTCTCAAACACCTGACCTCAGGTGATCGGCCCGCCTTGGCCTCCCAAAGTGCTGGGATTACAGGTATGAGCCACCACACCTGGCCAGGTCTTTTTGTTTTTAATTTGTTTTTTCTTCTTTCTTCCTTTCTTAATCTTTCTTCCTTTCTTTCTTAACCTCCCTCCCTCCCTCCTTCCCTTCCTCCCTCCTTCCCTCCTTCCCTCCTTCCTTCCTTTCTTCCTTCCTATCTTCCTTTGAGACATGGCCTCACTTTGTCACACACGCTGGAGTGCAGTGACTTGATCTTGGCTTACTGCAGCCTCGACCTCCTAGGTTGAAGCGATTCTCCTACCTCAGTAGCCCAAGTAGCTGGGACTACAGACACACACCATCATGCTCGGCTAATTTTTTTGTAATTTTTGTAGAGATGGGGTTTCACCATGTTGCCCAGGTTGGTCTCGAATTCCTGAGCTCAAGTGATCCACCCACCTTGGTCTCCCAAAATGCTAGGATTACAGGCATGAGCCACTGTGCTTGGCCTCAGGTAGTTCTTTTTTTTTTTTTTTTTTTTTTTTTTGAGACAGGGTCTCGCTCTGTCACCCGGGCTAGAGCGCAATGGTGCTATCTCCACTCACTGCAGCCCTTGCGTCCCGGGTTCAAGCGATTCTCATGCCCAAGCCTCCCGAGTAGCTGGGACTACGAGTGTGCACTACCATGCCCAGCTAACTTTTATATTTTTAGTAGAGACGGGGTTTCTCCATGTTGCCTAGACTGGTCTCGAATTTCTGAGCTCAAGTGATCCGCCCGCCTTGGCCTCCCAAAGTGCTAGGATTACAGGCGTGAGCCACCACACCCAGCCTCAGGTAGTTCTTTATAGCAGTGTGACCGCAGACAAATACGGACACCAAGAGTCATTCATATCTTCTACATCGAATAGTAAGGAAGAAAGGGTCCTTCTTTGTGAGCTCTGTACTGACGACCACCCTCAGCAGTGACCAGAACGACATCCTGGTTGATAGAAATGCAGGGCCAGATACATGAAGGGTCAGAGCAAAAATGTAGATGAAGGTCCTCACTCTGTCTTTGTCCTTTTTCCACTCCTGCCATTGTCCCCTAGCAGGAAGGACCTCTCCAGTGGTGTGCTGGGGCCAGTTCTTACCAGCTCATGAAAGCCAGTGTTTCAGGAATTTTGTGAGCCAGTTGATTTCACATTAGTAGCTTGAGATTGGCCATGGTGGGAGTAGTTATTGATTTTGTGAAAATCAGTAAATGCTACAGATAGGGCTCCTTCCACCCCAAGTACCCGCCTGCAGCTAAGCCTCTCACATATAACGGTGGACATCCCAGCTCCTAGGTCCAAGCTGTCTACCTTATCTTTCACACAGTCACCTCTTGAGCCACCCCTTTGGGCCTAGGTCTGCGCACATGGGCAGTGAGGTCTGCCTGCAGGAGGACCAAGGAAATAGTCTCAGGCAGGCCCTGGAAGGCCCAGGTCCCCTCTGGGCAGGGAATTGAGTTAACTGGAGCTTGGTATAGAAGGGGTTCTGGGCTCTGGACAGGTGTGTCTTCTTGGCTTAGGGCAGGGGCACAGTCCGAGGAGGGCCAGAGTTGGGCCTTCTGTGGCCCCAGTAGCCTGAGTTGCAGGGAGGAGAAAAGAGGGAGATTACTTATGTCCCCTCTCCCCAACCCTGTGCCTCTGCCTGGATAGGAGAAAAAACCTCCACCCTCATCCACCTGCCTCATTTCCCCATGAAAGGAGAATTGCTGGTCTAATATTTCAGAACCCAGGACACTTATTCATGGGCCATGTTTTAGTAGTGGACAAGCTTACTGTGCCTTAAAGCTTAGGGTCTCTGTCAGATACAGCTTTGGTGATTGCGTTCTCCTGCGGGGCAAGCACACCTGGGCAGCGTACCTCCTGTGACTGCACCTGGGTGTGAAACTCAGGTTGGAATCGTGTCCACTTTAGATTCAGGGAGGAGAGAGCATGACGCCTTGACTTGAGTTGGCTAGGATTCGATACAGCCTATATCTTGAATACCTCCTAGTACAGTGGTTCTCAAAGGCTAGTCCTCCAACCATCATCATCACTACCTAGAATGCAGATTCTGGGGTCACGCTACAGACCACCTGGATCAGAGGCTGGGGGGTAGGGCCCAGCAGTCTGTGTTTTAACAAGTTTTCCAGGTGATTCTGTTCCAGCTAAAAGATTGAGAACCACTGCTCTGGAAGAATATAGCTTGGTGCCGGGCACAGTGGCTCATGCCTATAATCCCAGCACTTTGGGAGGCTGAGGTGGGAGGATCACTTGGGGCCAGGAGTTCGAGACCAGTCTGGCCAACATAGCAAAACCCCATCTATACTACAAATACAAAAAATTAGCCAGGCATGGTGGTGCATGCCTGTAATCCCAGTTACTTGGGAGACTGAGGCACAAGAATTACTTGAACTTGGGAGGCGGAGGTTCCAGTGAGCCGAGATCACACCTCTGTACTCCAGCCTGGGTGACTCAGAGAGACTCTGTCTTAAAAAAAAAAAAAGAAGAAGAATCGGCCAGGCACGGTGGCGCATGCCTGTAATCCCAGCACTTTGGGAGGCCAAGGTGGGGGGATCACCTGAGGTCAGGAGTTCGAGACCAGCCTGGCCAAAATGGTAAAACCCCATCTCTACTAAAAATACACACAAAAAAATTAGCTGGGTGTGGTGACGGGTGCCTGTAATCACAGCTACTCGGGAGGCTGAGGTGGGAGAACTGCTTGAACCTGGGAGGTGGAGGTTACAGTGAGCCGAGATTGTGCCACTGCACTCCAGCCTGGGCAACAAGAGTGAAATTCTGTCTCAAAAAAAAAAAAAAATATATATATATATGTGTGTGTGTGTGTGTATATATATATATATATATACAGAGAGAGAGAGAGAGAGAGAGAGAGCTTGGTTTATTCATGTGCTGGGGCTGCTATAACAAAGGACCATGGACTCGGTGGCTTAAACAACAGAAGTTAATTTCTTGACAGTTCTGGAGGCTGGAAGTCTGAGATCAATGTGTGGGTCCGGCTGGTTCCTTCTGAGGGCTGTGAGGGAAGGAGCTGCTCCAGGCCTCTCTCCTTGGCTTGTGGAGGGGCATCTTCTCCCTGTGTCTTCACATTTTCTTCCCTCTAGGGACACCAGTGGGATTGTATTGGGCCCACCTTAATTCCCTCATTTTAATGACCTCTTTAAAGACTCTATCTCCAAATAAGTTTATGTTCTGAGGTACTGGGTGTTAGAATTTCAACATATGGATTTTGGGGAGGCACAATTCAGCTCGTAACACTTGGGAAACCTGGTCATATAAAGATTTCTGTTTTTCTCTCCATTCCCCATTTGTGAGCTTCTAGAGGACTTTCTTGTTTTTCTAGTGTCTCACAAATTGCCTAACAGTCTTTCCATAAATGTTATTTAAATTGACTGACTATGGATGGATGCTGATCGATGTTTAATAAGGTTATAATCTTAAAATGTTTTTGTGTGTGCAAAGTACACTGCTCTAAACTTCATATGGTCCCAGGCCTTTTACAAGCAAGTCTGATGGCCACTGATTGGATGAGGTCCTGTGGTAGGAATCTACCTCACGTTGCTGTCGATTTCTGAGTTGCCGAATCCTCCTCACCGCTTTTGTGCAGTGTGCATGTAGAGTGGGAGAATTCTTCTGGGGCCACCAAAGAGGCTTGACATCTCAACACCCTCAGAAACTTGTTTCTTCTTTTGTGTCTAAGAGCTTTTCAAAAGAAAAAGAATAAAAGAAATAGCCCTGCTTCTTTCAAACAGAGTAAAAGATTCTAGGTGTTTGTATTTTTTTTTTTTTTTTTTTGAGACGGAGTCTCGCTCTGCCGCCCAGGCTGGAGTGCAGTGGCCGGATCTCAGCTCACTGCAAGCTCCGCCTCCCGGGTTCACGCCATTCTCCTGCCTCAGCCTCCCGAGTAGCTGGGACTACAGGCGCCCGCCACCGCGCCCGGCTAGTTTTTTGTATTTTTTAGTAGAGACGGGGTTTCACCGTGTTAGCCAGGATGGTCTCGATCTCCTGACCTCGTGATCCGCCCGTCTCGGCCTCCCAAAGTGCTGGGATTACAGGCTTGAGCCACCGCGCCCGGCCAGTGTTTGTATTTTTAAGCACTCAAAGCGAGACTGTAATAAGCAGATAATTGTCATTGAGAGGTATCACACTTTATTTGCTAGGGATTTTCTATTGTTGCTTTTCCACTTAATAGACAGTGGAATTACAAGTTGCTATGGAAACCTATCCGTTGCCAATGCTGCCTGGGCCTTAAAGACACAGAAGCCACATTTTGTTTTATTCCATAGAGCTGACATTGTTATAAAACAGAGCAGAGCAAAGTGAATGGTGAATTAGACCAGACACCCTGCTTTCCCCTGTTTCCTCTTCCCTCCCCTCTGTGGTTTCTGTGTTTACCAGGCCCCTGAATTAGCCCAGTGTTAGAAATCGTATAACTTGGTTTCTGGAGTTCTTTCAAGAAAACAACTGCGTATCTATCTCCTGTGCGGTTTTGTGACTTTTGTTGCTGACACGCTGTGGGAGTTAAGAAACTTTGGGGATGCTTGGCACATACACAGTTAATCAATTCCCGCTCAAATCCGAGGTTTGACAAATAATACACTTCTCTCGTTTCTGTGACCACACTTCTTTCATTCAGGTGGGACATCAAAAGAAGGCCTCAAAGTAACAGAAGACTGAATCTCGAGACATTTCCAATGGAGGGGAAGCCAGAAGGGCCTGGCAGATCTGGGATCCATCCTAGGCTATGCCAAGAAAATGAATTAGCAGCTCAGCTTGAGAAAACACCGGAAATTCTGGCAACTGCCCTAAATGGATTTTCTCACTCCTTTGAGCTTTGCCCACAGCCACTGAACGCATTATGTTACAAAGCTAATTATATAAGATTTAAGAGCCAAGGGAAGGCTGATTCATTTGATAAGCTAATTTCAGAGCATAACTTGAGCCTGGATGCATGCGTTGCTTAACAACAGGAATACTTGCTGAAAATGTGTCATTAGGCGATTTCATCCTGTAAACATCATAGAGTGTATTTACCCAAACCCAGATGGGATAACCTACTACACACCTATGCTGTATGGTATAGTCTATTGCCTCTAGGCTGCAAACCTGCATAACATGTTACTGTACCAAATACAGTAGGCAGTTCTGACACAGTGGTAAGTATTTGTGTGTCTAAACATAACTAAATATAGAAAAGGTACAGTAAAAATATGGCATAATCTAATGGGACCACTGTCATATATGTGGCTTTTCAGTGATTGAAACATCATTATGTGGTGCATGACTGTACTTCTTGGAGGCATGAGAAGTTAAAGAATAAAACAAAATGTACCCTTAGCTATAGACATTGCAATTACCCTAAGTTTGCTGTCTATGAAAGTTTAGGTTTTACTGGGATATTTCTATTTGCAGTCTCACTTAATTTTTCAGACTTTAGACCATTGTTTAGTGCTGATTTTTATGGCTACTTTATGGGAGCAAGGACTTTCTTTTTTGGAGTAAGAAATGCTTTATTTTATTCAGAAGGTGGGATCAACTAATGAAACCTTGTTATCCACTCTGGCTTTGGGGTGATTTTGGCTTTACCCTGTGACTTCTTTGAGAACTCAGGACAATTCTAGAACTTCTTGGGTAACCGTGTTTATAAAATGGATGGTAACATGGCTGGGCACAGTGGTTCACACTTGTAATTTCAGCACTTAGGGAGGCCGAGGCAGGAGGATCACTAGGAGATCAAGACCAGCCTGGGCAATAAAGCAAGAGCGCCCCACCCCCCCACCCCTGCCACAATCTCTACAAAAAATTAAACAAACTAGTTGGGCATGGTGGTGTGCACCTGCAGTCCTAGCTACTCTGGAGGCTGAGATGGGGGGATTGTTTGAATCCAGGAGTTCGAGGCTGCAGTGACCTATGATCACATAACAGCACTCCAGCCTAGGGCAACAGAGGAAAACCCTATCTAAAAAAAAAAAAAAAAAAAAAAAGGCACGAAAGGATGAAATGATGATAACAATAACAGGAATTCAGACTAGGTAGGGACCATAGAGGTCATTTATACTCAGACCCAGACACATATAATGGGTGTTTACTTTGAGTCCTCCCAAAGCCAATTCAGAGACAAGCAGTTGACTGCTGGGAATTGATGCCAGGAAGCAGAAATGAAGGAGGGAGAAATCCAGAGGGGGAGAGGAGAGCCTGTGTTGGGCCTAATGAGCTGGGTATCACTAAGGGCATCTGAGCTCAGTCATGTCGTGGACCACCTGAATGTGCTTCAGAATTGTCCCACTAAGGGATGAGGGAGTCGGGGTATTTATCCACTGACTCTGTCTCTTATTGGCTTAAGCTTACCTCTGTATGCTGAGCCAGTCCCCACTTACCAGAGAAAACCCTCAGGCTGAGAAACAGAGAGACTTGGTGTTCTGTGTGGCTGAACTGGAGCCTGGAATCAGCCCAAAAGTGGCAGCAGGGGAATTCCTGCAGGCAACTGCCCCAAACCATCCTGAGATGGGGCTGGCTGGGATTCCAAAGAAAGAAGCACTAAATGCCAGGGTGATCAGTGCAAATACTTATTAGGGGAACTTATGTATGGAGGGGGCTACAGCGCGTCCTCTTGATAGACAGTGAAACAAGATCTGTCTAGGTATGTCCACAGCATGCAGACCCAGGTATGGAGTTTACATGCGGGTCTAAGGAATTCCGTTTAGGGCTGGGGGCTACTTTCTACATGTTTAGCAACATGTTTGTTCTTTTCATGGTTCAGGCAACAACTTAAACCAGTTTATCAGTGTCTGGGAATATTCAAGGCCTGGCTTCAGTTCAAGTCTGCTGGGAAAAATACGCAGCTGGCTGGTCACACAGCAGTTACGGCACTCTGTTTCTTGGCCAGGACAAAGGAAAAACGAGAAGGACCTGGGGAATTCTACACTTGGGGACCTGAGGTAGGAAGCCGTCAGTAGTTACAGGAACTGTCCACCGTAGTTGCATTGAACTCAGACATGGACCAGGGGGATATAGGACAGGGCAGCAACAGTGTCTGCCTCTGTGGTTAACTTCCAATGACATAACGCACTTCTGTGATAGTATTTGTAGTTACAGTGATGGTTTTAAAGTCTTATCTGTAAATTCTCGACACACTTCCCCTTAAGATGAGCTTTTGGCTTCTTCCCTTGAATCAAGGCAGGTTTGTGACCGTTTTGGCCAATAGAATATGACAGAAGTGATCTATGTGACTTCCAAGGTCAAGTCATACAAAGTTATGCAACATTTTTGGTTGCTGGGACACTTGGATTTAGAGCTTTGATCTGCTATGTCAGAAATCCACTACCCTGAGACTGCCATGCTGGTGCAGTCATAAGTAGGCTCCCTGGTCAGCCCCAGCAGAGCTCCCAGTCGATGGCTAGCAGCCACTGATAGCCGTGTGCAGGAACTTTCTTGGATGTCGGAACCTTCAATTATCTGCAGCCTCAGCTAACATCTCACTGCAACCTCTTGAGTGACTCCAAGTGAGAACTGCCCAATCAAGCTTTGCCTGAATTCCTGACCCATGGAATTTGTGAGCAAAGTAAAGTGATTGTTGTT
The DNA here is from genome assembly GCF_024542745.1 of Macaca thibetana thibetana. Classification (NCBI taxonomy): domain Eukaryota; kingdom Metazoa; phylum Chordata; class Mammalia; order Primates; family Cercopithecidae; genus Macaca; species Macaca thibetana. The sequence goes on along the minus strand of NC_065579.1, from coordinate 24,111,038 downwards.
TTAGAGTTCTACATTTGAAGTATTTTGTTATGCAGTAACAGTAACTGGAACACTTAACATACAATTTCCAGGACCCTGGTGGTAATAGTATCTTTCCTCTCTAATCTAGGAAATGCTGGTAAGAGTGATATTTTTATAGGGATAACTTCTAATCTACTTTAATTCATATTTGAAAAATAAGTTATTGAAAAGCCTTTATGCTTGCATATTAGCAACATCTAATGTGATACTTTACACAAGTGATGGACAATGCAATCTACCCATACCTAAAGTTTTAAATTTATTTTTACTTAATGCACAAAATCTTTTTTTTTTTTTTAATTCTTAAATGTAAGCACTTCCCTTTCTGCACAGCCAGTTCTCTGAGTCACTGTCAGTCTTCAAAAATGCTCCTTTCTAGTGTCACCAGCTCATCTGCCCAAGCGTGGAGCTTCAGCCGCCAGCACTGTGCTGGACGTGCAGGAGAAACACTCACATAACATCTTTTGGGGTAAGGGTAGCCTGCCACTTTCCAGAGGAAGCTCAAGAAGCTCGGGAGAAGTGCATCCTAATGCACTCTCCTGAGCTTGCATTAACACGCTTTTCCAGTTGTACCATTAACAATTCTCCACCTGCCCCTTGGGGATGCTGCAATAATAGGAGATAATATTTTGCAAAGGGCTTTGGGAAAAGTCTGGTAGCACCTTGTATTCATACTGTGCCCTTGATTTCTTTACTGTGGAATTCTCCACTGTCATCCCATTCCACTCAGTTGCTGTTGCAAGATAGTATTGATTGTTTCTTCATAAAGACACCATCTCGTTCTATTTATCCAGAGCAGTTGGTCAAGGACAAAAGAGAGGGGAAGAACTTGTTTCACTAATCTTTCCATCATATGAATATTAAAACTTTTAAGAAGCTGATATTCCAGGTGAGGAGTCAAGAGTATGGCTTGCACATTTTGGGACTCTTTCAGGGGCTGGGGAAGAAAATTCCCTAAAATTTTAGCTTCAGAATCATTTAGACCTTGAAATAACTCCTACAAAAGAGAATGTCAGTGTCGTACGTTGTAATGCACTGAACTGAATGGAGTGTAAATACATTCAATAGCACATGGATTCCATTTTCCTTGATCATACGCTTGGGTTTAGAAATGAAGGAGAAAAGCCTTAAGAAAATATGTTTTGGGTTTTAAAACTGTATAATAGTAGTTAAAAAGAATTTCAAAACCCCAAACCATTCCAGATACCAGCTGAGCTCAAACTGCTGCCATATTTTTTCATCTCTACTTCAAACTCCTAAGGCTGATTTATTATCTGCATCTTGCATAAGTTGATAATAAATCCTTTCTTATGCCAATGAGAATAAAAATTTTGAGATGAAAAATGGTCAGTCTGATGATTTTCTCTGGCTCTGAGTGAATCATAGAGACTGTACGGCTGGCTCCAGAAATTGACTGATAAAATGATCCTAAAAACACATTTAACTGGGAAGTGATCAATCCAGAGGCTGCATATAGATAAATCTTCACAGATTCTCAAGTGCCTAGACTTCGACATTCTATGGGATCCACAAAATACAACTTCACATCTTCTGTTGACAGAACACTGTAAACCCTCTGGGCAGTGCTGGGACATGAATTTGATCATTTAAAAAATACTTTTGAGACTATTTTTGGCTAACTTAACCCATTAAAGTGAGAGTGTAAATTGGTGTGTGTGTGTGGCATGTATGTGTGTATTTATGTATACCTGCCTCACCTCAAAACATCAGTTAGCTTGTTCCTTTATCTTACATTTCTTGTGAACTGGAAATTAGATCTGAGTCTTGATTAGATTCAAGTTAACCGTTTAAGGCTATGATAGGTGATGTTTCCAGTTTCTATAGCATCATAGCTATTTATTTAGCTAATGATTCTGAAGGTTGGTCTTTAATTTGGGCTGGGATAAGCTGGGAAGAAGAGCTTCTGGTCTAGGTTGAGCTTGGATGCACTTGCTCATGTGTCTCTCGTCAGCTGGTAGTTTGGCTGGGTTGACTCACGGTGGGTTCAGCTGGGATGATCAGTCTTTCTCCATCTGATCGCTCACTCTTTCCCATGCTACCTCATTCTCATGGCAGCTCAGGGTTCCATGCGTGAGAGCAGAAGCATGCAAGGATTTTTGAGGTGTAGGCCCAAGAAAATTTCAAGGCCAGTCCAGATTCAATAAGGGGAGAAAAACACTTTATTTCTTGATGGAAGGAGTTATAGTGTCACATTACTAGGGTGTAGGTACAAGGAGGAAAAGAATTGGTGGCCATTTCTTTCATCTACTACACCTGGGTTTGTAATTTTTGTCAGCGCATGATTTCTCACCTTGTGTAAGGACCACTAACAGGAAAATGTCTCAAGCTACTGTTGAAAATGTAACCTTCTGGGCCGGGCGCGCTGGCTCAGGTCTGTAATCCCAGCACTTTGGGAGGCCGAAGCAGGCAGATAACCTGAGGTCAGGAGTTTGAGACCAGCCTGGACAACATGGTGAAACCCTTCTCTACTAAAAATACAAAACAATTAACCAAGCATGGCGGTGGGCACCTGTAGTCCCAGCTACTCGGGAGGCTGAGGCAGGAGAATGGCTTGAACCCAGGAGGCGGAGCTTGCAGTGAGCCGAGATTGCGCCACTGCACTCCTGCCTGGGCAACAGAGTGAGACTCTGTCTCCAAAAAAAACAAAAAACAAAAAACAAAAAAAACCCCAACCAACCAAACAACAACAACAACAACAACAACAAAAACCAACAGACAAAAACAAAAACAAAAAAGAAAGAAAATAAAATGTAAGCTTCTGTAAAACCTGGTGCAAAGAATGTGTCAGAGTAACAGAGAAGCCCTGGAAATGAGGGTTTTGCGTTCAGCTGGGACGTCAAGTTAGCAGCTGATAAGGAGGTTTTTCCAAAAATTGTTGGGCAGGTTTTAAGGATTAGAGAAAATATTTGTTGAATAGCTAGAATAGTTCTTAGCACAAGGTACTAGAGATGATGACTATTAAATAAATATTTAGAATTATTTAATCAGTATTCTTCAAATGTATTTTGAATACCTATGGTGAAATATATAGTTTTTGTTGTTGTTTTGTTTTAAAGACTGAGTCTCGCTCTGTAGCCCAGGCTGGGGTGCAGTGGTGTAATCTTGGCTCACTGCAACATCCGCCTCCCAGGTTCAAGCAATTCTCCTTCAGCCTCCTAATTAGCTGGGATTACAGGCACCTGCAAGAACTCCCGGCTAATTTTTGTATATTTAGTAGAGATGGGGTTTCACCATGTTGGTCAGGCTGGTTTTGAACTCCTGACCTCAAGTGATCTGCCCACCTTGGCCTCCCAAAGTACTGGGATTACAGGTGTGAGCCACTGCACCTGGCCATATATAGGTTTTTTAAAAAAAATGTGGGTTTTTTTTCCCCCTCAAGGAGCTCTACAGTTATTTAGTGAGAAAGAGAAGTAGACAACTGAAATACAGTTTGATAAATGTTTTCACATAGTATTAATTAACTGCTAGCTACCAGTTTTTAATTGAGCACCTATTCTATGGAGGACATTTTGCTGAGTTTTTAGTAGATGGTGCTAAAATATGCAGTTTTAAAAATACTTTGGATTAGTTCTTATAGATAATGTACAATGACTTCAGCGGCATGGTTGGGGAAAGGAACAATATCAAGAATGTTACACCAGTCATTTCTGAAGAATCTGTTGATGATAAAATGGCCCATTATTTTTTCAGCTGCTAACCCAACGGAACTATGACCTGCTAATTCGCATTTACTCAGCAGGCGGCGCTCCAGCACCAGGGATTGCATTGAAAGTGACAATTTAGTGAAACAAGTAGGTTTTTGGTTAATGTTTGTTTTTCAGGCTAAAAAGGAAAGCCGTTAGGAAAAATAAACAGTTTATCAGGCATTGCGACAAAGACACTTGAGGGGAAAGACAAGCTGTCGCTTCAAGGACAGGAAGAAAAATCCCTGCATCTGTAGAATCATCAGATGCATGACTATCATGTTAAAAAAATGATGAAATGAGGAAGGAAGGAAAAGCATCGGAGATAAAAGAGAAGATTTAAAAAATGGAAAACAATTGAAATCATCTGCAAGCAAGGATGGAGGAGTACCGCCCTGGGAGAGGGATGTGGAGGAGTGTTGCAGCAATTGAAAAAAATGAAAACAACTGGAATATAATTGGGAATCATTCTAAGTATTCACATGTACCATTTTCTTTAGATGTCAAATCTGCATAATTGGCTTCAGCTGCCCAACCCACACCCAGTTCTGGTTTTGTAACTTTCAATAGTTTGAGGTCTTCAGCACGTAAACGTTTGCACCTAATGACAAGTGCCTGATTTCTAAATCAAAGTTGCCTTATAGTTTCCAAACATTTCAGGTCAGGAATACAGGACAGCTGAATTAGTAATTCAACTTTAATTAAAGGGATTGGAATAGAAACAGCTAAATTAAAAGAAAAAGGTATTTATTGTGAAAATGGTTGGATGTTTGAAGGGTCGCTTGTGCTAACTTGTTATTGGGAGTAGGGATAATGCTTCCAATTTAGGCTTCACTCTCTCTACTTGGCCATTAAAATAGTTTTTCTCAAAAAGAACTTCTCTACATTTATCTTTCTGTATCACATAAATAGCTTAGCTAGTCTTTTTTGTAAGGTTTTTAATGTAACACCATTTTACTTGGTTTACTCTTTCCTGGAGAGAGATTTAATCAGAATAAGTTAAAGTAATCTGAAGGCACTCTATGAAACAAAGGAAAATGAGCAGTTGTTAGATTGATTATTAAGACCTAGCCAGTCTATGTAATATATGAATTAAATTGATGCAATAAAAGAACTATCATACAAGTGGTTTGGAAACATTGGTGTGTATCAAAATCATGCCAAGATTTCTTAAAACATAGATTGCTGGGCCCCACTCTCAGAATTTCTGATTTAGTAGGTCTGGGGTGGGGGTCATAAAATGTACATTTTAAACAAATTCTGGGTGATGCTAATGCTTTTGGTCCAGGGACCTGATTTTGAGAAGCACTGACATACTTTTGCAGAAAAAATTTTCTATTTGATTTGGTTATGGCTTTGGTTTTAATCCTCCTGCAGTTATATATGGTCAGAACCAGATATTTAATGAATGGAGGAGGAGGAAGAGGAGGACTGAGTGGGCAGATATTTGCTGAACACCTGGTATATACTTGCTTCTACTCCATGCTCTTTACATTCTTAATCTTCTCACTTAATCTTCCCTGTGACCGTACAAAGTATGATTTGTTCTCCCACTCAACAGATTTAGAAACCGAGTCTTCAAGAGGTTGCGAACTTTTGAAAGGCAAACAGCTAGCAAGTGGCTAAGCTGAAAATTAAACCCAAGTATGTTGACTGCAAAGGTGGCACTACACAAGAGGACGTCAAAATGTTCACCACAGTTTGATTCATTGAATGTCACAGCTTTCAGTTGAGATTGACTCTACTTGACTGACACAAGCAAGTTCCTTAATTTCTGGTCCAGTTTCCATTTCTAAAGAGATATGTACCTGTCTTTCAGAACTGGTCTAAAGATTAACTGAAGTAATGAATTTGAGGGTGCTTAGGTATAGTTTCTGGCACATAGTGAGTGCTCATTAAAGCTGAACTCCCTTTCATTTCTTTAGAAACGCAAGTATTTAATTCAAGTTCATCTTAGAAATAAGTGAGAAATCTATGATTAGGACAGAGACACTCATTCTGGCTTGTCCCGGGGACTTTGAACTAAGGTGGGAGGAAGGCAGCCATTCTGTTTGTCAGTTAATGGGACCTACATTAGTTTTCCAGATTTCCCCAGAAGACCCTGCTTCTACCTTTGTCCCATGTCACCCAGCCCCTCTGATGGTAGCGGGTTCCTGTCCCGAACAACTTGTTCTCACCAGTGCAACCACAAGAAACTGGACATACTCCAGAAGCCTTGTGTATTTCAATACTCTCTTGGCTTGCGATTCTATTGCCCTCCCACACACCTTCACTTGGTAATTCCATTATTTCTGTTATTTCTGATTCTGTTTCTATTGACTAACTTTTCTCCTGGTTTGAATCAGATTTTCCTACTTCTTTGCATGTGTAGTAATTTTAAAATTAGATGTTGACATTATGAATGATATTTTGTTGAGGGTTTGGATTTTGTTGTCTAAGTAGCGTTGAAGTTTGTTTCAGTGGGCAGTAAACTTACTTGCAGATTAGCTTGATTTTTTTCTAGGCTTGATTTTCAGCTTGTTAGGTCTGGTCTAGAGTAGTTTTTCCTCTACCACTAAGGCGTGGCACTCTGGGGTCACTCTGAATGCCTGTGTATTCAATGAGTCCTCTCATCCCTAACATGTCTCAACCCTAAATGGGCTCTGAGAATGTTCATCTCAGAGCTGCCTGAAAGTTGTCTTTTTTTTTTTTTTTTTTTTTTTGCTTCATGGAGCTTTACCCTAACTGTGTATGTATTAGTATTCAGTCAAACACTTGAGAACCTTGCGCAGATTTCTGGAAAGTTTTCTCTGCATAGCTCCCTCCTCTCTGGTACTCTGGCCCATACATTCCAGCTATCTTAGCCTCCCTGTGTTAGTCAGGGTTCACCAGAGAAACCAAACCAATAGGATATATGGAGATATGTAAAAGTATATTTATTATGGGAATTGGTTCACACAATTTTGGAGGCGAAGAAGTCCGTTGATATGCTGCCTGAAACCTGGAGAACCAGGAAAGCCAGCAGCATAATTCACTCTGAATCCAAAAGCCTGAGAATCAGAGAAGGCAAATGGGTAACTCCCAGTCCAAGTCTGGGAATGAGGGGGGCATTGGTGTCAGTCCCAGAGTCTGAAGGCTCAAGAACTAGGAGCTCTAATGTCCAAGGGCAGGAGAAGGAGAATGTTCTAGTGAGAGAGAGAGAAGGAGAAAGACAGAGAAAGAGAGACAGACAGACAGACACACACACACACACACACACACACGGGGCGGGGGGAGAGAGAGAGAGAGAGAGAGAGAGAGAGAGAGAGAGTTGCCCTTCTTCTTTCTTTCATCTTTTTGTCCTATCAGGGTTCTCAATGGATTGGATGATGCCCACCTACACTGGCTCTTCTTTACTCAGTCTACTGATTCGAATGCTTGTTTCTTCTGCAATCATCCTCACAGGAACAGCCAGAAATGTTTTCACCAGCTCCCTGGGTATTCCTTAACTTAGTAAAGTTGACACATAAACACTTAACCATCAAACTCCCCAAATGCCTATCTTTGTCTACTCAACTCAGTGAGTCTTCCAGGTTCTCTCTGGGTTCCCTTCCCTCTGCCAAGGTCCATGAATGGCCTCCAAGCAGAAACCTAGGGCAGTTGTAGAGAGGGTTCCCCTTGTTTGTCTCTCTTCTCTCAGGTATCACAGTCCTGCTCTGCCTGGGGCCAACTATGTCATATATTTTGCCCAGTTTTCTAGATGTTTATAATGGGAGGGTATGTCCCGTACCAGTTACTACTCCATGAGTGAATATAGCCATCTGTATACTTGCATTTGGTTAATTCCTACTTGCCTGACTTTTAAGGTGCAATTCAGCCACCATCTCCTTTGGGACACTTTCTGGGTTTCCACCAGTTTGACTTAAGGTCTCCTTCATCTGCTGAGTTATGCTTGCTCCTTTTTCCCCTGGCTCCACACAACTGTAAACTTCTTGAGGATATAGACTGTAGTATCTCAGTATCGTCAGCCTCTAGTGTGGCACTTAGAGCATAGTAGGTACTCAATAAATGCTCATTGACTAAATGGATAAAGTACATGGAATTGTGCCAGATTCTAATTTTTGGACTTTAAGATCTATCAAGGGTGCTCCTCATTCATCCTCTACTTATAAGTCCTCTTTCCTGGTCTCCCAAACATAAGAAAAAGTTACTGCATACCCTCCCCACAACCCTGCCTATGGCTTGTACAGGAAATATGGAGGAAGCCTGCTTGCTCTAAGTCATGTTTAAAAAAATTTTATTTTAGATTCAGGGGCTACATGGGCAGGTACTTGTTACCTGCCTATATTGTGTGATGCTGAGGTTTGTGATATGAATTATCCTATCACCCAGGTACTGAGCATAGTACCCAATAGTTGGTTTTTCAACCCTTCCTGCCTCCCTCCCCACTCTAGTAGCCTCTAGTTTCTATTTCTATATCCATGTTGCTGCAAAGGACATGATGTCATTCCTTTTTTATGGCTGCATAGTATTCCATGATGAATTTGTACCACATTTTCTCTAAGTTATTTGTGTCCTGCAGCAGACATGACTAACTATCCATCAAAATATGTGACCCCCTGCCATAGGTAGGATTGTCCCTGGGATAGGGTTGCCAGATTTAGCAAACAAACTTGAAAAACAAGATACCCAGTTAAATTTGAATTTCAGATACAATATGGGGGACATTCTTATATTAAAACACCATTCACTTTTTTTTTTTTTGGTGGAGTTTCGCTCTTGTTGCCCAGGCTGGAGTGCAATGGTGCGATCTCAGCTCACTGCAACCTCCACCTGTCGGGTTCAAGCAATTCTCCTGCCTCAGCCTCCCAAGTAGGTGGGATTACAGGCATGTGCCACCATGCCTGGCTAATTTTGTATTTTTAGTAGAGATGGGGTTTCTCCATGTTGGTCAGGCTGGTCTCGAACTCCTGACCTCAGGTCATCTGCCCACCTTGGCCTCCCAAAGTGCTAGGATTACAGACGTGAGCTACCACGCCCAGCCAAAGCATCATTCACTTTTGACTGAGACTGAAATTTAACTAGGCATCCTGTATTTTGTCTGGCAATGCTACACTTGGGAGCAGCTGCTCAGCTAGGGACTCTCAGCTTCCTTGCATGTGAGTAGTTTTACCAATGGCATATAGGGAGAAATGATGTGTAAGGTGTGCCACTTCCTGGCTGAGGCGGTTAAGGTGTGTGCTCTCCACTTTCTTTTTCCACTTCTGCCTGTATGCAGGTAACCTGTGAGGCCCTAGGGGAGGAGCAGGTCACAAGGAGAGAGCCTGAGTCTCCACACTGCAAACCGACAAGAGCTGCTTTGGACTGTTCTGTGGGTGAAAAATCAACTTCAGTTACATCTGCAAAACTGTGGGGTTTATTTGTTATGGCAGTTAGTAGAACTCTTTTTATGTTCCATTAAAAATTGAGATGTGAATATTTTCCCTAAGGTTCTATATTACCCGCTTTATAGCTATAGTTGAATATCTCAAAGATGTCTCAAACTCAGCATGTCCAAACCTGAATTTGTGATTTCACCAGCTCCAAGTTGATCCTGTGCTCTCTATCTCAGTGGATTGCATAACCATCCATCCAGTCTTGACACCTCCTTTGCTCTTACCGGTAGTATCCAATCCACTAATAACTTCTATACATTTGACCTTCTAAATACATTTTTTTCTTTTTCTAAATACATTTTATTTTTATTTTTTGAGAGGGAGTCTCACTCTGTTGCCCAGGCTGGAGTGTAGTGGCACAATCTCAACTCACTACAACCTCCGCCTCCTGGGTTCAAACGATTCTCCTGCCTCAGCCTCCCGAGTAGCTGGGATTACAGGTGTCCACCATCATGCTCAGCTAATTTTTGTATTTTTAGTAGAGATGGGGTTTCACCATGTTGGCCAGGCTGGTCTTGAACTTCTGACCTCAAGTGATCCGCCTGCCTCAGCCTCCCAAAGTGCTGGGGTTACAGGCATAAGCCACTATGCCCGGCCTGTAAACACATTTTAAATTGGCCCACCTCTTTCTATTTTCATTGCCACCACCTGTATCTTTTGTGTGGACTATGGCTATTGTCCACATTCTCTCACCCTCTTATTCAGTACAGCCTCTCAGCCAATCCAGTTTTCCCCCTTGCAGCCAGAGCTGACCTTTTCAAAACCAAGATCTCTTCTGGTCACTCCCCTGGCAAAGACTCTCAGTAGATTCCGATAGCTCTTACGATAGGCATTAGAACCTTTAATGTGGCCTTCAAGGCTCTGCATGATCTGGCCCCTGCCTGCCTTTGCCGGTTCATTTTGCAACATACTCCCTCTTTTCTTTTCTTTTCTTTCTTTCTTTTTTTTTTTTTTCTTTTTTGAGACAGACTCTAGCTCTTGTTCAGGCTGGAGTGCAGTGGTGCGATCTCGGCTCACTGCAACCCCTGCCTCCTGGGTTCAAGCAATTCTTCTGCCTCAGCCTCCCCAGTAGCTGGGATTACAGGCACATGCTGCCACGCCCGGCTAATTTTTTTTTTTTTTTTTTTTGTATTTTAGTAGAGACGGGGTTTCACCACATTGCCCAGGCTGGTTTTGAACTCCTGAGCTCAGACAATCCGCCCGCCTCGGCCTCCCAAAGTGCTAGGATTGATTACAGGCATGAGCCACCGCGCCTGGCTGCTCCCTCTTTTCTAAGTGCCAGCGGTACTAACCTTCTCTACTTCCTTGAATGCTGCCTGAATCCTTCCTTTCTCCCTGAGCTTTTGTACAAGCTGTGCAGTGGCATGATCTCAGCTCACTGCAACCTCTGCCTCCTGGGTTCAAGAGATTCTCCCGCCTCAGCCTCCCCAGTAGCTGGGATTATAGGTGTGCGCCACCATGCCCAGCTATTTTTTTTTTGTATTTTCAGTAGAGACTTGGTATCGCCATGTTGTCCAGGCTGGTCTCAAACTCTTCACCGCAGGTGATCTGCCCACCTCAGCCTCCCAAACTGCTACAATTATAGGCAAGAGCCACCATGTGCGGCCCTTTTTTTTTTTTAAGACTCTCTCTGTCACCCAGGCTGGAGTGCAGTGGTACAATCTCGGCTCACTGCAACCTCCGCCTCCCGGGTTCAAGCGATTCTCCTGCCTCAGCCTCCTGTGTAGCTGGGATTACAGGCGTGCGCCACCACACCCGGCTAATATTTGTATTTTTTGTGGAGACGAGGTTTCACCATGTTACTCAGGCTGGTCTGGAACTCCTGGTCTTAAGCGATCGGCTCGCCTCGGCCTGCCAGTGTGCTAGGATTACAGGTGTGAGAGCCACCAGGCCTGATAGGCATTGTTTTTAATTGGCATTTCTCTGATTACTGCTGAGGTTGTATCCCAACATGTTTACTGGGCATTTGTGTTTTGTCTTTGAAATTCCTATTTGTGTTTGTTGCCCATTTTTCTTTGGGTACTTTAAAAACTTTGATTGATTCTTTTCTTTTCTTTTTTTTTTTTTTGAGACAGAGTCTTGCTCTGTCTCCCAGGCTGGAGTGCAGTGGTGTGATATCGGCTCACTGCAACCTCTGCCTCTCAGGTTCAAGGGATTCTCCTGCCTCAGCCTCTGCGGTAACTGGGACTACAGGTGCACACCACCATGCCTGGCTAATTTTTGTATTTTTAGCAGAGACAGGGTTTCACCATGTTGGCGAAGCTGGTCTCGAACTCCTGAGCTCAAGTGATCCACCTGCCTCGGCCTCCCAAAGTGCTGGGATTACTGGTGTGAGCCCCTGCGCCTGGCCTTTTATTGATTCCTAGATATTCTTTATATATTCTGGATATCAATCCGCTGTCAGTAATATTAAATATCTGCTTTGTGCGTTATCTTGTCATCCTTTTTTTCCATTAACATCTTAGTGTTTCGGATGGCAGTTTCCTGTTGCAGTAGTTTCGTTATAAATCTGATTCCTTCCTAACTTCCAGGAATTCTTTAAGATTTCTGTTAACGATGCTGTTGATTTTTGCCAAGATCGTTATAAATTTTATTATTTAAAAATACATTTTTTCTGTCACTTTAAAGGTATTTGGGGTATGACAGAGAATAGCATTTGTGTTCACTTCGCCATCTTTATCCAGTTTTTAATATCTTTATTTAAATTAACAAGTAAAAATTATATATATTTATCAGGCACAACATGTTTGGAATATGTATATATTGTGGAATGGCTAAACCAAGCTAATTAACATGTACATTACCTTACATATTTATCATTTTTTTGTGTGTGATGAGAACACTTCAAATCGATTCTTTTTGTGATAGTCAAGAATAGAATATATTGTTATTAACTATAGTCGCTATGTTGTACAAGGGATCTGTTGAATTTATTTCTCCTGCCTATCTAAAATTTTGTACCCTTGGACCAACATCCCCCCAACCCCCCACAAACCCCACTGTTCTCCTCTCTACTTCTATGAATTCACCTTTTTCAGATTCCACATGTGAGTGAGATCATATGGTGTTTGTCTTTCTGTGTCTGTCTTATTTCACTTAATTTAATGTCCTCCAGGTTCATCCATGTTTTAGCAAATGACAGGATTTTCTTCTTTTTGAAAGGCTGCATAGTATTCCATTGTGCATACTATTCACATTATCTTTCTTCATTTGTCTGCTAATGGATAGTTAGTTGATTTCCCATCTTGCCTATTGCGAATAGTGCTATAATGAACAGGGGAATGTGATATTCCTTAAATATACTGATTTCATTTCCTTTGGGTATATACTCAGAATTAAGATTGCTGGATCATGTGGTAATTATTTTTAAAAATAATTTTTTCTCTTCCTTCCATAGAACATTTCTGTATCTCTTTTTCCTCAGCATCCTTTTTCCAAGCATCCAGCTAATCATCTTTAACCTGAAGTATTTACTATTGTGGAAGTCCTATCTGATTTTGAGGTTACTGTCAGAGGTGAGGACTACATACTCCAGGAGGTTTTAAGCTGCCACGTGGGGAAACATCTGGTTGCTCCCTCAGGAATTTCCAATGTGCTTCACTTAAAAAAAATTACCATCAGACTTGCCTTCACACGTCAGAGAAGGGGTTTTGTAGTTAACTGAATTTCCTGGTATACTCCAGGTTCAACCCAAACTGTTTTCATGCCAAAATTTGCTGTTGAAAAGTCTTGCTGATATCCATCAGTTCATTTTCTTACCTTAGTGGGGCAAACTCATGAAAATATTTAAATCATAAAAAATACCCAAGGAGGGCTGGGTGTGGTGGCTCATGCCTGTAATTCCAGCGCTTTGGGAGGCTGATGTGGGTGGATCCCTTGAGGTCAGGAGTTCAAGACCAGCCTGGCCAACATGGTGAAACCTCGTCTCTACTAAAAATACAAAAATTAGCCAGATGTGGTGGCACACTCCTGTAGTCCCGGCTACTCGGGAGGCTGAGACAGGAGAATCACTTGAATCCAGGAGGAGGAGGTTGCAGTAAGCCAAGATTGCACTCCAGCCTGGGTGACAGAGTGAGACTGTGTCTCAAAAAGCAAAACAAAACAAAATCTGCAAGGGGTTTTGTAGCTTCCATAACCTCTCACCAGTCATTTCTGCTTTTTTTTTTTTTTTTTTTTTTTTGAGGATCTAGGTTTGTCACCCACGCTGGAGTGCAGTGGCATGATCTCAGCTCACTGCACCCTCGACCTCCTGGGCTCAAGTGATCCTCCCACCTTAGCCTCCCCAGTAGCTGGGACTACAAGCACGGGCCACCATGCTTGGCTAACTTTTGTATTTTTTGTAGAGACAAGGTTTCGCCATGTTGCCCAGGTTGGTCTGAAACTTGGGCTCAAGTGATCCACCTACCTCGGCCTCCCAAAGTGCTGGGATTACACACACGAGCCACTGTGCCTGGTCCGCTTCTGCATTCTTCTGCGACCCCCATCACAGAGATAGGCCTTCTTTCCATGCTCTGGGGGTGCCCCATGTATTAGCCGCAACATGCATTATGACATACTGTGATGTGTTTATATTTGTTTTCCCCACTAGACCAACAGAACTCTGAGATATATCCCATTCATCTCTCATTCCCAGTGATTGGGGCAGAGTATGAGCCAAGTAAACAATGAATGAATTGATGAAAAACAATCAAGAATAATATTTCTTAAGTTGTTCAGATAATAACATCAGAAGTGTCAAAGAATGGACAAACATTCACTGTCTTGGGTGAGTTCATCCTGGTTTGCCTGGGACTTTCCCGGTTTTGGCACTCAATATCCCATGTCATGGGGAATCCCTGGGAGATTTATGACCGAAAGAAGTTCATGTGTTTGGGGACAGGGTCTCACTCTGCCACCCAGGATGAAGTGCAGAGGCGCGATCTCAGCTCACTGCAGCCTTGGCTTCCCAGGCTCAAGCGATCCGCCCACCTTCAGCCTCTCCAGCAGCTGGGACTACAGGCTCCCGCCACCATGCCCAGCTAGTTTTTGTATTTTTTTCTAGAGACAGCATTTTGTCATGTTGCCCGGGCTGGTCTAGATCTCCTGACCTTAAATGATCTGCCTGCCTCAGCCTCCCAAAGTGCTGGAATTACAGGTGTGAGCCACCGCACCCAGCATGACTGAGAGATTTCTCCATTGGCTCCTGGCCTTCATTAGTTGAAGCTTGCCTGGGGCTTGGTAACTCTCCCATGTGAGTGCTTGAAGAAGCTCCGGGGTCTGGAGTGTTGGAAGAGTCCCCCAGCACATACTTGAGGTGAGGTACTATCAGTGTCCCCAGAAAACTGGGACACTGAGTCTCCCTAGCTCTTAAGTTGTATAATTTCTGAAAGCTTAGCCTGGAGACAAAGATATGATGCAGGTAGTTTATTTTGGAGGTTCTGCCAAATTGCAAAGATGAGGAGTCAGGGAGAGCAAGGGGAGAAGGAAAAGGCTACATTAATGAGGTCAACATTGAGAGTAACTGGGGCTTAATCCTGCCTGGAACATTCCAGCCAGAATACCTCTCAGAATGGTCTATCAGAAGATGGACTGGGAGAAGTATTTATTCATCTGCTCCTGGCCCCCATTCGTTGAGGTTTCCCTGGGGGTTGGTAACTCTCCCTCTCAGCCCTTAATGAAACCTGTGGGCTCTAGAGTACTGGAGAAGTCCCAGCTGTGCTTGAGGGAAGCACTGTCAGTGGGGGGTGCATTGAAGTCCATGACGATTTGAGGTGAAATGGGGAGCTGAGAGATGTGAGTTGGGGTGTTAGAGGTGTCTACATGTGCTAGCCTTAGGATTTGTCCTGAGCCTGGCTGTTTGGAATTCCATCTCTACTATCTGCTCTTGTATGTGTATGTGTGTGTGATACACCCTGAGATTTCCTCTAAAAGCGGAGCACAGAAAGACAGTCAGCTGACGTGCTCATTGCAGCCTGTCGGCTTCCTATTAGTCGAAGGATGATTTAGACAGAGGAGGTCTTCACCTTGAGGCTTCTCCTGGGCAGATGAAGTGCTTTCTCTCCTCTTGTTTGCAGGGTAGGAGTAAATTTCTATAAGTATATTGAGAGCCAAAGAATAAATCTTTGTCCAGAGAAGGCAAACTAAGTAATTGTGAAAGATGAAATACACGACATTCAAGTGCAATGGAGAGTGTCATTAATTAATTTGAGATTGAACCTGAAGGAATCATTTGAATACAACTGTGTGCCAACTCGGCTGTTAATTAATCTGAGGCTGGGCTTTCTTTAAAAGGGAAGGTGTTGATTTTTCAAGCCAGACTAGAAAAAGAACAGTTCATAATTGGATTGAATTGATGCTACTTGTAGGCTTTGTCAGATTGAATCAGGCCAGTGGTGCCTTTTTTTTTTTTCTTAATAAAGAGCTCCCCCTTTATTCTATTTATTATTAAAAGTTATTTTGTTACCAAAATTAAAAAAGTGAAATAGGACACAAAGGCTTAAAATTTAAAAACCTGGCTGGGCGTGGTGGTCCATGCCTGTAATCCAAGCACTTTGGGATGCCAAGGCAGGGGCATCTCTTGAGCCCAGAAGTTCGAGCCTGGGTAACACAGGGAGACCCCATCTACAAAAAAAAAAAAAAAAAAAAAAAAAGTATAAAAAAAATTTAGCCAGGTGTGGTGGTCATGCCTATAATCTCAGCTACTTGGAATTAGCTGAGGCAGGAGGATTGCCTGAGCCCACGAATTGGAGGTTGCAGTGAGCCATGATCACACCACTGTACTCCAGCCTGGGTAACAGAGGGAGACCCTCTCTCAAAAAAAAAAAAAACAAAAAATAAAATAAAAAAAATAGTTTCCTACCCTACCCAAACCTTTAGTCTTGTTTCTGGGAGGGACCCACTTTCTATCCATGTAGCAGTTGCATCTGGAATTCCTTATGTGATTTGTTTATTTTAGACTGTTAAAAATTGATTTATTGACTTCCACTTGCAGTAGATGAGCATTTAGCTCTTTTACAGTGCTCCCACCCCACACTGTCATTCAGCTGCTTTGCTCTTCTTGGTGTCCTGATACAGTCTAGTCAGTGTTTCTGGTTAGAGTAATATTCAGTGTTTATGTGATTATGCCTAGGTAAATATTGTTTCCATGTGCATATTGCTTACCACTAACCAAGTGCTGCAGTAAGATTACAATTCCTTTTTTTTTTTTTTGGGACAGAGTCTCACTCTGTCGCCCAGGCTGGAGTGCAGTGGTGAGATCTTGGCTCACTGCAACCTCTGCCTCCCAGGTTCAAGTGATTCTCCTGCCTCAGCCTCCCAAGTAGCTAGGGTTACAACCACGCACCACCGTGCCCAGATAATTTTTGTATTTTTCAGTAGAGATGGGGCTTCACCATATTGGCCAGGCTGGTCTTGAATTCCTGACCTCAGGTGATCCACCTGCCTCAGCCTCCCAAAGTGTTGGAATTACAGGCGTGAGCCACTGTGCCTGGTCTCATATTATTTTTTCCCAAGTTGTTAATTGCATTAATATTTGCTTAGTTTTCTTTGTACCTATTGCTCATTTATCACATATAACTCACTAGTCTCACTCCCCTACTTCCCAGTCTCATTCCCCCACCTCCCAGACCTCCCTCCTGGAGTCTTCCATCTTTCTGCTCAGATATGGACTCTGTACTCTCTGGGCCTGCTGTCCTCCGCCTGCCACCACGCCCGGCTAATTTTTGTATTTTTAGTAGAGACGGGGGTTTCACCATCTTGGCCAGGCTGGTCTTGAACCCCTGACCTTGTGATCTGCCTGCCTTGGCCTCCCAAAGTGCTGGGATTACAGGCGTGAGCCACTGTGCCCAGCTGGCTTCTTTTCATCCTAGAAGATTTCCCTCTGATCTACTCTGTTGGGTCTCCTATTTCTTAAATCCTGTGCCTTCCCCTGCTTTGGCTATTTTTTTTCCATTTCTCTCTGAAGCTTTTATAATCTCTTTATTCCTGCTCTTCTGAAGTCCTGCAATGATTGTGGGGGTGTCTTTTGAAATTTACTGTGCTTGGTTCTAAATGGTCATTTTCTATCCAAAGATTCACTTGCTCCATTTCTGTAAGTGTTCTTATTTTTTATTTCTTCCTCCAAGTGTTTTTCAGTCTTCATTTCTAGAACTCCAATTATTTGGATAGTGAACCTTGTCAACTGAGCCTGTCATTCTTTCTCTTTTCTTTCCATTTCACTCATTTTATTTCCTTTCTATTTATAATTGGAGCAATCTCTTTCATTTCCTTTTCTAACCTTCCTAGTGATTTTTAATTGTGACTACCAGTTTTAGTTTCCAAGAGCTCTTGCTATTTCTCATTCTTCGGTGCGTTTTTAAAAAAACGGCAGCCTGCCTTTCATTCGTGGATGGGACAGTGTCTCTTGTGACTATGTCTATGATTTTAAGTTGTATTTTTTTAATAAGTTGCTTTTTTTGATGTCCTGCACAGCTCAGTTTCTTCCTATTCTTTTCTGTTTGTTTGCTTTGCTCTCTGTATTGTATGTTCAAGGCTGTCTTTATTATTTTATTTTATTATTATTTTTTTGAGACTGAGTTTCACCCTTGTCATTCAGACTGGAGTGCAATGGCGCGATCTTGGCTCACTGCAACTTCTGTCTCCAGGGTTCAAGCGATTCTCCTGCCTTGGCATCCTGAGTAGCTGGGATTATAGGCACCCGCCACCATACCCCGCTAATTTTTGTATTATTAGTAGAGATGGGGTTTCATCATGTTGGCCAGGCTGGTCTCGAACTCCTGACCTCAGGTGATCTGCCCACTTTAGCCTCACAAAGTGATGGGATTACAGGCATGAACCACTGCACCTGGACTATTTTATTTTTTTTGAGTCAGAGTCTGGCTCTGTCACCCAGGCTGGAGTGCAGTGGTGTGATCTCGGCTCACTGCAACCCCTGCCTCCTGGGCTCAAATGATTCTCCTGCTTCAGCCTCCTGAGTAGCTGGGACTACAGGCATGCATCCACCACACCCAGCTAATTTTTTGATTTTTAGTAGAGACAGGGTTTCACCATATTGGTCAGGCTGGTCTTGAACTCCTGATGCCAAGTGATCCATCCCCCTTGGCCTCCCAAAGTGCTGGGATTACAGGTGCGAGCCACTGTGCCATGCCCAAGGCTGTCTTTAAATGTCAGGTAATCATGAGCCAGGGATCTGTCAGAGTGAAGACTCAGGCTCTGAGAAAATACTTGGGAACTCCGTGAGCGTTGGTGGGGCTTGCTCATTGGTGGCCATCATTTCAGAATGATCTGGTAGGAAACTGACTTTTTCACTGGGAGATTCCAAGATTTTAGTACCTGGCCATCTTTTCTCTGGGCTTGCCCAGTTTCTCTTGACAAGGATCTTTCTATTCCACTTGGAGGTTCTCCAGCTTGGCTGTGGGATTTCTGGGAGATTGGCTGGGAAATGAAGTTAGAAGGGATTCTTATCATTCAGGAGGCTGACTTTCTCTCAATCCACTGCTTTCAATCCAGGACCTCACACCCAACTCTCCACTATACCTGAATTTCCAGAGTCTGGAGCTTCCCTCGTATATTTTCCCAGAGGTTAGAACATTCTTTCCCTGCAGGGGTCAGGGAGGGTATGAACCTGAGATCTAACTGTCCCTGATGTAGACTTTCAGTCAATACTCTCGTTTTTCAGTATGTGCTGTACACGGTGATGTGCCTCCCAAATTCCCCTTCAAGGAAGGACCTGCTGCTCCAGTTTCTGTTGGCAGACAGCCTTCAGCTGTCATTCCTTCATGGACTGTCTCAGATCAAGGTTGTGTCCTTTCCTGGTGGTCCACATCTAGTTACTGATGGAAGAAGGGATATAAAGGCCTGGCCATGTTCTCTTTACCTGGCATAATTCAGATGCACCATTTGGCTCCAGAGCTCACCATGGGTTTAACTGAGGCTGCTGGACCTACATCAGAGGCTTGGGTTCCCTTCTGCCTGATCCCTTCCTCTCTCTCTTTCATAGGTGTGGATTCCAAGGGTGCTCTCTAAAGTACATCCTGTCCACTGAACTCCATCCAGACTCTGCTCCTCAGGGAGATAAACCCCGTGACAACAGTCCAGGCTTAGTTTTCTGTATAACTTCCTATTTCTGTAGCCAAGGCAATCCCCACAGGGTCTGACAGCTGGAATCACTTCTAGCAATTGGCCAAAAAGTCCTTCCTTGAAGGGGGATCTGGAAGACACATCACTGTGTCCATGTGGCTGGACATCTCTCCACCCAGATGAAATGCATTGGGCTGGGGCAACTTAACTAAGGGTACTCATTCTCAGGGTTGGAGGAGGAAGTAGACTATTATAGGAGAAGTGGGATAGGCTTTGGACTTAACTGGATTTGAGTAATCTTCAATGGGCCACTTGAAAACTGTGACTTTAGACAAGTTACTTCACCTTTCTGGATTTCATGTTCTTTTTTCTTTCTTTTTCTTTTCTAAAGAGATGCAGTTTTGCTAAAGAGCCGTGGCTATTCACAGGCCCATTATAGTGTACCATAAGTGAGAACTCCTGGCCTCAGGCTCCTGGGTAGCTGGGGCAACAGGTGTGCACCACAATGCCTGCCTCTGGATTTCATTTCACTATTTACAAAATATAAAAAATAATGCCCATCTCTTAGAGCTGTTGTGAGGGTTATGTCAATAATTTATGAAAAGTTCCCAGAGTAGCAGCTGGTACATAATGGTGCTCACCCAGATACTCTGTCTTCCAGAATCTTCCTGAATAAAGCATAAGGAGTAAGAGGATGTTGACATGTCTGGTTCAAACTAGGTATCATCGTATGAAAAATGTTCATGGGCCAAACTATAGGACTGTTTCTGGCAGTGTGTCACAGAGCTCTACCCTTGTTCCTAAAATATTTTTACTTATTTATTTTCTTAAAAAGGTTTTTTTTTAATTACACAACCACTGCAAAACTATATTCTCATTGTAATGTATTCAAGTAGATAAATCTGAAGTTACTCTTGATCATCTCCCCAGAATCATTACTGTTACCAGTTTAGTGTGTCTCTTTTAAGGCTCTTTTAAAATACATTTGCGTAATATATGGACAGAGAGGAAGCTTCCGTTTTGTTTTTACAAATATGGTAGCACACTTTGTATATGTTCTGCAAATCGCTTTATTCCCTTAACTCAAATTTGTATATTTATTTATTTAACTATTTCCCCTATGGGTTCCATTACAGGAGGCAATAGGGAAATTTCTAGTGTTTTCTCTATCACAAACAGTACTTTGATAATTACCTATTCTCCTGCTGTCACAGGATCCTTTGGGTGTTGCTTCACCAGCCGGAAACCTCTGTGGCTGGCGGTGCCTCTGCTTGAGTTTTGCTCGCGCCTGCTGGTCTTGTTCCACTCACTTGGCCCTGTAGGCTGCTTGGCGATACCATCCTGGATCCCACGCCTGCCAAGGGTGAGCCAGGCGTGGAGCAGCGTGGGGTGTGTGAGCAAGTGAGCGCAGGGTCCTGCTACTGAGCACAGTTAGGCATGCCAGCTGCTGCGGTGGGGTAGGCAGCTCCAGGCGCTGGCACAGGCACTGGCTCTGTGCGAAGCTGTGGCTGAACCAGAGGTACCGCAAGCGGCTTTTGCTGCCAGCACCAGTGTCTGGACAAGTGGAACATTGTGGCGCCTGAAAGCTCAGAGATGCCAGGAATCACAGAGCCCCCAAAGAGGGTGTTATAGCATGTCACAGCCCTGGCACCGGGAGCCCTGAGGTCTGTCTGGGCTCCCAGAAGGGCTGCAGTTCTTCTCTCCTCGTTGCCCACAGCATGGTGAGCGGGGTTGGGTGGGGATGTTTGGTGGGGGCATGTTTCAGCCTGTTTGTGTTACAGCTTTTTCAGTCCCGCCGCTTCACTCTGGCTCCCGGGATGGCCCGGCCTCACCACTGCTTCCTGTTGCGTGGGGTGGTTGCCCGGTGCCAGCAGAGAGCCGGAGGGCGATAGTGTTACAGCACTGCATCGGGGAATCTCGAGGTCTGGGCCCTCGGAAGAGTTACCACTCTTCAGTCCTGCAGTCTGAGAGCTCAGAGAGCCAGCCAGGCACGTGCTACGGCTCCTTTCCCTCCTTCTGTTTGGCGGGTCCCGAGTTCTTGTTTTGCGTCCAGAAGAATGAGGTTATGCAGACAACTGGAGGGTGAGCAAGGCAGAGAAGTGCTTAATGGGTGACCAAACAGCTCTCAGCAGAGAGAGGAGACCGGAAGTGGGTAGCTCCTAACTGCAGGCAGGTGGTCCCAAGGAGTATCTGAGTCAGCCTGAGTCCAGGGATTTTATGGGTTCAGAATGGAGGAAGTGTGTGCTGATTGGTCCATGGGAGGGTTGTGAAAAGCACCACTTGATTGGCCAAAAGGCATCATGGAAGTTCTCATTCCAGGTGGCGGACTTCACTTGGAACTGGTCCCCAAACTTCAGGCTTTCCCTGGCTTGAAGGTGGGGTTTCACTGGGGACCTATCGCTTCCCACCTAGGAACCTGTCTGCCTTCTGTTCCCATCAACACACCATCCACAGCTCCCAGGCTGTCCCCATCAACGGGTACCAGCAGGCCTGGGCCAGCTGCCCTCAGCCTCCTGGACTTCCTCCCGTGCTTGTAAGCACCCGAAGTTTCAGCCTCAGAAGCAGTTTCCATAGGGGGCTGAGGCAGTGGGGGGCTGGTGTGTCAGCATTGCCCCAAGCCCGTGCACACCTGGTTGGGTTGTGACAGCACCCAGGCTTGGCTGTGGGGACATGTCCACAACTTTGCTCAGCTGTGGAGTGGGCGCTAGGAGCGGGGAGATGCCAGGGAGTGGGAGTAGCCACTTCTGAGCCTGTGGGGATAGGGGGCTTCCCGGCCCCAGAGAGCACAGGGATGCCAGGTCCAGAGCCACAGTTGGGCAGCTGCAACTGCTTCTGGGAGTGTGGGCTCTCACCCTGCCAACTTGGTAGGGCAGAGGGCTCCCACTGGGATCACCTGATCCTGGCCCCCACTGGCTCTGCAGCGCGCACAGGCCCAGCCGCGCCTCCCCTGCTGCAGCTGGTGTTCTCGCAGTGGCCACTCCAGATGGGCCGCTGCCACCATCACTGCCTTTTTGTGGATGTGTCAGTGCTTCTCTAGTAGAGATAATTAATGGAAATCCTGGATCAAAAGCTAAACACATCTCAAATTTCCATACATTTTGCAAATTGCCCTTCCCAAAAGTCTATAATCTCACTAGAGTGATGAGAGTTCTTGCCCATCCTTGCCAACATTTGATATCATAAAACTTTATACATTTTGCTAATCAAATGAGCCTCAACTGGTTTCTCATTTTTATTGAATTTCCATTTTACTGACCACTAGTGAAATTGAATGCATTTTCTTATGTTTATTGTTAATTCGTTTTTCTACTTCTTCGAATTTTTCATTTGTCATTTTGTATTGGAGCCATTCTATTTATTTATTTATCTATTTATTTGGGATGGAGTCTCACTCTGCCACCAGGCTGGAGTGCAGTGGCGCCATTTTGGCTCACTGCAACCTCCAACTCCCTGGTTCAAGTGATTCTCCTGCCTCAACCTTCTGAGTAGCTGGGACTACACGTGCGCGCCACCATGCCCAACTAATTTTTGTATTTTTAGTAGAGACGGAGTTTCACCATGCTGGCCAGGGTGGTCTCGATCTCCTGACCTCATGATCCGCCGGCCTCGGCCTCCCAAAGTGCTGGGATTACAGGCATGAGCCACCGTGCCTGGCCGGATTCATTTTATTTATCTGTAGAAGTACTTAATATATTCTGGATATTAATCTTTTGTTATAAACATTACACACAGATTCTGTAATCTGTCTCTTTTTAAACTCAATTATGGTGTTTTTGTTGTATAGAAATTTTAAATTCTGATGTTGTCAAATTTATTAATATTTTACTGTCCAGATTTTGTTTTATTATTTTTTTAGAGGCAGGGTCTTGTTATGTTGCCCAGTCTGGTCTCAAACTCCTGGGGCTCAAGCAAGCCTCCTGCCTCAGCTTCCCAAATGCTGGGGTTATAGGTGCAAGTCACCACATCCAGCCCAGATTTTATAATTTATCTAAAAAATCTCATTTTAAAGGGACTTAAAGTGGGATGGTGGCAATGGAATTGGAATCTACTAAGAAATGTGTAACAACTCACCTTCTGAAAAAAGAAAATAAAAAGGACTTAGGGCTTATAAACATATTCTAGATTTTCTTCTAACTTTTTCACGTTTTGTTTTAAACTTTCAATATTTAATGCACCTGGAATTTATTTTTGTGAATGGTAGGAAATCTAATTATTTTCTTTCAAATCGATAGTCAATTGTCAAAATCACTGATTTCATTCTTCATCTTTTTTCCAATGATTCAACATACCACATTAAAAAGTTTATATACTAAATCCTTATTACACATATGGGTATGCTTAGAATTTTTATCTTTTTGTATCATTTATGTATTTGTTTATTTCTGCTGTAATGCCACATTGTTTTAATTACTAAAAGCAAAATGTTCTATTCTTGGGCATTTTCATATTCAGATAAATGTTAGAATCAGTCTGTCCTATTCTATGAAAATCTTTGGGGATTTTAATTGGGATTTCTTTGAATTTGTAAATTGATTTAGGGTGATATGTTGAGGACTGCTTTTATGCAGTAAGCACACTAAATTTTTCCTAAGTTTCTTAATATAGGTATTATATATTTCTTGATGATTTATAATGATTAAGTAGTTATTGTTGTTATTGTAAATGAGGTACTTATTTTTTTCCCCAATCGGTTATTATTGGTTTATGGTAGAGCTGTGGGTTTATATATATTGATCTTATATTTAGTTACCTCATTGCAACTTTTTGTCAGTTGATTTTCTTGTTTTTCTTGTAACACAACTAACTATATAACCTATAAAGCTTCTCTCTTTTTTCTTTCTTATTGCATTGGCTACCATTGCTCCAATCATAAAAGTATATTCTTTTAATGGTTTTAATATTGGTATCATGCTAACCTCATAATATTATTAAAACACTTTTTACTTTTATCTGTGATCTGGGCTTGTTTATATAACATAGGAAGTATAACATCGAAGGCTTGGCAAAACTCACATGTAAAATCAAATGGACCTGATGCAATTTCAGGGGGAAGACTTTTGATTACTTTGGTATTTCTTTTGTGGTTAGCATTCTATTTAGGTTTAAAAGAGGGTTTCACGTCTTTATGTGAATAGATGTGAAACCCTCTTTGAAACCTACCATTTTTTGTTGTTGTGTGAATTTTTAATTGTGCTACTCTATGACCTGTATGATTTTTTCTTTTTGGAGTTTTGAGGTCTTGGCAGCGTGATACATAGTTTCTGTAATTGTGCCATGTATGTGTGAACACAAACTGGCTGCAAAATTATCTGTTTATATCTTTAGTTCAGGTATGATGTTTATGTTATTATGTTTTATCTACTTTATTTATAGATTTCTGAGTGAGGCATATAAAAGACTTTTGTTGAATTGATTATGGTTTCTTTGTCCCCTTTTTTGCTAATGTCTTGGTACTTCAGTTCTCCTGGTGGTTACCTTTACATGAAAAATAATTTATTTAATTTAAATTTTTTAGGAGATGTGGCCCAGATGGTCCAGAACTAACTTTAGAGCCAGGCTCCCTGACTCTATGTACTCTGAACGACTGCAATGGGACTAATTTAATTTCACAAACTTTTAGTGAACACCTGTTTTGTGCTAAGCACTGAGCCAGTCGCCGTTAATTTGGAAGATGAGTGAGATAGGTCTTACCCTCATGAGACTCATAGTCTAGTGGAGAGACTGCCAAGTAAACGAATCATAACACCACGGGATAAGTGGTAATAGAGGCACATACAGAGTGACGGGAGGGGACAGAGGGTAGTGTGTGTGGAGTCTGTCACATGACGGTCCTGATGAATCACACCTTCCAGTCTTGTGTATTTCCCTCCCTTTGAATCTGGACTAGGCCTGTCACTCATTTCTTGCCAACAGAATGTGGCAGAAATGACACTGTGACTTTTCTTCTGTATTGTTAATTCCTTCGCTCTTTTGCACTGAATTCTGAAAGAAGTTCTTGGGGATTTCTTGGCTTATTAATTGCTCCCCAGCTGTATCCACTGTGCTATTTATTTTATTTTCATTCTCCCTCCACGGTCTCTAATTGGTTTTTTCTTTCTTTTCTTTCTTTCTTTCTTTTTTTTTTTTTTGAGACTGGGTCTCACTCTGTTGCCCAGGCTGGAGTGCAGTGGTGCATTCATGGCTCACTGCAGCCTTGAACTCCCAGGCTCAAGCAATCCTCCCACCTCAGGCTCCCAAGTAGCTGGGACTACCGGCGTACACCATCATGCCTGGCTAATTTTTTGATGTTCTGTTGAGCTGGAATCTCACTATATGGCTCAGGCTTATCTCAAACTCCTGAGCTCAAGCTATCCTCCCACCTCAGCCTCCCAAAATGCTGGGATTACAACTGTGAGGCACCATGTCTGGCTGTTTCTTTTCTCTCTCTTTCTTCCTTCCTTCCTTTCTTCCTTCCTTCCTTCCTTCCTTCCTTCCTTCCTTCCTTCCTTCCTTCCTTCCTTCTTTCCTTCCTTCTTTCCTTCCTTCCTTCCTTCCTTCTTTTCTTTCTCTTCTTTCTCCCTTTCTCCCTTTCTCTCTCCCTTTCTTTCTCTCCCTTTCTTTCTTTCTTTCTTTCTTTCTTTCTTTCTTTCTTTCTTTCTTTTTCTTTCTTTCTTTCTTTCTTTCTTTCTTTCTTTCTTTCTTTCTTTCTTCCTTTCCTTTCTTCCTTTCTTTCCTTTCTTTCCTTTCTTTCCTTTCTTTCCTTTCTTTCCTTTCTTTCCTTTCTTTCCTTTCTTTCCTTTCTTTCCTTTCTTTCCTTTCTTTCCTTTCTTTCTTTCTTTCTTTCTTTCTTTCTTTCTTTCTTTCTTTCTTTCTTTCTTTCTTTCTTTCTTTCTTTCTTTCTTTCTTTCTTTCTTTTTCTTTCTTTCTTTCTATCTTCTCTCTCTCTCTGTCTCTCTGTCTTCTCTCTCTCTCTTTCTCTCTCTTTCTTTCTTTTCTTGAGACAGAGTCTCTCTCTGTTGCCCAGGCTGGAGTGTAGTGGTGTGATCTTGGCTCACTGCAATCTCTGCCTCCTGCGCTCAAGCAATTCTCTGCCTCAGCCTCCTGAATAGCTGGGATTACGGGTGCCCACCACCATGCCTGGCTAATTTTTGTATTTTTAGTAGAGATGGAGTTTCACCATCTTGGTGAGGCTGATCTTGAACTCTTGACCTCGTGATCCACCTGCCTCTGCCTCCCAAAGTACTGGGATTACAGATGTGAGCCACCACACCCAGCCTGGTTCTTTTCTCAGTGCTTCTTTTAATGTTTCTCTGTGTTTGTTCCATTAACTTTGTTTCCTTGGGTGTTTGTTCTGTTTGTTGAGTTTAGTATTTTTGTTTCCTGATGTTAGATTTCTGCAAATATTGGAATGTGACTGCTTCAGCACCGATCTGTATATCTGAAATTTCCTATTAGCCCATCTGTGAATGCTGCATTTGTTTATGTCATGATGTGTCTACTGGGGAGAGGTAAGCTGTGATGCATGGGATGCTAGTACCACCCAGTTATCTGATGGTGAGGTCCTATGCTACTTCTGGGTCTCTTCAGCTACCTCAGGTACTGTGTGGTCCATTTCACCCAAGCATCCACCCCTCTGCATCCCTCTATTTGGCTCAGGTGGTGTGGGGTGAACCACCTGTTTGCCCTTACCTGCTCTCCTCACAGGCATTTCATCCGTTGCTTCAGCCCCACCCCATTTCACTCTGCTTACTGGGTTTTGTTTTGTTTTGTTTTGTTTTGTTTTTCTGCCACCTCTAAGCTTTGACCTCTCCTGGGGCCACTACCATCTTTACAGAAGCCCCTTTCCCATGCATAAATTGTTGGGTCTTCCTCCTTTGATCGGATTGCATTTGCTTTCTATCTTTGTTCCTGAGATGCTCACCTTTAGGAAAAATGACTTGGAATAAAAATATAACCTGGAATTGAAAGCTGGCGTGACAGGTAGGAAATAATTGTTCATTTCAGCCCAGAATTCAGACCTGTTAAGATCATTTTGAAATTTGAGTGCAATAGAAATAAACGTAGGGCCTGGAATTTAGTTTTAAAAGAACAATTATACCGGCATAAAATGGAGAAAACCCAGTTTGGTAGCAATTCATAAAAAAGATCTTGAGCATTTGGTTTATTACAGGCTTTAAAGAGTGTGATACTCTTTAAAGCCTGTTGATGATTACTAAAAAAGGCAATTCAATCTTATGTTCCATTGTTAAAGGTGAAACATCTTTTTTATATGTTTAATAACATCTATTTGTACGTCTTTTACTAAGACATGTTTGGTGATATCCTTTCCTTTTACTTTACTGGAATGTTGACGTTAATCTTTTTCATGTTGATTTGTAAGAGCTTTATATGTAGGGCCCCTTTGATGTCGCATATGTTGTATATGTTTTCCTGCTTGGTGATGTGAAATTTTGTTTACAGTAACTTTTGCCTTTTAGATGCTTAATGCTTTGACTTGTAGTCAAATCTGTAAATACATTGTGTCATATTTTAAAAAGATTTCTTCCCTCCAGGATTATAAAATAGGCTTCTATATTTTCTTCTAGTATTTTTTTATAGTTTTGTGTTTAAATCTTTTATCCACCTGAAATATATTTTTACATATGTGTAAGATTCTCTCTTTATTGTTTTCTAGATGTATAACAAACTAGTGTTATTAGGATTTTTGTGCCTATGTATTATTATTATTATTATTTTTTAGAGATGGAGTCTTGCTATGTTGCCTAGGTTGGTCTCAAACTCCTGGCCTCAAGCTATCCTCCTGCCTTGGTCTCCCAAAGTGCTGGGATTACAGGCATGAGCCACTGTGCTGGCCTGTGCCTGTATTCATAATTGAGGTTCTTCTGTACCTTCCGTTTGTATGCTACCTTTGTCAGGTATAGAAAGTATTATGCTTGCCTTGAAAAATGAATGGGGAGGATTTTTATGGAAAAACAGAAAGGAAAATATGCTGACATGATGTAAACCTCTCATCCCTCTCTTCTGCTTAAAATCCATCTGTGATATCCCCCTGCCCTCAGGATAAGCCAGAATTTTCTGGCTGGGTTTCAAGGCCCTTTCTTATCTGGCCCCCTTTTCTCTGCAGCCTCATCTCTCTCTGTCCCTTGCCTTGCCTCCTACCTTCCACTGGCGTAATAAGCATTGTGAGGGGCAGGATTTTTGTGGCGTTTTGTTCTCTGCTGTACCTCCAGCACCTAGAACCATAATGCACCTGGCACATTGTAGGTACTGGTAAATATTTGTTGTAGAAATAGCCTGCAATTCTTGGAAAAAAGCACCACTTTCTCCTCCAGACTTCCACATGAGCTCTTCTCTGTCTCTAGTACCTTCTCCCCGACTCTGTGCTTGGAAAAGCCTATTTGTCTTTTAGGATTCAATGTAGACATCGCTCACTCTGAGGAAACCCTCTCCAACCTTGGTTAGGTACCTGTAGAATATCACTATTGTGGTGCTAATCACATATTTTATTTATTTATTTTTTATTATCATACTTTAAGTTCTGAGATACATGTGCAGAATGTGCAGGTTTGTTACATAGGTATACATGTGCCATGGTGGTTTGCTGTACCTATCAACCCGTCATCTACATTAGGTATTTCTGCTAATGCTGTCCCTCCCCTGGCCTCCCACCTCCCGACAGGCCCTGGTGTGCGATGTTCCCCTCCCTGTGTCCACGTGTTCTCATTGCTCATCTCCCACTTATTAGTGAGAACGTGCGGCGTTTGGTTTTCTGTTCCTGTGTTAGTTTGCAGAGGATGATGGTTTCCAGCTTCATCCATGTCCCTGCAAAGGACATGAACTCATTGTTTTTTATGGCTGCATAGTATTCCATGGTGTATATGTGTTACATTTTCTTTATCCAGTCTATCATCAATGGGCATTTGGGTTGGTTCCAAGTCTTTGCTATTATAAATAGTACTGCAGTAAACATATGTGTGCATAATCATGTATTTTAATAGGTTGTTTACTTGTGTCACAGGAAGCTAAGAGGGTCTTTCTGTGTAAAACTATCAAGAGGACCCAATGTGGGTTGAAAGTAATGCTGAGTCTCTCACTGTCTCCTTACACTAGGAAGGCTGCTAACAATTGGGCCTAATAGCCACTCCAGGGCTTACTGAGGGATAGCTTGCTTGGAAATGCTACTACCAAGAACTGTTTCAAGTTTTAAATAAAGTCTGGGGAGGACCGAAGGGGTTTATTTTTAGAATCACAGGTTGTCTGCCTGGTGGGGAGGGCTGTGGCTTTTCTCATCCTTCCCCGTGGTTGCTCTCCTTTCTCTCCAAGCCAAGTGAAGCTACAACTCCATAGAATATAATTCAAGGATTTGAAGCATCTGGAAGAATGGGGGGCTGGATCCCACTTCTCAGATGAAATATTGTGAAGTCAATGGATTAGGATTTGTTACTGAGCCCTGGGCTTACCAGAGCAGGGCAAACAACTGGCAAGAGATGACTGTGTGAGCTCAAAGCAGCTTGCGGATACCCAAGGAGACAGGATTGCTTTCCAGGCAAAGGGACTTCGGCAAGAAGCTGCTGTGGAGACCCTGCCAAGGCAAGAGCTAAGAGGGCATCTGAAAGAGGTTGAGCTGGGGCGAGATCTTCCACGTCAGCAACGCTGCAGTGTAGAAAGGCCCCCAGGGCCTCTTAGAAGATGTACTCACTGTGTTCCATGAGGGGTCAAGCATCAGTTATAACAGATACATTTCTTTCTTCATCCTCTCCGCCCCAGCACACAAAAGGGAGAGAAAGAAGGTGCTCCAGAAGCAGACCATACCACCCTCTACTCTGCCACTCCTGGGTCCAGCCTGACCTGGGAGAAGAGAGAACATTTATGTCTGAATTTAAAAATGGAATTTTAGACTGGGCGTGGTGGCTCACGCCTGTAATCCCAGCAGTTTGGGAGGCTGAGGTGGGTGGATCACCTGAGATTAGGAGTTCAAGACCAGCCTGACCAACATGGTGAAACCTCGTCTTTACTAATAATACAAAAATTAGCTGGACGTGGTGGCGCATGCCTATAATTCCAGCTGCTCCAGAGGATGAGGCAGGAGAATCACTTGAACCTGGGAGGCAGAGGTTGCAGTGAGCCGAGATCATGCCATTGCACTCCAGCCTGGGCAACAAGAGCGAAACTCCATCTCGAAAAAAAAAAAAAAAAAAGGAATTTTAATAGCTGAAAATGACCAGAAAGCTACAGGATCTGCCCGAGATGTTGTTATGAGAAGAAGCAATGTAAGATAGGGTCATCAGAGAGTGTTTGGATAAAAATGAAACCATTTCATCTTTGTATGCTATGTGGCTCACACTATTCAATAAACTGGTTATACTTGTTCTAACACTTATCTTTATCTTGCTTTGGATTGCACGCTCCTTGAGGGCAAGACTTTGTAGCTCCAGCTAGTACATAGTAGGTGTTCAATAAACATTTGTTGAATGAATGCATAAATAAGTAAACAAATGCATGAATATAGCAACATGACCAAGAGAAGTGAGTTGTCCCATATAGTGAATTATTTTAGATAATGATATACTAAGACTTATTACATTATTGAGAGATGAATTGGTTTAGGTCTAATCAAGAGAGAGAAAGCATATGACAATTTGAAAAAGGAAAGTTTAATATAAAGGATTATTAAATATAACAGGGGATTATGTAACAAGTGACTGCTAATAAGAAGTAATTAGATCTCTAAGTTATATAAGAAGAGCAGATGTGGCTGGGGTTGGTGGCTCATGCCTGTAATCCCAGCACTTTGGGAGGCTGAGGTGGGTGGATTGTTTGAGCTCAGGTTCAAGACCAGCCTGGGCAACATGTTAAAACCCATCTCTACAAAAAATATAAAAATTAGCTGGGCGTGATAGTATATGCCTATAGTTCCAGCTACTTGGGAGCTGAGGTGAGAGGATGAGCCCAGGTTGCAGTGAGTTGAGATTGCCCCACTGCACTCCAGCCTTGGCAATAGAGCCAGACCTTATCTCAACCACCACCACCACCACCACCACCACAACAACAACAAAAACAAAACAAAACAAAGAAAAACCCAAAAAGCATGTATAAGGAGCAGAGCAGTCATCACCCTTAGGGCTGAGATCATGTGCCCAAATAAGAGCCTATTCCTCCCAGGGTTGAGCTCCAAACCTTGTTGGAAAGGGCATGATCATGGCTTGCTGAATGGTAGAGAGGCTGCTGTGAGGCCTCACTGGTGGAACTTGCTGGAAATCACCCTCTAGTGTGCCAGGGAAAGCTGGTCATGGGAAGGTATGTCACCAGGGGTATGATGCTACAAGACCACCTAAGTTGGATGCTGGGTGTTGCAGGTTGTCATTCATTGTGGGAACTAGGTGCTGGGCAACTGCGTGTGCTGCAAGATTTAGATGTTGGAAAAGCTGCTCCTACTGCAAAAGCCAGATGCTAGATCCTTCCAAGAGAGCATAACAGAGCAAGGAAGCTGTCAAAGAACAAAGTATCAACAAATTGAGCTTAAAGATCAAATTGGCTTTTATTACTGATTCATGAACTGGGCAGTATCCCACCTACAAAATAGAAAGGGGCTCTGCTAGGCTGAGCAAAGTGGGAGGGATTTATGGGTAGAAAAAGCTGAAAAAAGCAGAGACAAGGAAGAAAAAGCCGACTGGTCATTTCAAAGTTATTTTCTTCACAGAGTTGAAACAAAGGAGACTTTCTTATGCCAGCTCACATTGACCGGGCCTCTTTAGATTGGATGCTGTGAATCTGTAAATTGTCTGCTTTTCTTAAAAAAACAAAAACAAAAACAAAAACAGATCTGCTTTTAAGTTTGATTTGATCATGTGGCACCTAGCACAGTGACTCCATTACGGTTTGATCTGGTCTGTCGGGCCAGTGCAGGAGTTCCTAGTGTGGGAGCTCAGTCCAAAACAATGGTTTCCTTTATTTTTATTTTTTTTTTTTTTTTTTGAGGCAAGGTGTGGCTCTATCACCCAGGTTGGAGTATAGTGATGGGAACTTGGCTCACTGCAACCTCCGCCTCCTAGGCTCAAGCCATTCTCCCACCTCAGCCTCCTGAGTAGCTGGGCACATGCCACCATGCCCAGCTAATTTTTTTGTATTTTTAGTAGAGATGGAGTTTCACCATGTTAACCAGGATGGTCTCGATCTCCTGACCTCGTGATCCACCCACCTTGGCCTCCCAAAGTGCTGGGATTACAGGCATGAGCCACCGCACCTGGCCCAGTCTGGTCTTGAACTCATGAGCCCAAGTCATCTGCCCACTTTGGTCTCACAAAATGCTAGGATTACAGGCATGAGCCATGGCGTCCAGGTATAAACTTTGTTTAACAAGGCAAACCTTTCCTCCTGCAATCTCTCCAGTGCTCTCTGGGAATAAAACTCAGCATCCTGGCCGGGCGCGGGGGCTCACGCCTGTAATCCCAGCACTTTGGGAGGCCGAGGCGGGCAGATCACGAGGTCAGGAGATCGAGACCATCCTGGCTAACAGGGTGCAATCCCGTCTCTACTAAAAACACAAAAAGAAATTAGCTGGGCGTGGTGGTGGGTACCTGTAGTCCCATCTACTCGGAGGCTGAGGCAGGAGAATGGCGTGAACCCGGGAGGCGGAGCTTGCAGTGAGCCGAGATCGTGCCACTGCACTCCAGCCTGGGCAACAGAATGAGACTCCGTCTCAAAAAAAAAAAAAAAAAAAAAAAAAAAAAAAACCACTTAGCATCCTAACGACAGGCAAAGGAAAAATATTTAAAGGGCCCAGATTAATTTTCACAGAGTGGAGAGTGAGTTTGTATCTGAGAGACAATAAGTTGATAAGAAGTACAAGGGGAATTAAAAAAATATATATCTTTTTATCTATTGATCTATCTATTTATAATTATGCTGGCTTGCCCTCTAAAGCAGAAGCTTATGATATAAACACGACTTTTGTCGATTATTTAGGACCATGGCTAGGAATATACATTTGGGCAGTAATAAGCTCTACAGTTATATTTTAAATTTTACGTCTTTACCTTAAGATCAGACTACCAGCCATCTCTTCTGTCTTGAAAATCACTTGCCATTGTCTTCCTATGAACAGAGAAAAGCAAGATAGTTCACTGGGCTCTTTTAAAACACTTTATAATTTGCACAGGACTTCCATTTATGTTTTCTCATTTAATCCTCAAAACAGCCCTGTGATAGAGGCAAGAAGGCAATAATTCATTTGTCCATCCATCTGTCCACCCATTCAATAAATACTTGTTGAGCGCTGTGGATGTGCCAGTTCCTATGCTGTGTGTTGAGATTGTGGAAGTAGAAGGGACCTCCAGGGACAGGCAATCTGAACGGAAACTAGAGAGACAAATATGACATGGTAAATGCTGGCTATGTTCCAGAAGCCCACAGAACAAAGAGACTAACCTTGTTCCCATCTCCAATTACAGTGAACATTTGTATTTTAGTGCTGATATCTCAGTTTTCCCCATGGGTGTTTGCAGACACTTTTCAAGTAAACTTTCAGCAGTGTTCACAGAACTTGACTTAGGCAACGTTGAGCTTGGAGGAAATTGAGCTTTATTTGTAAAGCCTTTGACTTGGTTAAAAAAGGCAGGAGACCCATCCTTATGTAACTCTCACAATCACCCTGTGAGCTGGACACTGATCCCATTTTACAGTTGGATAAAGTGAGGCTCCAGAGAGATGACATTTGCTCATGGCACATAACTAGGACTAACTGGAAAGGCCTGGACTAGAACCTGGACTGTTTCTATAGGCTTTGAAGACCTGTTCGATGATGCCACAGAATCTCTTAGATGCTGCAGATATTTTTTTTTTTTGAGAAGGAAACTTTGAAATTTAATTTATGCAAACAAGTAACTTTGGTTTTCAGATCTTAATTTTTGGTTTCACTTTGTTCCTTTTTCTTCTTTTTAAAAGCCACTATTGAGGTATGAATGACATAAAAATGTACATATTTAATGTATACAGTGTTTAAAAATTACTTGACTTCTCATCTGTCTACACCAAGATGGTAGAGAAGAGATTATTCCATTCTTCACATTTGATTCAGCTTTCTATTCTAATGCCTAGGATCGTACCTACTGCAGAATCTAAAGAGGTATTAGAATAGAATGCTGTTTAGTGGATGGGCATGGTGGCTCATGTCTGTAATCTCAGCACTCTGGGAGGCTGAGGCAGGAGAATTACTTGAGCCCAAAAGTTCGAGACCAGCCTCGGCAACATAGCAAGGTCCCACCTCTTTAAAAAAGAAAAGAAAAAGAAAGGTGTTTAGCAGCCTGCCAGGCCAGGCACCACAGTCTGACAAAGAATTCAACGGACTCCTCTCAACTGAATCAAATCTACCGTGATGTGTATGTATATGGAAATGTATAAATGCATAGAGATACCTACCGTGAGTGTAAAAAAGAATAAAAGAATAAGATATTAATTAGTTTTTGCTGGATTATGAGAATAGGAAAAAATCTGAGAACAGAATAAACTGTTGTTAATCTGCTGAAACAAAGAATGTAATTATGCTTTCTGGATGAGGCTTTCTCCTTGGTGTCAAGTAGATACAGAATGCATTCCTTTTCAAAAAAGGTTGCTAAGGAAAGAAAGGAACCCTCCCTTTTGCCCATTGCTGACTGAATATAAAGTCTGTGGAATGGAATTTTGCCTAATCAGCCTTGCTTTCTAAGCTTTCACACAATCAGCAGTGTTGGCTTCTTCTGAGGCCTCATTTTAATCTTCATAGATTTCTGGAAACTGAAGCTTTGCCCAGACTGAGACAAGCAACTCTACCCTTTCAAACGTTAGTTTATTTCTTATTTTGGGTTGACTATTTCCAAACATAAACCACTTTCCGTACTGCTTGTCCTCATATAAGGGTTTATAATTCTCTCATAGAGGGTTTTACATGAAAAATGTCCATATGCCATAGTTTTAGAAAACAATATTTTGAGCAGTGAGATGTGAATGGGTTGTGTCCAAGTCCTGTTACAGTTGGAGAATTCGACTGTTAAAGTATAACTGTTAGAGGCAGTGTGGCAGAGTGGCTAAAAGTGTGGACTCTGTCGTCAGGCAGACTGGAGTTTGAATCTTGTTTTTGTTAATTTATTTTTATTTTTTATTTATCTTTACTAAGTGATTTATCCTCTCTGAGACTGAGTTTCGTTACCTGGAAAACGGAGGTAACTGGTGTCTCCTGTTGATTCATGTTTTAACATGAGGTAAAACTTATTTTACAAATTAAATGGCTTTGAGTACCTTTCCTCCAATTTCTGTGAAAAGCATCCGTGGTTAGACTCTGCCTTTCTGAAGCAATGCTCCATTCTTCTCCTCCCTGCTCTGCCTTGTAGGCTGACCCCTAAGGCCTTTGAAGCCAATGGGAAGCATCAGTGGGATTTACAGGGTCACAGGGAGTGCACTCAACAGGTGTTTCCCACCCTTCTCTGGATTCTGATAACTACTCTCTCCCCTTGCCTGTTTATGGGTTCTAAGAGTAAATGACTCCTGCTAATCCAGGCTACGCAGACTTTCTTGATTTCCATTAAACCCACGTGACTTCTTATAAATAGTGCCTTTATTAAGCCCTCCTCAGTCTCTCCATCTGAGCTACTCTCCGTTTCCTGCTGAGAGCCTGAGAGATGCAAGGCTCTCTCCCTGAAGTTCCTTCAGTTCCTACTTGCTTACCATGGCCAGGTAATGTGCTGTTACCATTCTTGTATCGTGTCAAAACCTAAGTGCTTTAGGTTCACCACTTTAGTCAAAGCAAGAATCTACTAAAATATCAGAATATGGGGAAAAGACCCCCCTTTTTCCAATTTTCCCAACATTTTTGGGTGATCTGCTCTTGGTACGGTCTTCCCATGGGCTTCTGTTCCCAGGAGCAGTGTAGTTGGGTCATATCTCTTTTTTGTTTCTCAATTCCAGCATACAAAACAACTCCTAACCTCCCTTTCTGCCCCGCCTTCGAAGACTCAAGTGCATTTCTGCCAGAAACCAAATGAGTAAAACACCTGCCAATAGTAATGGCTTTCCCAGTTAATCTTACTGTTATTCACTGGTGCCTGTTGTGTCCCAGGTGCTGCGCTTCTGAGAAGAAACCACTGGCCTATGTTTTGTTATTGCACCATTTTATCCATCTGAATTAAGCTGCCACAGACTGTTCTATATTTCTGGCTCGTTATTTCAAGTCAGAATGGTGTTCTAAAAAGTTGATGAATTATATTCAGAAGAAAATTAGCCAGTAGATTAGAAGACAGGATAATTAATAAAATAAAGCAACAAAAGAGAGGAAAGGAAATTGATTTCAACTGGAGTTAGTCAAAGGATAGCAAAAACTCATTTTGAGCCTTGAGTATGTTCATTTTTGTTTGGTTAGGATTTTTAGTGTTGTTTTTATAGTAATTGTTTTGTTGAGTTTTGTTTTCTAGAAGTTAAAGCGCATATTGGATGATGTGTTATCAAGAAACTGAAAACCGAGTGTCGTTTAGACAGTTGATACTTATGAAGCTGATTTTTGTTGTTTTAAACTTGTCTGAAGCACATTTTTATGATTGAGTAAGATAGCTGTGGGGATTGATGGAAAACATTTGAAAAATATTTTGTCCTTAGAGCAAAGCCTTTTTATTGGTGGAGGCATTAGTATTAATGCTCCTTAATGCAAGACTGGTTTGGACCCAGTATCTTAATTTTGGCCTAAGAATTCATTATGCTAGACTCTCCAGTAGCATTTACAGTAGGATTATTGGGTTTAATGAACTTTTAACAAACTAGACAGCATCCAGAGATGAGAAAGTACCTCTTGGCCCTTTGAAAATTTCTCCAGGAATCTTGGGCAGCACTGAACTCAGCCATTCTTTACCACTCGAAACATTTCCAGCCTGTAATGATATTTTTTAGTGCTTTACTTTGAGCTCCAAAGTACAGCGGCACACATGGACTTTGAAATTAACAAACTTGCGTTCAAATGCTGGTTCTGACTTTTACTAGCTGTGTGATCCTAGGAGGTAATACTTAACTTCCCTGAGCCTTGATTTACTCATTTGCAACATGGGGATCGTGGTGCCTACACTGAAGGCTTGTTTTACAAATTAGAGTCAATGGCAGTCAAGTTCCTCATATGGTGCCTGGCACATTCAATACTACATATATGGCAGATGTTGTTGTGATTATCCTTTTACTCTATTTCCCTACATTTTTTTTGTTTGAATGCTGTATCTGTAAAGAGAGCACATGCTATAATGATCAGAATCTAGGTACACATTTGGGATAGAATGAATAATTGTTGAATTAAATCAGATGACTACCTTTCATTCTAATGTAATCTCCAACATCCCCTCTAATATCATCCGTTAAAAACAGTCTATGAACTGCTTCTTATGGACAAGTGGAGTTAGCCTGGGTGCAGGAGTCTTAGGTGTGCAGTTGTGTTTATGGATGAAGATCTGTCTGCAGGTGTCTAGGTAAGAGGAGGTAGGACAGCCATGGGAAGGACAGAGTTGTCTTCCAGGAATGAGGCTCATCCTGGTCAATCTCCCCCCACCTGCCTCTGAGCATGACTGCTTTAATCCATTTTGAATTGATTTTGTATGTGGTGAGAAGCAGGAGTCTAGCTTTATTCTTCTGCATGTGGATATTCAGTTTCCCCAGCACCATTCATTGAAGAGACTATCCTTTCTTCATTGCATGTTCTTGGCATCTCTCCTGAAAATCACTTGATCGTAAAGGCATGGACTTATTTCTGGGCACTTTATTCTGTTCCATTGGTCTATGTGTCTGTTTTTATGCCAGTATCATGCTGGTTTGATTACTATAGCTCTTTTTTTGTTCCATATGCATTTTTAGGATTGTTTTTTCCTATTTCTGTGAAAAACACCATTGGAATTTTGATAGGGATTGCATTAAGTTTTAAGATCACATTGAGTAGTGGCCATTTTAACAATATTAATTCTTCCAATCTATTAGTATGAGATAGCTTTCTTCTTTTTTTCCATGGTGTAACATAGTTAACATGAGACATCTTTCTATTTACTTGTGTCTTCTTCAATTATTTCATAAACATTTTATAGTTTTCAGTGTATAGGTCTTTCACCTCCTTGGTTAAATTTATTCTTAAGTACAGTTGACTCTTGAACAACATGGGGGGTTGGGGTGCTGACCCTCTGTACAGTTGAAAATCCCTGTGTAATATTTGAATCCCCCAATACTTAACTACTAATAGCCTACTGTTGACCAGAGGCTTTACTGATAACATAAACAGCATATATTCAGTATGTTAAATGTATTATTTACTGTATTCTTACAATAAAGGAGGCTAGAGAAAAGAAAATGTTAAGAAAATCATAAGAAAGAGAACATATATTTACTATTCATTAAGTGGAAGTAGAGCATCAAACGTCTTCATCCTCGTCATCTTCTTGTTGAGTAGGCTGAGGAGGAGGATGAAGAGGAGGAGAGGTTAGACTTGCTGTCTCAGAGGTGGCAGAGGCAGAAGAAAATCTACATATAAGTGGACTTGCATGGTTGAAATCTGTTTTGTTCAAGGATCAACTGGATCGATTTTTTTTTTGTAATTATTATAAATGGGATTGCTTCATTGACTTCTTTTTTAGATAGCTTGTTGTTAGTGTATATAGTGTATAAAACTCCTTTTTTTGTATGTTGATTTTGTATTCTAGAAGTTTGCTGAATTTATTAGTTTTAATAGTTTTTTAATGGAGTCTTTAATGTATTTTGTATATAACATCTCATCTGAAAACAGGAATAATTTACCTTTTTTTCCTCCCAAATTGGATTCGTTTAATTTTTTCTCTTGTCTAATTTCTCTGATTAGGACTTCCAGTACTATGTTGACTAGAAATGAGAGTGGGCATGCTCATCTTGCTCTTGATCTTAGAGGAAAAGCTGTCAACTTTTCACCATTGAGTATAATAGCTATGGGCTTGTCATATACGGCCTTTATTGCATTGAGATACATTTATACCTAATTTATTGAGAGCTTTTGATCATGAAAAGATACTGAACTCAGTCAAATGCTTTTTCTGCATCTGTTGAGATGATCATATGGTTTTTGTCCTTTATTCTGTTAATGTGGTATATCACCTTTAGAGATTTATATATGTTGAACCCTCCTCACACCCCTGGGGTAAATCCCACTTGATCATGGTGAATTATCCCTTTAAAATGCTGTTGAGTTTGGTTTGTTAGTATTTTGTTGAACATTTTGCATTTATGTTCACCAAAGATATTGGCCTGTACTTTTCTTTTCTTGTGGTGTCCTTTTCTTTTGGTTTTGGTATAAGTGTAATGCTTGCCTTGTAAAATGAATTTAGAAGTATTCTCTCCTCTACAATTTTTTTTGGGAAGAGTTTGAGAAGGATTCATATTAGTTCCACTTCAAATGTTTGGTAGAATTCAGAAGTGAAGCCATCAGGTCCTGGGATTTTTTTTTTTTTTTTTTTGATGGATTGCTTTTTATTACTGATTCAATCTCCTTACTCACTATTGGTCTGTTCAGATTTTCTAGTTCTTTATGATTCAGTCTTGGTAGGGTATATGTGTCTAGGAATTTATGCATTTCTTCTAGGTTATTCAATTTGGGGTGTAAAATTTTTCATAGTAATCTCTTATAATCAAATTTCTGCAGTATCAATTGTAGTGTTCTGATTTTGAGTCGTCTCCCCTTTATTCCTAGTCTAGCTAAAGTTTTGTCAATTTTTAAATTTTTTTCAAAAAGCCAATTCTTACCTTCACTGATCTTTTCTGTAGTTTTTCTAGTCTCAATTTCTTTTATTTCTGCTTTGATCTTTATTATTTCCTTCCTGCTACTAACTTTGGGCTTAATTTTTTCTTTTTCTGGTTCCTTGAGGTGTCATGTTAGGTTGTTTATTTGAGATCTTTCTTCTTTTTTTGCATAGGTGTTTATTACTATAAACTTCCTTCTTAGAACAGCTTTTACTGCATCTCATAAGTTTTGGTATGTTGTGTGTCTATTTTTGTCTTAAGATATTCTAAAAACTTTTCCTTTTAATTTCTTCTTTGACCCATTGGTTATTTGAGAGCATGTTTTTTAATTTCCATGTTATGTAAATTTTCCAAAATTCCTCCTGTTACTGATTTCTAGTTCTATACCATTGTGGTTGGAAAAGATGCTTGATATGATTTCAGCCCTCATACATTTGTCTGGGCTTGTTTTGTGGCCTAGCGTATGATCTAGTCTAGAGAACGTTCTATGTACACTTGAGAAGAATGTGCATTCTGCTGCTATTGGATGAAAGGTTCTGTATATACCTGTTAGGTCAATTTGGCATTAAATATAATTTAAGTTTGATGTTTCCTTATTGATTTTATCTCTAGATGACTTCTTGTCTATTGGAAAGCCAAATATTTTTAACTCTTTGGTCTCTGTATTGCTCCTCTTTAGTCTCCTTTGATCTTGAACAGTTCCTCAGTCTTTCTTTGTCTTTTACAACTTTATTGCTTTGTTTCCTATTCTTTAGTCATTGATGACCTTATCTGCTTTCTCCAGTAAACAGGGCCTAGCTTTCTATCCTTAGAATTTTTTTTTTTTTTTTTTTTTTTTTTTTTTTTTTTTTTTTTTTTTTTTTTGAGACGGAGTCTCGCTCTGCCGCCCAGGCTGGAGTGCAGTGGCCGGATCTCAGCTCACTGCAAGCTCCGCCTCCCAGGTTCACGCCATTCTCCTGCCTCAGCCTCCGGAGTAGCTGGGACTACAGGCGCCCGCCACCTCGCCCGGCTAGTTTTTTGTATTTTTTAGTAGAGACGGGGTTTCACCGTGTTAGCCAGGATGGTCTCGATCTCCTGACCTCGTGATCCTCCCATCTCGGCCTCCCAAAGTGCTGGGATTACAGGCTTGAGCCACCGCGCCCGGCCTATCCTTAGAATTTTTATTAATATTTTAAATGGAATATTATACAGCAAATGAATAAACTAATATATGCATTAATATGATAAATCTCAACATAACATTGAGCCCCTTTAAATTAGAAAGGTAAACAAGACAGTGATATATATAGATGTAAATATAAAAAACAAAATGAAATAACATTGCTTAGAAATACATAGATGGTAACAGCTATGAGGAAAAGCAGAGACATAATATAAAATTCTGCATGGTAGACTCTAATTAGGGAGTGGAGGGAGGGAGGAAAGCAGAGAGGAGGGGAATTGAATTAGGATGGTATACATAAGAGTATGATTGTTTTGTTTTATTAATCTGGGTTTTGGGTGAAGAGGAGTTCCTTTTATTATTAACTTTTGTCCACACCAGGCTGCAGGGGGTTGAGAAATGACTTGGAGACAGTGATCCTAAACCACTTTTTCAAGAGAAACAAATTAGCAACTTAGGGGCCCAAGGTCAAGGGAAGATTGTCTTATAATGAAGGGGTAATGTCTTAAGGCTGAAAAAAAGCTATTGGAAACAGAACCGAAAGAAGGTAAGAGTTGAAGAGAGAAACTGAGAGAATGGAATCTGGCATGCTGGAGAAGCCAGCCTTGGAACGTAGTAATGACATTTCTAGTGTGTGCAGGCACTGTCCTTAGTGCTATAGGGGATTCAAAGAAAACACAAACAAATCCCAAGCACAGAAATTCCTAATTTTAATGTGGTCAAATTTATCATTTTTTCTGCATAATTAACAGGTTTTACATTTTATTTAAGAAATCTTTCCATTCCAGAGTCATATATTGATCTTTCTGTATTGTACTCTGTATATTTTATAGGTTTGCCTTTATCCTTTAAGTCTTCAATTGAGCCATAATTAACTTTTGTGCATGTCGTGGTGATCCAGTTTCATTTTTTCCATTCAAATTTATTTCTAGCAACATTTATGAAAATAATCCATCCTTTCTCCACTGACTTGCATGGGTCTATTTCTAGTCTCCCTTATGTTCCATTGGTCTATGATTCAACCTGTTCCAGAAAAGATAAAGGTCATATACATTTGGTATTACATTGACTTTAGCTATTATATATTTACTATTACAAACTCATTAATTTCAGTCGTTTATCTATAGATGTAGATGAAAGTTGGATCTTATTGCGTGCTTTTGTATACATTTAATACATCTATGAGACAACCATGTAGCGTTTCTTTTAGATTTTAATATGGTAAATTATATTATTTTGATTTTCTAATATTAAATCAACTACGTACCCTGGGATACATCCAATTTGGTCATTGTAAATTATCTTGCTTTCACATTGCTGGATTTGAATTATTCATATTTCATGTAGAATTTTGGCATCTATTCTAGTAACTTTTTTTTTTTTTTGAGACAGGGTCTCACTCTGTTACCCAGGCTGGAGTGCAACAATGGTGGGCTCACTGCAGCCTTGACCTCTTGGGCTCAAGTGATCCTCCCACCTCAGCCTCCCAAGTAACTGAGACCATAGGCATATGCTACCATGCCCCGCTAAGTTTTGTATTTTTTGTAGACAAGGGGTTTCACCATGTTGCTCAGCCTGGTCTGGAACTCCTGGGCTCAAGCGATCTCCCTGCCTCAGTCTCCCAAAGTGCTGGGATTACAGGCGTGCACCACCACCTCCAGCCAATTCTGATAACAGTTTTCCTATCTTTTACTGTGCTTATCAGGTTGCTGTCTCATAGTACACCAGTCTTCAAAAATGGGTTGTGAAGAATTCGCTCTTCCTCTTTGTGGAAGAGTTTGTGGAAGATTTAAATGATCTGTTTCTCGAAATATAATAAAATTTGTCAAAGAATTTTTTTGGGCCTGATCTTTTCTTCACAGAAAGTTTTGCTTAGTTTCTTTTTTAAAATACAGGTTTATAGGGAAACATCTAGAGTTTCTAGTTCTTGTTGAGTTAGTCTTGGTTAGTTTTATTTTATTTTAGAAATGTATATTTCACCTCAATTTTAATATTTATTGGCATAAAATTGTTTGTAATATCCTCTTATCTGTTAAATCTTGGAAGCATCTGTAGTTATGTATTCTGTTCCATTCCTGACATTATTTTCTGGGGCTTCCTTTTTCTCGTCTAGGCTTGACAGACATTTGCCTATTTTAGTATCTTTTCTTTTTCTTTTTTCTTTCCTTTTTTTTTTTTTTTTTTTTTTGAGACAGAGTCTCACTCTGTCACCCAGGGTGGAATGCAGTGGCGTGATCTCAGCTCACTGCAATGTCTGCCTCCCGGGTTCAAGCAATTCTCATGCCTCAGCCTCCTGAGTAGCTGGGATTACAGGCACGTGCCATCATGCCCAGCTAATTTTTGTATTTTTAGCAGAGACGGGGTTTCGTCACGTAGGCCAGGTTGGTTTCAAACTCCTGGCTTCAAGTGATCCACCCGCCTCAGCCTCCCGAAGTGCTGGGATTACAGGCGAGAGCCACCATGCCTGGCCTATTTTAGTATCTTTTCTAATAACTATTTTTTTAAACTTTGCTAATTCTTTTGATTTTTACTCTTTTTTCCCTTATAAGTGTCTGCTCTTGTCTTTAATATGTCATTTACTTTATTTTGGGAGTTTATTCTGCAATTCCTACATACATTCAATTTTTGTTCCTTATTCATTCATTTAACAAGTAGTTACTCATTACATTCTATGTGTCAGGTTCCAGATCTAGATGTCAAAGATACAGTAGTTAGCAAAACAAAAGAAAACAAAAAAATTTCTGTGCTTATGAAGCTTACATGTTAGCAGAGTTTTGTGTTACATGGTGACCTGTGCTACAGAGAAAAATAAAGCAAGGTAGAGGAGAGGAAGTTTGCAGGGCCTCACTGAGAATGAACTGACAAAGGTGAGGGAGAAATGGTAAGGCTTTGTATCTCCTGGGACAGGGAAACAACAACAAGGTCAGTGAGGCTGGACAGGAGAAATGCGGGTAGAAGAGGTCATGAGAACCAACTTGAGCATCGTAGTTTCATAGGAC
Source organism: Macaca thibetana thibetana (assembly GCF_024542745.1). Taxonomy (NCBI): domain Eukaryota; kingdom Metazoa; phylum Chordata; class Mammalia; order Primates; family Cercopithecidae; genus Macaca; species Macaca thibetana. Next base: position 24,066,970 of record NC_065579.1, on the reverse strand, counting down.
CACATAGAACTGGTGTCTACTCCAAGTGAGACAGGAAGCCAGTGGAGAGTTTGGGTGGAACGTGGAGGGTAAAGAGTCTAACCCTTTCAGGTGGGTATGTCACTCCATAACTTTTAGCCTTGGTTTTGAAAATAAGTGTTAAAATATATAAAATTCCCTCTAAGTACACTCTAGTAGCATCTCATATATTTTCCCATGTATAGTTTAGAAGAATGTTTAAAAAGATTTAAAACTTTTTTTTTCTAGTTATCTTTCTTCCTATTGATTTCTGACTTCATGATACCTTGGTCAAAAATGAGGATTGTATGTCGCCAAATCCTTTGACATTGGAGAATAGCTTTGTGGTCCAGCCTCTGATCTATTTTCATGAATATTCCATATGTGCTTGAAAAGAATGCTCATTTTCTGTTTATCACGTTTGATGTTACTCTTTTTTTTTCTTTTTTTTTTTTTTGAGACAGGGTCTTACTCTATCACCAAGGCTGGGGTGTGGTGGCATGATCATAGCTCACTGCAGCCTCAACCTCCTACTTGAGGTAGGAGCCTCAAGTGAGCCTCCTACCTCAGCCTCCTGAGTAGCTGGAACTACAGGCGTGCACCACCATGCCTGGCTAATTTTTAAAAAATGTTTTTTGTAGGCCAGGTGTGGTGGCTCATACCTGTAATCCCAGCACTTTGGGAGGCTGAGGCGGGTGGATCACTTGAGGTCAGGAGTTTGAGACCAGGCTGGACAATACGGTGAAACCCCGTCTCTACTAAAAATACAAAAATTAGCTGGGCATAGTGGTGGGCACCTGTAATCCCAGCTACTTGGTTGGCTGAGGCAGGAGCATCACTCGAACCTGTGAGGTGGAGGTTGTAGTGAGCCGAGATCGCACCATTGCACTCCAGCTTGGGTAACAAGAGTGAAACTCCGTCTCAAAAAAAAAAAAAAAAGATAAAAAAATATTTTTTGTAGATACAGAGTTTTGCTAGGTTGCCCAGGCTTGTCTCGAACTCCTGGGCTCAAGGGATCCACCCACCTCAGCCTTCTAAAGTGCTAGGATTACAGGCATGAGCCACTGTGCCCGGCCTCATGTTTGATGTGCTTTACATGTCCAAGAGATCAAGCTTGTTAATTATTCTCCTCGAATCTTCTATGGTTCTTTCTTTTTTGTTTTGATCAGCTTGATTTTTAAATTACTTAGGAGTATTTTCTTTTTTTATTCTACTGATAGGTTTGTCAACTTTTCATGTTTTTCAGGCAATGTTTTGTGTTATGAGGGTATGTTGTTAGAAGCATACAGCTATAGAGTTGTTTTATCTGCTTGATAAACTGAATCTTTTGTTATGAGGTAGTTGTATTAGTCTGTTTTCATGCTGCTATAAAGACATACCCGAGACTGGGTAATTTATAAAGAAAAGAGGGCTGGATGTGGTGGCTCACACCTGTAATCCCAGCACTTTGGGAGGCTGAGGTGGGAGGCTGAGGTGGGAGGATTGCTTGAGGCCAGGAGTTCAAGACCAGTCTGGCCAACATGGCGAAACCCTGTCTCTACAAAAAATACAAAAATTAGCCAGGCGTGGTAGTGTGTACCTGTAATCCCAGCTACTTGGGAGGCTGAGGCAGGAGAATCGAACCTGAGAGATGGAGATTGCAGTGAGCTGAGATTGTGCCATTGTACTCCAGCCTGGGTGACAGAGTAAGACTCTATCTAAAAAAAAAATTAATTAATTAAAAAAATTATAAAGAAAAGAGGTTTAATTTGCTCACAGTTCTGTGGGCTGTACAGGCTTCTGCTTCTGGGGAGGCCTCAGGAAATTTACAGTCATGGCAGAAGGTGAAGGGAAGCAAGCACATCTTTCATGGCAGGAGCAGGAGAAAGAGAGAGACAGGAGGTGCCACACACTTTTTAAAGAAGCAGATGTGAGAACTCTATCATAAGAACAGCAAGGGGGAAGTCCACCCCCATGATCCAATCACCTCCCACCAGGCCCCACCTCCAACATTGGGGATTACAATTCGACATGAGAATTGGGCGGGGACACAAATCCAAACCATATCAGTAGTGATCCTCTTTAGCAATGTTTTTGGCTTTGAAGTGTATATTGTATTATGTTAGTATGGATATATACCAGCTTTCTTCTGGTAAGCTGAATATTCTCTATTTGCACCTCCAGCTCCCTCTCTACTCCTTCCCTTTCTCCTGGTCAAGAGGTTGACAGCTGCAGATAGTGTAATCTTGGCTCCTTCATCCCTTGGCTTCTGGTTGGGGTTGGCCAATGAGGACCACCAGCAGGAGCACAGAACAAGGAGACAATGGAAGTTGGGGTATTTATTCCTCTGGGTCCCTTCCTGCAGTTCTGTGAATTAGCAGTGGCTCTGCTAGAGCTTCAAGCAATTTCCTGTTTCCAGTAATTGCTCCTTTCCTGTGCTCTTTTAGGCCCAGAGATAGTAACCCAGAGGTAACAGCTTCCTACTCTTATAGGTCTCTGGGTACTTCATCATTCCCTACTGGAACCCTTACCCCTACACACATTGGTCTTCAATTATTCTTTTGGGTGTACTTTCTGTTTTCTTCTGGGACCCTGATTCGAATTCCATTCTTTTACTTTCACTTTCCGTGTCCTTATGTTTTAAGTGTGTTTGTTTTTAATGACATATTGCTGAATGTTTGTCAAAATCGAATTTGATAATCTTTATTTTTCAGTTAAAGACTTTAGCTACCTTTTTTTATTGTGACCATATATATGTGTGTGTGTATGTGTGTGTGTGTGTGTGTGTGTATAAACAAAAGTGGAACAAATTATATGTGTGTATATATAAATAATATATATATTCCACTTTTTCTCATTCCATTCCACCCGCCCCTCTGTTTAGAAGTCCTATGTTTTATGTCTATTATTTTGGTGGTTACCATTTATATTTTATTTCTTTTTTTTTTTTTTTTTGGTTTTAAGGGGCAGAGAGTTTATTAGACAAGAAAGAAGGAAGGAAGAAGAAAACAGCTCCCCCGTACAGAGACAGAGGGAGGGGGACTCAAACAAAGAGAAACCCCCTATTTCATTTTTTTAATCCTACAGAGATGGAGCATACTATTTATATTTTAACAAGTCTATTTTAAAAAGTCTAAAGTTTGTAAGTATTTTGCCTTCCTTCCTAACAATACATTTATGATAGAACATTATAATTCTAAACATTGTCTCTCATGTTACTATAATATTTTTTGTATTTTGGTTTTATCCTCTCTCCCATATTATACATATTATTGTTTTATAAGTCAATGTTTGTTTATATTTCCTTATATATTTCCTAATATCTTTGTTCACTACCTTTATTGAATCTCAGATCTTGCATCAGGGCCCATTTTTCCTTACGCTTGAGTCCTTGAGAGTTTTCTTTTATTAAAGATCTATTGGTAAACTCATTCAGTTTTTGTTTGTTTAAAACTGACTTTAATTTTTCCTTGTTCTTTTTTTTCCTTTGAGACAGATTCTTGCTCCATCACCCAGCAGGGCAGAGTGCAGTGGCATGATCTCAGCCCATTGCAGCCTCTGCCTCCCCGGTTCAAGCAATTCTCATGCCTCAGCCTCCTGAGTAGCTGGGACTACAGGCACGTGCCATCACACCTGGGTAATTGTTGTATTTTTGGCAGAGACAGGGTTTTGCCATGTTGCCAGGCTTATCTCAAACTCCTGGTCTCATGTGATCCCCCCGCCTCAGCCTCCCAAAGTGCTAGGATTACAGGTGTGAGCCACTGCATCCGGCCCCTTCCTTGTTCTTTTTTTTAGGCAAGCAAATCTAAGATGACAGTTATTTTCTTTCTATATACAATAACAATATTGTTTCACTGTGTATTGACTTTCATTTTTGCTTCTGTCAATTCAGCTGTAATTGTAGGAAATCTTTTGTTTGTAGGAAATCTATTTTTCTTTCTTTTTATAACTTTTTCTTTGTATTGTACCTTCTGAAGCTTCCTTGATTTGTTTTAGTGACAATTTCTTTCTTTCTTTCTTTCTTTTTTTGTTTTGAATCAGAGTTTCACTCTTGTTTTCCAGGCTGGAGTGCAATGGCATGATCTCAGCTCACCACAACCTCCGCCTCCTGGGTTCAAGAGATTCTCCTGCCTCAGCCTCCTGAGTAGCTGGGATTATAGGCATGTGCCACCATGCTCGGCTAATTTTGTATTTTTAGTAGAGATGGGGTTTCTCCATGGTGATCAGGCTGGTCTCGAACTCCTGACCTCGCGTGATCAGCCCACCTCTGCCTCCCGAAATTTTGGGATTACAGGTGTGAGCCACTGTGCTTATCCTTCAGTGAGAATTTCTAAAAAACACCACCACCTTGATGTAAGGGTTGCTATTTTTTGACAGTTCTGGAAAATTCTCAGACATATTTTCCTTAAGTAGTACTTCCTCCCCCTTCTATTATTTCTTCCTGGAGCTCTAACTGGACACATGGTGGACCCTCTAGACTATCCTCTAAACTTTCAAACCACTATTTTATGTTTCTGTCTCTTTGTCTCTCTGAGATGCATTCTGGTTCATATTTTCAAAGTTGTCCTGTTTTTTCCATTCTGGCTCATATTTTATTTATTTATTTATTTATTATACTTTAAGTTCTAGGGTACATGTACACAATGTGCAGGTTTGTCACATATGTATACATGTGCCATGTTGGTGTGCTGCACCCATTAACTTGTCATTTACATTAGGTATATCTCCTAATGTTATCCCTCCCCACTTCCCCCACCCCACAACAGGCCCCGGTGTATGATGTTCCCCTTCCTGTGTCCAAGTGTTCTCATTGTTCAATTCCCACCTCTGAGTGAGCACATGCGGTGTTTGGTTTTCTGTTCTTGTGACAGTTTGCTGAGAATGATGGTTTCCAGCTGCATCTATGTCCCTACAAATGACATGAACTCATTCTTTTTTATGGCTGCATAGTATTCCATGGTATCTATGTGCCACATTTTCTTAATCCAGTCTGTCATAAATGGACATTTGGGTTGGTTCCAAGTCTTTGCTATTATGAACAGTGCCACAATAAACATACACGTGCATGTGTCTTTATAGCAGCATGATTTATAATCCTTTGGGCATATACCCAGTAATGGGATGGCTGGGTCAAATGGTATTTTTAGATCCTTGAGGAATCGCCACACTGTCTTCCACAATGGTTGAACTAGTTTACAGTCCCACCAACAGTGTAAAAGTGTTCCTATTTCTCCACATCCTCTCCAGCACCTGTTGTTTCCTGACTTTTTAATGATCACTATTCTAAGTGGTATGAGATGGTATTTCATTGTGGTTTTGATTTGCATTTCTCTGATGGCGAGTGATGATGAGCATTTTTTCTTTTTCTTTTTTTTTTTTTTTTTGAGACGGAGTCTCGCTCTGTCACCCAGGCTGGAGTGCAGTGGCCGGATCTCAGCTCACTGCAAGCTCTGCCTCCCGGGTTCACGCCATTCTCCTGCCTCAGCCTCCCGAGTAGCTGGGACTACAGGCGCCTGCCACCTCGCCCGGCTAAGTTTTTGTATTTTTAGTAGAGACGGGGTTTCACTGTGTTAGCCAGGATGGTCTCGATCTCCTGACCTTGTGATCCACCCATCTCAGCCTCCCAAAGTGCTGGGATTACAGGCTTGAGCCACTGCGCCCGGCCTGATGAGCATTTTTTCATATGTCTGTTGGCTGCATAAATTCTTCTCTTGAGAATTGTCTGTTCATATCCTTTGCCCACTTTTTGATGGGGTTGTTTGTTTTTTTCTTGTAAATTTGTTTGAGTTCTTTGTAGGTTCTGGATGTTAGCCCTTTGTCAGATGAGTAGATTGCAAAAATTTTCTCCCATTCTGTAGGTTGCCTGTTCACTCTGATGGTAGTTTCTTTTGCTGCGCGGAAGCTCTTTAGTTTAATTAGATCCCATTTATCTGTTTTGGCTTTTGTTGCCATTGCTTTTTGTGTTTTAGACATGAAGTCCTTGCCCATGCCTATGTCTTGAATGGTATAGCCTAGGTTTTCTTCTAGGGTTTTTATGGTTTTAGGTCTAACATTTAAGTCTCTAGTCCATCTTGAATTAATTTTTGTATACGGTTTAAGGAAGGGATCCAGTTTCAGCTTTCTACATATGGGTAGCCTGTTTTCCTAGCACCATCTATTAAAAAGGGAATCCTTTCCCCATTTCTTGTTTTTGTCAGGTTTGTCAAAGATCAGATGGTTGTAGATGTGTGGTGTTATATCTGAGGCCTCTGTTCTGTTCCATTGGTCTATATCTCTGCTTTGGTACCAGTACTATGCTGTTTTGGTTACTGTAGCCTTGTAGTATAGTTTGAAGTCAGGTAGCGTGATGCCTTCAGCTTTGTTCTTTTGGCTTAGGATTGTCTTGGCAATGCGGGCTCTTTTTTGGTTCCATATGAACTTTAAAGTAGTTTTTTCCAATTCCGTGACGAAAGTCATTGGTAGCTTAATGGGGATGGCATTGAATCCATAAATAACCTTTGGCAGTATGGCCATTTTCACGATATTGATTCTTCCTATCCGTGAGCATGGAATGTTCTTCCGTTTGTTTGTGTCCTCTTTTATTTCATTGAGCAGTGGTTTGTAGTTCTCCTTGAAGAGGTCCTTCACATCCCTTGTAAGTTGGATTCCTAGGTATTTTATTCTCTTTGAAGCAATTGTAAATGCGAGTTCACTTATGATTTGGCTGTTTGTCTGTTATTGGTATATAATGCTTGTGATTTTTATGCATTGATTTTGTATCCCGAGACTTTGCTGAAGTTGCTTATCAGCTTAAGGAGATTTTGGGCTGAGAAGATGGGATTTTCTAAATATACAATCATGTCATCTGCAAACAGGGATGATTTGACTTCCTCTTTTCCTAATTGAATACCTTTTATTTCTTTCTCCTGCCTGATTGCCCTAGCCAGAACTTCCAACACTATGTTGAATAGGAGTGGTGAGAGAGGGGATCCCTGTCTTGTGCCAGTTTTCAAAGGGAATGCTTCCAGTTTTTGCCCATTCAGTATAATATTGGCTGTGGGTTTGTCATAAATATGTTTTGAGATACGTTCCATCAAAACCAAATTTATTGAGAGTTTTTAGCATGAAGGGCTGTTGAATTTTGTCAAAGGCCTTTTCTGCATCTATTGAGATAATCATGGGGTTTTTGTCTTTGGTTCTGTTTATATGCTGGATTATGTTTATTGATTTGCATATGTTTAACCAGCCTTGCATCTCAGGGATGAAGCCCACTTGATCATGGTGGATAAGTTTTTTGATGTGCTGCTGGATTTGGTTTGCCAGTATTTTATTGAGGATTTTTGCATCAATGTTCATCAGGGATATTGGTCTAAAATTCTCTTTTTTTTGTTGTGTCTCTGCCAGGCTTTGACATCAGGATGATGTTGACCTCATAAAATGAGTCAGGGAGGATTCCCTCTCTTTCTATTGATTGGAATAGTTTCAGAAGGACTGGTACCAGTTCCTCCTTGTAAATCTGGTAGAATTCAGCTGTGAATCCATCTGGTCCTGGACTTTTTGTTGGTTGGTAGGCTATTAATTATTGCCTCAGTTTCAGAGCTTGTTATTGGTCTATTCAGGGGTTCAACTTCTTCCTGGTTTAGTCTTGGGAGAGTGTATGTGTCCTGGAATTTATTCATTTCTTCTAGGTTTTCTAGTTTATTTGCGTGTAGAGGTGTTTATAGTATTCTCTGATGGTAGTTTGTATTTCTGTGGGGTCGGTGGTGATATCCCCTTATCATTTTTTATTGCATCTCTTTGGTTCTTCTCTCTTTTTTTCTTTATTAGTCTTACTAGCTGTCTATCAATTTTGTTGGTCTTTTCAAAAAAACAGCTCCTGAATTCATTGATTTTTTTGAAGGATTTTTTGTGTCTTTCTCTCCTTCCATTCTGCTCTGATCTTAGTTATTTCTTGCCTTCTGCTAGCTTTTGAATGTGTTTGCTCTTGCTTCTCTAGTTCTTTTAATTTTGATGTTAGGGTGTCAATTTTAGATCTTTCCTGTTTTCTCTTGTGGACATTTAATTTCCCTCAACACACTGCTTTAAATGTGTCCCAGAGATTCTGGTATGTTGTATCTTTGTTCTCATTGGTTTCAAAGAACATCTTTATTTCTGCCTTCATTTCGTTATGTACCCAGTAGTCATTCAGGAGCAGGTTGTTCAGTTTCCATGTAGTTGAGCAGTTCTGAGTGAGTTTCTTAATCCTGAGTTCTAGTTTGTTTGCACTGTGGTCTGAGAGACAGTTTGTTATAATTTCTGTTCTTGTACATTTGCTGAGGAGTGCTTTATTTCCAACTATGTGGTCAATTTTGGAATAAGTGCGGTGTGGTGCTGAGAAGAATGTATATTCTGTTGCTTTGGGGTGGAGAGTTCTGTAGATGTATATTAGTTCCACTTGGTGCAGAGTTGAGTTCAATTCCTGGATATCCTTGTTGATTTTCTGTCTTGTTGATCTGTCTAATGTTGACAGTGGGGTGTTGAAGTCTCCCATTATTATTGTGTGGGAGTCTAAGTCTCTTTGTAAGTCCCTAAGGACTTGCTTTATGAATCTGGGTGCTCCTGTATTTGGTGCATATATATTTAGGATAGTTTGCCCTTCTTGTTGAATTGATCCCTTTACCATTATGTAACGGCCTTCTTTGTCTCTGTTGATCTTTGTTGGTTTAAAGTCTGTTTTATCAGAGACTAGGATTGCAACCCCTGCCTTTTTTTGTTTTCCATTTGCTTGGTGGATCTTCCTCCATCCCTTTATTTTGAGCCTATGTGTGTCTCTGCACATGAGATGGGTCTCCTGAATACAGCACACTGATGGGTCTTGACTCTTTATCCAGTTTGCCAGTCTGTGTCTTTTAATTGGAGCATTTAGCCCATTTACACTTAACGTTAATATTGTTATGTGTGAATTTGATCCTGTCATTATGATGTTAGGTGGTTATTTCACTCGTTAGTTGATGCAGTTTCTTCCTAGCATCGATGGTCTTTACATTTTGGCATGTTTTTGCAGTGGCTGGTACTGGTTGTTCCTTTCCATGTTTAGTGCTTCCTTCATGAGCTCTTATAGGGCAGGCCTGGTGGTGACAAAATCTCTAAGCATTTGCTTGTCTGTAAAGGATTTTATTTCTCCTTCACTTATGAAACTTAGCTTGGCTGGATATGAAATTCTGGGTTGAAAATTATTTTCTTTAAGAATGTTGAATATTGGCCCCCACTCTCTTCTGGCTTGTAGGGTTTCTGCGGAGAGATCCGCTGTTAGTTTGATGGGCTTCCCTTTGTGTGTAACCCGACCTTTCTCTCTGGCTGCCCTTAACATTTTTTCCTTCATTTCAACTCTGGTGAATCTGACAATTATGTATCTTGCAGTTGCTCTTCTCGAGGAGAATCTTTGTGGTGTTCTCTGTATTTCGTGAATTTGAATCTTGGCCTGCCTTGCTAGGTTGGGGAAATTCTCCTGGATAATATCCTGCAGAGTGTTTTCCAACTTGGTTCCATTCTCCCCGTCACTTTCAGGTACACTAATCAGATGTAGATTTGGTCTTTTCACATAGTCCCATATTTCTTCGAGGCTTTGTTTGTTTCTTTTTACTCTTTTTTCTCTAAACTTCTCACTTCATTTCATTCATTTGATTTTCAATCAGTGATCCCCTTTCTTCCAGTTGATCAAATCAGTTACTGAAGCTTGTGCATTTGTCACGTAGTTCTTGTGCCATGGTTTTCAGCTCTATCAGGTCATTTAAGGACTTCTCTACATTGGTTATTCTAGTTAGCCATTCATCTAATCTTTTTTCAAGGTTTTTAGCTTCTTTGCAATGGGTTCGAACTTCCTCCTTTAGCTTGGAGAAGTTTGATCGTCTGAAGCCTTCTTCTCTCAACTTGTCAAAGTCATTCTCCATCCTGCTTTGTTCCATTGCTGGCAAGGAGCTGCATTCCTTTGGAGGGGGAGAGAGGTTCTGATTTTTAGAATTTTCAGCTTTCCTGCTCTGTTTTTTCCCCATCTTTGTGGTTTTATCTACCTTTGGTCTTTGATGATGGTGACGTACAGATGGGGTTTTGGTGTGGAGGTCCTTTCTGTTTGTTAGTTTTCCTTCTAACAGTCAGGACCCTCAGCTGCAGGTCTGTTGGAGTTTGCTGGAGGTCCACTCCAGACCCTGTTTGCCTGGGTATCAGCAGTGGAGACTGCAGAGGAGTGGATATTGCTGAACAGCAAATGTTGCTGCCTGATCATTCCTCTGGAAGCTTCGTCTCAGAGGGGTACCTGGCCATGTGAGGTGTCAGTCTGCCCCTACTGGGGGATGCCTCTCGGTTAGGCTCTTTGGGGGTCAGGGACCCACTTGAGACAGTCTGTCCGTTCTCAGATCTCAAACTCCATGCTGGGAGAACCACTACTCTCTTCAGAGCTGTCAGACAGGGACGTTTAAATCTGCAGAGGTTTCTGCTGCCTTTTGTTTGGCTATGCCCTGTCCCCAGAGGTGGAGTCTGTAGAGGCCGGCAGGCCTCCTTAAGCTGCGGTGGGCTCCACCCAGTTCGCTGGCTCATATTTTCAAAGTTGACTTATTTCCTTAACTACATAAAATATTGTTATTTTTTAGAAGTATCATATAGTTCCAATATTGGCAGTCTTTATGGGGATGATTATATATTCCATTGTTTTTCCTGGCTCTCATTCACAATACGGTGTTTCTCTCTGTGTTGCATTTTATAGTGTGAGCTGTTCATTTTCCTTGGAATTTTATGAGAATTTTTTGAAGCCTGGGATGATGATGTTACTCCAGTGAGGATTTGTGTTTGCTTTCTCCATTTGCCTTGGCATACTGCTAACCCAGGAGTAACTTTAAATTAACTTCTATACTTGAGGGATGTGTGTGTGTGTGGTGTTGTGTTTACCACATAGTTAGTATGAATTTGGACCACAAGCCTATGTGAGAGCTAGTCTGTGATAGTGAATTATAAAAACAACAAAAAAATTTCCCCTCATGTGGTGTCAAGGATGAAAGAGGCAAATTTACTTTATTACCTCTGTTTCTCATTCACCCTTATAGAGAAGGGTTTAATTAGAGTCCTCAGCTTTGGTGGTCCTAGAGTTTTCTTCTCTCACCCACATTCCTATAACCTTGAGTACCAATGCTTCCTTTTCATTTAGGGCACTGCCTCATTCAAATGTTTATTGCCCTTTTATAATACTACTATAATAGTGACTTCAATTGTTTCTTGGTCTCCAATCCATTCCCCCTCACCGCCACTTTGACATTACCATCCTGGTGATCTCTCTAAAAAATAAAATAGATAATATGATCATCAAATGGACAGAAGACATTTATTATTCAAGGAACTTCACAAACTGGAGACTAGAGCTTCATTCACAGTAAAATCTCCAGCCACTTCCTCTACCCCTTATATTCTATACTTAAGCTGTCCTAGATTATTCATTATTTTTGGAGCATTTCATGCACATTAGCATCTTTTTGCCTTTGCACATGCTGTGATCCCATCTAGGACACCACTGAACCTCACAACTGGAACTAGGATGAGGCAGGTAAGGTGTCTATGGTGCAGAATTTAAGGAGGCACTCATGCTAAGGTTAATGCAAATTAGATATTGCTTCTGCCTAAAGAGGTGCCTAATGCAATTGTCAAAGCCAAGCTTATATGTTGCCTGTTTATCTTCTGAAAACAGGGATGTAAACGGTGTTAAATACTATATCTCATGAGTACAGGAACTATGCTTGTTTACTACTGTATCTTGATCGTCTAGAATAGTATATAGCAGATGCTCAATAAACATTTGGTGAATGAATGAATGAATGGCTGAGTGAGTAGATTCTCAGTTTCTTGATGGCAGAGAATGTCGTATTCTTCTGTTCCCTGCCTTCTTATAATTCACTTATATTGGACTCCTAAAAGATGTTTGTTGTTCGAACAAATGGAAGGAGGGCCTGCGTAGCCCTGTTTTGGCACCTGGAAGAGTCTGGGTGAATGGTAGACCTTCCCCTAGTACCTACACGTTGCTTGCTGACAGCCCCTTCCTCCTGAGGTTTTCTGGCAGGGCATAGGTGCAATTGGGCTGAGACTACCAAAGCTGCCCAGCCCTCAAATCACCTGGAAGCATCTAATAGACATGAATTCCTGAGCCCCTGTCCCAGAGAGTCTGATTCCATTTTCCTGAGACAAAATCCAGGAATCTGCATTTGTATACATTCTCTGAGTCGTTCCAGTAATCAGTAAAGTTTGGGGACCAAGACACTAGGGCACTAAGAATCTAATTTTATTTTTCTAGATATTCATACCGCTATTTTAAAGTGATTGCTGTAATGATTTCGGGATCCTGAATGTTTTTAAAAATACTTACACATCTGCAAATGTTTCTTAAATATGTCACAAGACATCCAGAAAGTATGGATTAGGAGGAGAAGACACAACCACAAATATCGTATTTGTGAGGTTCAAATCTAATCTCTGTTTCTCTTCTGTCTTCTGTAAGCTTCAAGTGCCATCCCAGAGGAAACTGCCCTAAATAGATGGACTGGAGAGTGTTGACCAGTCAAGAAGGCAGACAGGAGGAGAAAAATAGAACTTAAAATAATTCTAGTCCCAATGGAAAATAACTTCCTCATTGGAGAATGAGTTCTATAAATAATTGAGATAGCTGATGGAACAAATAGCTGAAAGAAAAACATACGCACTTAGCGTGAGCCTCAAGCTGTTCCTCCATCCTTTGGTGACGTTTAGATCTGAGAAGCACATCTTAGGCATTTTGAAATAATGGATGTCATGGAGGCGTTCTGTTCACAGACATTAAAAATAATCCACTCCCTTAGAAATAAACATCTAACCTAAGCCATGAGGAATTCTCCGTGAGAGACAGAAATAGCTTCTGTAGTCTCCATTGCTCTTTAATTTCTATTTCTACCATTTCATTATTCATCATTTCTATGCAGTTCACTTTGTCTGTTTATTTAAAATGTGATTCCAGACGACAGGCAACAGTCCCAGTGTTCTCAGTCTTGCACAGCCCTTTCCGCCTTGAGAAACAGAAATTATATAACTTGTTTTCAATTGTGCAGACTGGGGAGGATTCACATGTTCAGTTTGGTGAGCTTCCAGGAAATAATTTTAAAGTGTTTATCTGAAGTTTATCCAGACTTTCTTGATCTAGAAGTTAGACAGGAAACCTAGCAGAGAATGGAAAGAAATGAGGCTCTGAAGAGAGGTCACTATGAGTGTAGACTGATTCAGCCAGGACAGCTCTGAGCTGGGATGCCCCCCCGGTATTCACATGTTGGAATGGGAAAAGCCTGATTCTAGGACTTACGAGATTTAGAAACTATGTTCATATTAGTGTATGCTACCATTTACTATTGTTCATTGCTCTGGTTACTATGGCTGTGTAACGAACTACCCAACATGTCATAGTATAAACCATTTTATTTTGCTCATGATTTTGTGGGCCAGGCCTCTAGAAAGGGTTGTACTGAGTGGTTCTTGTTGGGGTTGCAGTCAGATGTTGAGCACCTGAAGGCTTTCCTGGGCTGGATGTAAAGCTGGCTTAGTCAGGTGGCTGGCAATTTACATTACCTGTCCGCTGGGAGCTCCATGGGAGTTGTTGCCTGGAGCACCTGCACACGGTTGCTCCATCATGGTTATCTTAGGTTAGTCAGTCTGCTGGCATGGGAGTTGACTCCTCCCAGAGCAAGCGTCCCAAGAGACCAGGCAGCTCTGAAAGGTTTTTTTTTTTTTTTTTTTTGCCCCAGCCTTGGAGATCACTCCTATCATACTTTACTGGTTAAAGCAGTCATAAGCCCACCCAAAGTCAATAGGAGAAGAGATATATTTCACCTCCTAATGGTAGTGGTGTGAGGGATTTATGGCCATTAAAAAAAAACAACCATTGCACTCACATAATACCAAACATTAAATAAAACGTATATGTTACTTAATCTTCACAAAACCCTATAAGTAGGTATTATTTTATTCATGTTTTATACATGAGGAAATCTAGATTCACGGAGGTTAAGAAATTTTTCCTAAGTCACATAGCTGAAAAGTGGTTGAGATGGTAGGTGAACATACAGCTGTCTCCAAATGTCTACTCTCTCTGTTAAGCTGTACAATGTTTTAAAGAGTCAAACTTTGTCTCAAATCTTAGTCATTGCAGCTGTTCTAGGCAATTGGAAAATTCCACCCCATATAGAATGTAGGCACATGAAATGCCAATTGGAGCCTCCTGTCAGTCCCTTCAAAATGAGGAACATTCGTTCATTGGAGGTTGTGGCAAAACTAGAATTAGAATCTCGTGTGTTATTGAGGGGGTCACAATGCTGAGGCTGAACAAATGAGAAACGGATGGTTGGAGGAGGGTCCTATAGCAAAGGTATACACTGTTCATTGGCTAAGCCAGTGTGAGCCAAATGCCTGTGTAGACAGATGGAGCCACGCAGAGTGTTTTTGGGCCTGTGTAGCTGAAAGCAGAAGCTGTCCTCCAGGACCCAGAGACAGGGAGGGAGGAGAGTAGAGCAGAGCTGAATCCTCAGATGAGAGCAGTGGGCAGAAGCCAGGGGAGGGCCTCATAGAGCTCTAGTTTAAGCACAGAGACTGGAGGGCAAAGAGGGGGGAAGTCATTCCTCTTTTTGCTTTACCCCTTCCTCTCTTCTCGCCACAGACATTTATGAAATGTTTCTAGAAAGGGTCGTAGGTCCTGGAGATAGAGTGGTGGACTAGCTGGATACCCCTGCCCTCTTGGAGCTTACAGTCTAGATGGGGAGGGGAGTCATTAATAATTACACACTAAGGATCTAATTACCATTATGATAGGCGGTGGCAGAGACTTCTAATTGCCCCCTCCTCGTTTACCCTCTTCTTTTCAGTAACCCGGGACATCCTGGAGTAGGAGCAGGGCAGGCAGCTGGAGAGGGCAGTGTAGTTCCCAGCCTCCCTTACAGCTAGGAGTGGCCATGCCAGTCAGCCCGGGCTCATAGAAGTGATGGGCACCACGTCTAGGTCCCAGCCTTACAATGTAAACTAACTCCCCTCTACTTTTTTTCTTCTCCTTTCTCACTGGCAGGAAAATGGTAACAATTTGAGCAGACACCTGACATAGAGATGTGACAAGGCCACGTTGGGTGTGGCCTTGCCAGCCTTGGCCCCACCCCACTGTTGTTATTATAACAGATGAGCTCTTACCCTAGATGAATACAACAGTATCCCTGTGAAAAAGTACAGTGTGCCGTCAGGACATATGACTAGGGAGGTTACCTCATCAAGGGCTGGTTAGAGTGACTAGATTCTGTCCTGTGTAACTGAGAGCAATAGAAAGAGTTGGCAATCCACTGAGTTTGTATGTAGAAAAAAAAAAGAGTTGGCAAAATAAGCAAAGCATAGATTGTAATTGTTTCTTTTACTACTTGCTTTCAAAATGTCTTGGCTAAAGCCCTTTTATTGCAGACAAAAAAGGACTAAATTAGAATTTCCAGATAAAATATAGGATGCCCAGTTAAATTTGAATTTCAGACAAACAACAAATTGTTTTTTTCTTTCTTTCTTTCTTTTTTCTTTTTTTTTTAGAATAAATGTTCCATGTAATACTTGGGACATAGTTCCATTAAAATTTTTTCGTTGTTTATCTGAGTTCAAATTTAGCAAGGTATCTTGTATTTTTATTTGCTAAGTCTGGCAACTACAGCCAGCTAAACTCTTTCTTCTTAAGATTTATTTATCTTTATATTGGCAATGCCTGGCATATAGTAGGAACTCCATAAAAATTAAGCCTCTGAGATAACAATGGTAAATCACTGAAGGATCATCTGAAATGTAAAAGCAATAAAGGCTGAGGGTTGTGCATTCTTTCAACGGTTTTAATTTGCCATGATTAAAGATACTTTGAGTTTCGGTTTTCTACTGATCATCCCAGTTCAGATAATCTTAAAAAATTCCAATAATGCTCATATCTTCCAATATCATCTGGGGACTAAAGGATTCTACATTTATTCTACAGATAATGGATGCTTAATTGTTTTATTTTATCCTTTAAATTTGTATTTTTTGCCATGAACACTCTACCATTGGGGAGGCTTAGTTATTTTAACACTTCCAATTTACAAGTTGTATAGATTTTTTTAAAAATGGAAATCTTTAAAAAATATGACCCTTATTTTTCTGCTTCTTAAGTAGCATCAGACAAATTGGTAGATTTTATTTTTTATTATTTATTTTTAGAGACAGGGTCCTACTCTGTCACCCATCTGGAGTGCAGTGGTGCAGTCATTGTTCACTACAGCCTTGAACTCGTCTGCCTTTTTGCCTCGGCCTCCCAAAGTGTTGAAATTACAGGTGTGTGAGCACAGCCAAATTGGCTGACTTTAGATCAAAGTTTAGAATCTTTCTCCTTGCCTAATCTCCTGCCGTAATCTTTGGTGATTTTGATGTTCCTCCTGCTGGCTCTTCTTAGCACCTGAAGCTTCAGTTCTATGTCCCCTGTCCCTATGCCCTCCAGGGCATCAATCTCATCATCATTTGAAATGGAACCACCCCCAGGATCTAAAACTTGGAATTGTCCTCTTAACCATGGCCTATTTTCCCCTTCTGTCATGTCCTCACTTCTGCTGGTTATTCTTTGCATTCACATTGTAACTTCTTGACTTTTGGCCCTTTCCTGTGTACTAGCTCATTACCTTTTTGCCACTGTGCCAAGTCAGCCATTCATTGGTGACACAATGCCCAGGCCTGGCTCTCTCACTTACGGCTTTGTTGGAGAAAGGCATGAGACTAGAGAGTGGTTGCACCACACAGGATTGCTTTTGATGCGTAGGGAGAATTTACTGGTGTCTAGTGGTCTTTCATTAGCACTTGATGCCATATTGAGTTATTCTCAGTGAATTTTCCAAACCTTTTCTAATTTCTGTAACCATCAATCAAAACTTTGTCCTGACCCTCCTTTCTCTACCTTCTCCCTCCAATACCTATTACTCCCCAGCATCAGCTACCACTTCTTTTTCACAGAGTCTCACTCTGTCGCCCAGGTTGGAGTGCAGTGGTGTGGTCTCAGCTCACTGCAAGCTCTGCCTCCCGGGTTCATGCCATTCTCCTGCCTCCGCCTCCTGAGTAGTCAGCTACCACTTCTAAGCAGATGACCCTTATATTTCTGTCACTGGCTTCAACCTCTCTACTAAGATGCAAACTCATTTCTACCATCTTTTTTTTTTTTTTTTTTTTTTTTAAATTCCTCAAGTCAGCTACTTCTCTTTACTTTACTTCCCAATTTCTATTAATGGAAGTGTTTAATGGGCAGCACTTTCATGGTATAAACCAAGAGTTATTTTTATTACTTATTGTTTCTTTTAACTTCTGAACAAGTAAGTGGTCCATCTTCTGCTGGGGGTAGAGGAGGCTGATAACTCCTCTATTCATTCTTAGATAATGGAAAGCTTGTCACGAGACACTGTCTTGATACAGAAATGAGAATGTCCAGTCTAGGACCTTAACGTATGAGTTTTCATTAAGCACTTCTTTGTCTGGTGAGGGCTAGCTGTGGGGGCAAGGGGAGCATTCCTTTAGGGGTAAGGGTATGATCAGCTTCTACTTTTCTTTCACCTCCTCCTAGACTCCCCAGCTGCTGCTCCTGAATCCACCAACGCTGAAGAGACTAAAAATAAGTAAGGAAAAGTACATTTTCACTTAATAGACATTACCATGAGATGGCTTCGTGCTTTCTGGGCTGGGCGGATGTTTACATTTGGCTCTTTTTCTTGCGGGCACTGCTGTGGGCTCTTTGCAAATCCCATTCTGGCTCCTCTATGACCCCTAGGAGGCGAATGATGCCTCTCCATCACTGGCAGCTGCTGATACCCACGGATATGCTGACACCAAGGTATGAATACATTCTCCAGGCTGTTATTGCTGGGCTCCCCTGGCCTGGAGGGCCATTCTCTAGGGCAAGATCCCTTTCCTAGTAGCCCCAGGCTCACATTCCTGCTGCAGGTTCCACATCTGATCCCCGGGATCCCATGTCTTTGATCTGAGGAAAGTTTAATTACTACCCAGCTATGGCTCTTTAGTCTGTAGCCAAAGAATGCTCTAGTTTTCTCAGGCAGGCTCTGAACCACATCAAAGTGTCTGAGCAATGCCCATGAAGGCCCTGTTACTGGGTTAGGGTGAAGGGAAAGTTTCTCTTATACCTTCTCTTAGATGGCTGGCTACTACTCACAGCAAGGCTTCTTCCAAATACATTCTCATGAATTTTTCTCAGATTTCAACTCTCTTGAGTCTTTTATGTCCTTGAACTGAATGAGGATCCCCAAGAGGTGTATAACTGATTCTCCAGCATTTCACTTGAAAATTTGCATTTCGTATCAGCTAAATTAATTTGTGTTTGTATTTAGCTGGTCTGTCTCTCACATCTCCGTTGGTATCTGGTATCTCTCATATCTTGGGGCCTCAGTCAAAACTTCTAATTTAACATCTGGTTTCACATGCCTTCCTCTGCCATGCTGGTTTGAAATCTGAATCATCTTTGAGTCATCCTTCCTTCTTAACTTCCACATCCAGTTAGTTAGTAAGTTCTACTGATTTTATGTCTCAAACTGTCCTTTTCTCTCTCACTGCCAGCACTCTACTTCAGACTTTCATTATCCCTTGTACATTGCCTTAGTGGCAAGGTGGTAGCATGACTAGGTGAGTAAGTGTTTGTGCTCTGGATCCACTTTGGTTGGGTTTGAATCCAGCTACACCACGTGTGTGTGTGTGTGTGTGTGTGTGTGTGTGAGAGAGAGAGAGAGAGAGAGAGATGGAGTTTCGCTCTTGTTGCCCAGGTGGGAGTGCAATGGCGCAATCTCAGCTCACTGCAACCTCTGCCTCCCAGGTTCAAGCGATTCTCCTCCCGAATAGCTGGGATTACAGGCATGTGCCACCATGCCTTGCTAATTTTGTATTTTTAGTAGAGATGGGGTTTCTCCATGGTGGTCAGGCTGGTCTCGAACTCCTGACCTCAGGTGATCCGCCCACCTCGGCCTCCCAAACTGTTGGGATTACAGATGTGAGCCACCGCACCTGGCCTACACCACTTATTAGCTTTGTAATCTTGGCTACAGTTATTGAATTTCTCTAAGCTTCAGTTTTGCCTGCAAAATGAGAATAATGATTATTTCATAGGAATGTGTAAGAGTTGCATGTGGTAATAAAAGTAGAATCCCTTGAACATCACAAAATAGTGTGGGAAATACGATCCCTATCATAATTATTTTTGAATTGTTTTCTCCATGTTTACTCTTATTTCTTCAATCCAACTCAGACACTACTATCTGTGGTGGAATGTTTGCAAAATCACCAGTGAAATTCCACTCCCTGTCCCTAAGCCTTTGTAGTTCTCTTCCACACTGACTCTGTTCTTGGCTATTTAATTTGCTATGACCAATGAGACAATGGCAAATGTGCTACAAGCAGAGGCTTGAGATGGGTTTCCACGTAGGAACTTGCCTTCTTTTGCTGCTGGGACCCCTTCTGGTACCATGAGAAAAAACTTGGCTGGTCTATTGGAAGCACATAGTTCAGTGGACATTCACCACGTCTGACTGCCAGCACTAACTGCCGTACATGCCAGCTAAGCCTATCTAGACCAGTCAGCATCTGCAATCGACTGTAGCTGTATAAGCCTAGGCAAGGGCAGTAGAAGAATTGCCCAACTGAGTGTTGTCCAAATTGCCAACTCACTGAATTTAGAGTTAATAAATTAGTTTTGTTTTAAATCATTCTGTCTTTTGGAGCAATTTGTTATGCAGCAATGGCTAACTGATACACTACTGCATTAATTTTATTAAAGAACAGTTCTAATCACATTGTCCTCCTGCTCAGGTGACCATCCTCATTTGCATGGAATAGTCTTGGTTTACATCTGCTGTCCTAGATGGCAATTGAGAATGCCATCTTTGACTCTCAAAATTGCTAGTGTGGAGGGCAAAATCAATGGTCACCCTACTTCTGCTCAAAATCATTATTATTTCCTGTTGTTTTAAATAAACTCTTTGGCTTAGTGTTCAAGAACTTCCATGAGCTGGTTTAAACATACCTTTCAGAGTTCTTCTGTCCCATTCCAAGCTTCAAACAAACTGGGCTGTGGCTGAATCTCCAAAATAGAACCTTCACTTTCTGCTCCTGCATCTAGTCTCTTCCGTATGTTTCTTCCTATGTTTGTTGTTGTTTGCACCCATCTTAAACTCCTACTCCATCTTCGAAGCTCCTGGCCAAACACTGTTTCCATTACATCTGTCCATTTCCCTCAACTGGATGTTGGGCAGCTGATGGAACCTCCATCCCTAGTTCCCTCTCCCAAGCCATCTACAGTGGCGGTGACAATGAACCTCATCTTATAATACCTTAAGCAGTATCTCCTATCCTTAGGTAGTTTTCGTCACCTGAAGTAGAACAACAGCAGCCATAGACAATGTGCAATTTGCCAGATTCTTGAGGACAGGGATTGTATCTTGCCCATTTTGTAATTTCCTATAGTGCCTGGTGTAGTGCTGTGAGTCTAGGAGGTGATCCACAAGTGTTTATCGAGTTGTTTGAAGGCTTAAAGATTGAGGCAAATGCAAATTGCCATGTTCTTTATACACAGTCTTTGACTGGGTTCCTTGGAAACAGACACTGAAGTGGGTAGTTGCTTGCAGAATGATTGCTTTTGGGAGATACACCTGAAAGGAAATGAAGACGATAGGATTGGGCAGAGGGAGAAGCTGACCTGAACATGGTTGTAACTAGGGCTTCAGTCAGTCCTTTGGGAGCTCTGAAGCAGGGTTGGCCCTTCAGAGTTGTTTGCCATTGAGGCAAGGGGGTTTCCAAAGCCCACTTGTTTGACAGTTCAATCATAGGGACTCCTTTTAGAGCTCTTAATTCTTCTTCCACAATATCAGACCAACAGTGACCACTGCCTATTAAGGTCAGCATGCCCAGTTTAAGGATCTCTTTCCCCTACCACCTTTTTCTGCTTCCAATCTACTGTGCGAAAAATATAATTTCTTGTTTTCTTAAAATTTAGTCTAAAATTTTAATTTAAACTTTTTATGTAAAGGCCAAATAGTAAATCTTTAAGGCTCTCCAGGCCATATAGTTTCTCTCTTGACTACCCAACTTTGCTGTTGTAGTGGAACAGCAATCATAGACAATATGGAAATAAATGAGCCACTGCCTTTCAATAAAACCTTATTTACAAAAACAGGTTGCAGGCTGGGTTTGTCTACAGGCCCTTGTTTGCTGATGCCTGGTCTAAATGAAGACTAAATTCATTCAAAGTGGAAATTTAAAGTGTTTTCTTATAAAGGGCTGTGGGTTAAATACATGAAGTTTTGGATTAAATTTCTGATTTTGCAGAGGGATTGAGGGTCTATCTTCTGTGGTTCTGTCTTTGTTTTGAATAGTGAAGATTCCTGATTAAGTCACTTACCTCTAAGGAGGGAACATAATTCTCTAATGTGTTTGATATTTCATGTTTCTGCTTTTGTTTGATAAGAATGTTTCATAAAATAGTTTTTTCCCCAAACAACATTTATTTTAAATTATCTACAGAGTAGCATTAGAGTATATTTGCAACCTGAATATGAGAAAAAACAATTGTAATAATTTGTATTCAAGGTTGGCTCTCAACTTTTCTATTTTTTAATCCTTTTATGACAACTCCAATTTCTTTATTTGTAAAAATAAACTTCATAGTTGGAATAATTCTTAGGGAAATACAATCAATTGATTAAATAATTCCATGTCTTAAATCAGGTTACTAAAATAAAAGTTGTACCTGCTGTAATGGGAACAAATGGTCATTTCCCAGTGGGCTTCAGTGATGTCTTGGAAGGAAGAGTGTGGAGTGTAAGCAAGCAAATGATCACAGTTGACTGTAGGTAAAGAGAATCCTCATAGAAAAGTAAATTCATGATTCTTTCCATTCTGTGGAAAATAATACTAGTTAAAAAAAACAGTAGCTTATATATACTGTGTGTGTGGCCACCCTGAAAGGCCACATAAGTAGAATTTTGATATCCTTGGCATTACTTTCCAAAGTGACTTTGCATTTCACAGCTTTGAAACATTCTGAGACTTCACTTCTGCACAGCTTTGAAAAATAATTTCCAGGTCTTTTTTGAGCTGTGCATCTTATCAAGTGATTGTGCTATCCCCAACCATCTCCCTTCTTCTGTTATGTTGTGAAATTTAACATGGGTTAAAACATTTGTTAAGAAGACTCTGGTGTGTCACTGGACCAAGATGTTGTGGTTTACCTCTTGATATGCTACAGGAAGTAATCCATTGGGTTGTATATCTCAAAAGAGGTTACCTAGAGCAGCGATTCTGAAGCTTTTGGGTCTCAAGAACTCTTTGTAATCTTAAAAATTGTTGAGAATTCCAAATAATTTTTGTTTATGTGAGTTGTAGCTATTAATATATACCGTACTTCAAATCAACATTGAGAAAAATAGAAAATATTTCTGCATTAATGAAAAAATAACATTAATAAACCCATTATATATTAGCATAATTTTTTTTTAAAAAAAAATTATAGCATGAAGGGCTGTTGAATTTTGTCGAAGGCCTTTTCTGCATCTTTTTCAAAACAAACAGAATGTAGTGAGGAAGAAGGCATTGTTTTACATTCTTGCAAATCTGTTCAATGGTTTAATAGGACACTGCTGGATTCTCACAGCTGCTTCTTGCATTCAGTTTGTTGTGATATTGCATGTTATATATTCTGGAAAACTCCACTTATATTCATGAGAGAATGAAGGTAAAAAAGGTAAGTAATGTTTTAATATTATTATGAAAATAGTTGTGACTTTATGAACCCCCTAAAAGAGTTTCAGGGAGCCTCAGGGGCCCCTGGGCTCTACTTTAAGAACCACTGGTCTGGAGGGATAGTACCAGATCCAGTGGAGCATGTCCTTTGTTACAGGGCTGCCTTCCAGGTCCTCACAAGAAGCCACGTATACTTATTTTATATACAACCTCAGCATCGCTGGTTATTTTTTTTATCTGAGTCCCTAGTAGATTAGAAGCCAGAAGATTTGAAGTCTGACATCCCAAGTTGAGAAGTGGTCAGTGACAGTAAGGGAGAAGACATAAATACTACAGAAACAGGTACAAATCCCAAAGGCATAACATACTCCAAATAAGAAGGCAACAACAACAAAAAAATTATGTCATTTTAGAAAGAGTGTGGAGAACCAAGATTTCTTCCTGAATAAGCCCACATACCCCCAGCAGGTTTTCTGGCATTATGCTCTCTGGATCTGGGGCTCCCTCTCCTCCTAGTAGAAGGTGCTGGATGTGAGCACAGCTTCCCACAAGGCCTCCAGAGCTGGGCATCTGGTGATCCTGGCGTTCCTTTGCAAAGGTGGCACCTAAACTCAGACACTGTGTCCTGATTATGAGACAGTTCTATTCTTCCTCTAAAAAAGGGAAAGTAGTATAGGTCTGAAGCTACCTCCTGTAGCACAGATGCAAGTTGTGTCCAGCTGTGCTTGGCCCACTGGGGCCTCGCCATGAGCTGTTGAGTGAACAAGAAATGTGTGCCTTTCTTGCCTGTTGCCTGTGAGTTTCAGCCTGCACCTACTGACACCCTGGTGTTTACTAGAACCCTCTGCTCCAAGGAAATTCATCCAAATGGATTAAAACTTGAGTGTGTGTGTGTGTGTGTGAGATCTAAAGCAGCATCCCATGGAATTTTTAACTTCTGTGGGATCCTTCGTTCTTCAAGGATTCTGGATAAATGAAGCATAAAAACATATTCTCTTGCTTCAGAGTGGAAAGTCTTAAAAGCTAATTACTTTAAAGCCATTTAAACACATTGAAAGAATTTGAAGAGTTCTTTCTCCAATACCCTCCGAGTAAATTAGAAGTTAGAAAATGAGGTGAAAGCAATAAAAGGTTCTAACACTTATATTTAGTGGTTAAGAAAATTTCCTTTTAGTGCTTTTGAAACATTTTCAAAGTAGAAGTGCTTTTGGCTTCTACATAGCTTTGTAAAGTACTGTGTCCCAGCGTGAAGTGGCTGTGTTTAGTAACACTGCTGAGCCCCTGCATGAAAAATTTGCCCCAACCACATTCGCCTTGGTCAGTCAGACTGAGTTGAATGGATTTCCAACAGCTCTCTCCCTCCAGGCTGTCTTGAGTGTGGGCTGTAACTTTTGATAAATGACTCTAATCTCAGTGCTGCAGTAGCTTAAAAATAGTGTCTAATATTCCAATTCAGTAGAAAAATTAATATTTCCCTTAAAAAGTTCTCTTAGATTTTCTCTCAATTAAAAAGAAATGAGAAGAGTTTTGAAGGATTGGACAATATTCAACTGTGTTTGTGACAGAATTTCCTCAGCTGTTGATATATGGTGGTAGTTTTCCCTTGTAATGTCTATCATTGAACCACACACTGGAAGTTTAAATGAAACTTTTTTTGTTTTTGTGGCTCTATAAACAATAAAAAGCAATATAGTGCTGCTCAGTTTAAAGAGAGCAGAGTAAAATGTCCCAGCTCCATCTTCTCTCTCCAATCACATCAAAGAAACAGACAGAATAAGAAATGGACATAAAAACTCAATTTTGTTAGAAACTAGGAGAAGCAAGTTGATTTGTCCTACAGGTAAACAAGTTAAAGTTCATTACAGGAGATCCAGAAATTGATAATAAAAATTTGATAAGAGTTTCAATGGGAAGAAACTTATCAAAGAAATAATTCAAGACAATTTCTCAGAACTGAAGGACTTATGTCTCCATATGAATTTAAAAATATTCTTTCCTGAGGCACATCATTATAAAGTTTCAGATATAGAGAGAAGATTCTAGAAGCTTTCAGATAGTAAAAAATAGGTCACACATAAAGAGTTTGGAATAAGATTTCTGATATTTCAACCAACACAAGGGAAACTAGAAGACAATAAGGAGGGAATTTTCCCTCTAAATTCTGAGGGAAGTAATATTCTAATGAGAATTCTATGCACAGAACAACCACTCAATCAAGTGTGAGAGGTGAATAATATCATCTTCAGACATGCAGCATCCCAAGCATTTTATTTCAAATTTCAAATGTATACTTTCTTAAGAAGGCACATCAAAACAAAGGAGCAAAGCAAGACATGGGAGCCAGGAAAGGTGGGGTTCAACATAGCATATTAATAAAGGAACTCCTAGTTTTACAAATAATGAGGTCCCAAGATGATAGCTGTGCAGTAGTGTTAGAGAGGAGTCAGTCCACTTTGGAGCAGGAGGATATGGAAGACTTTAGGAGGGATGTTTCTAGAGAAAATAAAATGGAACTTATAGTTAACCATATATATTTCTGACCATGTGGAAAACAGTATTGATAGAGGCTTTATAAATTCATTGGAGAGAGTGAATTAACCATATATTGGCTGTAACTATATTGTATGGAGGGAAGGAAAGAGGTGAGGATATATAAGAGAGATTTGCAAGGCAGGAAAGTTGTGAGAGGACTAAGATATTAACCATAATAGGAAGTTAATAGATAATGTCTAAAATGGATGAATCCAGAGATATCAGCATAAGCATATCATTTGAAATGTGCTGAAATGATATATGTGACATATGCTCAACTATGCTGGAGGTAAACACCAGAAGAAAGAGCTGGAAGTGTTTATTGTATTTCTTGGAGATGCAGGATTAAAGGATGGTTAGAGTGGGACAGAGATCTCTGGCTATTTTATTTATTTATTTATTTATTTATTTATTTATTTATTTATTTATTTATTTATTTTAAGACGGCATCTAGCTCTGTCGCCCAGGCTGGAGTGCAGTGGCACAATCTCAGCTCACTGTAACCTCCGCCTCACAGGTTCAAGCAATTCTCATGCCTCAGCCTCCCGTGTAGCTGGGATTACAGTCATACGCCATTAAGCCCAGCTAATTTGTTTTGTATATTTAGTAGAGCTGGGGTTTTCACCATGTTGGCCAGGCTGGTCTCAAACTCCTGACCTCAGGTGATCTACCTACCTCAGCCTCCCAAAGTGCTAGGATTACAGGTGTGAGCCACTGCGCTGGCCTATTTTTATAATTTTAAAGCCCATACCTAATAACTCTGATCTCTGGGTCATCTATTGTTCTGTTTCTATTGTCTGCTTTTTTCTCTTGGACCTGTCTCTTGGCATACAAGGACCTTTTTTTATTAAATGCAAGACGTTGTGTTGAAAAATAATAGCTGCTTGGGTGATATTATCTTAGTCAAAAGAAGATTTCTTTAGTTTCTGTCAGGCAGTTAAAGTAGGAGCACATTGCTTTAATTCAGTCACTGAGCTGATTTGAAATTGGATTTTAGTTTTTGGAAGGCCTGGTCTTTTTAGATTCGACCTTCCTCTTAGGATGTAATCCTTCAGCGGTCCTAATTAAATCCGGGGATGTTTATCAGAGCCCCTTGACCTTAATGGTTGTGAACTCTGATTTATATTGCCTCAGTTCGTGAGACTGCTGATAGCTTGTTTTCCACTTCCTTACAGGTTTCTCCTGGGAGAATGTCCTTAATAAATAACTTGCACCTGAATTCTTGGCTTAGCTTCTGTTTCTGGGAGAACCTGACCTAGGACAACATTGATCAATAAAGCAAAATTAGATGGGCAGACAAAAGTAAAACTTAGGGATAAACAAATCCAGCTCTCAATGATACTCAGGCCAACACAGCCTACAAATTTCTGTGTTCCATCTTGAGGACTGTAAAAAAAAAACTAACCTTATTTTATTTTATTTTTAGGATTTATTTTATAGTTGCTCATTTATTTCTGCTTAAGCAGAAGTTGAAAGGAATAGAGGAAGAAATGCAGACTTAGATACGCTGTCAGATACTTGGGTTTCTTTTTGGCTCAGCCTAACTCTGGTATGAAAACGCCACAGCTAGAGCCTGCCATCTAGGTGTTTTTCTAAAGAGATTGACTCCAAAACATTTGAACTTCTTACTCCCAATTTCTCAACCTGCTGTGCACATCTGGAATTTGCTTTCACCTCCCAGTGATTTTTTCTTCCTCATTTGGACCCACGCTCATCTTCTAGTGGGCTTCCTGCAGGGTGTGGGACTGGCTGAGCATGACTTTGAAGCAATACTGGGATCTTGTAAGTTCTGGAATATTTTCTGTGTTATCTTTAGAAGCAAAAGAACTTTAGTGGCAGTTTTCCCTTGACTTCCATTTTGATTTCAGGAAAAGTAAAATAGTTTTCCTGAAGATCCTCAAATCTACATTCAATAGAAGAGAATTCACACAGAATATAAATAAGAGATTTAAAATAGGTTTTTTTACAGAAAAATATAAACTGGTTTATTGTACCAAATCTTAAATTTAGATGGTGTATTAGTCTTCTCAGGCTGCCTTAACAAAGTGCCATAGCTGGGTGCCTTAAACAACAGAAATTTATTTTCTCCCACTTATGGAGCCTGGAAGTCCAAGATCAGGGTGCCAACATGGTTGTGCTCTAATGAGGGCTTTTTCCTGGCTTGCAGATAGTTGTCTTCTTTCTGTGTCCTCACATGATGGAGAGAGAACATAGAGAAACAGGAGTGGAGACTGTACATTTGGCTCCCCCCCCTTTTTTTTTTTTTGAGATGGAGTTTCTGTCACCCAGGCTTGAGTGCAGTGGTATGATCTTGGCTCACTGTAACCTCCATTTCCCAGGTGCAAGTGATTCTCCTGCCTCAGCCTCCTGGGTAGATGGGATTACAAGTGTCCACCACCATACCTAGCTAATTTTTGAATTTTTAGTAGAGATAGAGTTTCACCACGTGAAGCCAGGCTGGTCTCGAACTCCTGACCTCAAGAGATCTGCCTGGCTTGGCCTCCCAAAATGCTGGGATTACAGGTGTGAGCCACCACTCTTGGCCTTGGCACACTTCTTCATGTAACGTTCTCATACCTTCAGGGACTGCTTGAGCTTGATCACACATACATTACTTCCATTTGATGATGGAGTACTGCTGTGCACACCCAACTTTATGGTGTGGTGAGTCAGATAACACCCATTTTCTGATGGGCAGCTCAATTTACATGGTAATTTGGTGGCCCATGGATAAATGTTCAGTCTCTACTGGGGCCCAGTAGCAGGCCAAGAGCCATTTCTCAAAAGGAGAGTAGTTAACCACAGAGTGTGGCGGGGCTTTGTTTCAAAATCCAAAGGACTGGTGCTGAAACTCACCTACAGGTGCCTGCCAAAGGCTCCAAATAGCACCCACATCTCCACTGACAGTTCCAGTATCATTGTACTGGGTCATATGGCCCAAGTGGTACAGCAGCTTGTACAGTAGACTGGATCTGTTGCAGAGCCTTCTCTTGTTCTGGGCTCCAATCAAAATAAGTAGCTTTTGGCGCCACTTGGTAAATGGGTTAGAGTAACACACCCACTGTGAAATACCTTGCCTCCAAAATCAAAAGAGACCTACTAGGCATTTTATTTTACTTTTTGGTTATAGGAGGAGTCAGAGGCAGCAATTTGTCATTCACCTTAGGAGGAATTTATCAACATGCCCCACAACACTGGACCCAGAACAATTTCACAAAGGTAGAGGGCCCCTGAGTTTTTGTCAGATTTATTTCTCATCTTCTCACATGCAAATGTCTTACCAATGGGTCTAGAGTAGTTGCTACTTCTTGCTCACTAGGTCAAATTAGCATAATGTCATCAATGTAATGGGGCCAGTGTAATATCTTGTGGAAGGGAAAGGTGATCAAAATCTCTGCAAACCAAATTGTGACATAGGGCTGGAGAGCTGATATACCTCTGAGATAGGACAGTGAAAGTGTATTGCCAGCCTTGCCACCTGAAACAAACTGGTACAGCAGCTGTCATTAAAGTCGCCACCTGGTTAAGCCTACAATAATCCACGTCATTCTCCAAGATCTGTGTGTCTTATGCACAGGTCACATGGGAGAGTTGAATGGGGATGTAATGGGAATCACCATGACCTCATCTTTCAAGTCCTTGATGATGGCACTAATTTCTGCAATACTAGTCTGTATTGCTTCTGATTCACTAGTTTTGTAGGTACAGGGAATTCTAGTGGCTTCCCTTTGGCCTTTCCCACCATAAAAGCCCTCATCCACTGGTCAGGGAATCAATGAGGTGTTACTGCTAGCTGTTGAGTAAGTCTGTTCTAATGATGCATTCCAGAACTGGGGAAATAACAAGATGGGTTCAGGGATCCACTGGACCTACTGTGAGACAGACTTGAGCCAAAATTTGATTTATCATCTGACCTCCATAAACTCCTACTCTGACAGGTGGACCACAGTGATGTTTTGGATTCCTTAGAACTAGAGTCAGTTCAGAGCCGCTGTCTAGTAGTCCCTAAAAGGTCTGATTATTTCCTTTCTTCCAGCACAATGTTGTCCTGGTAGAAGGCTGTATGTTCCTTTGGGGGAAGGCCAATCGAAGACCAACAGTTTAAATTTTTGGCTGTACACTGGGATCCTTTCTCAAGGAGACCTGGCCTACTCATCATTCAAGGTACTCTGGGTTTGTAAACTAGCTTAAGTTTGTAAACTGTAAATTGAGTAACTGTGACTCTCTATGATTATGATTCAGATTAGACTTTTGTTCACTTGACCTGGAACTTTTCTGCTCTATAGATCAAATAAGCATTTAATAGGCTTCCTATTTTACTTCTAGGGACACTGCAATCAACTGGTCAATGCTATAGGTCTGTGTGAGTTAGACTATCCTGATTGCTGCTCTGACTCTCTGACTCTGATGTCCATTATGGTATCCATACCCATCTTGCCTTTGGCAGTTGAGTCCTGCCATCTGGCCCCTGCTACCCTAGGACCCGACTACTCCCATTGCATTTAGGTTTTCCAATCCAGTGACTGTAGTTCTTGCATTAGGGTCTGGCCTATGGGAAGAGGAATCACAGGGCTCTTCAAGGATGCTGAAGTTCCTCTTACATATTTATTTTTCATAGTCATGGTGGATGAGTAGGTCTTAAATGACAAATCCACTGTAATACTTCAGTCTCCCTCAGCCTTTGAATCACTTCCTCTGTAGTAAACCAAGGCAGGTCCAGCATTTCCAACTTGCGCACTGTGGTCTTAGGTCCATGTTTTAGCCAGTCAACCAAACTATTAGACTCCTTAATCTCTGAGCTGCAACATTAAAATGCAGAATCTCTGCATAGTGAGACCATATCAAAAAATTTGGCTTGATCCAACTTTATGTTCCTTCTACCATCATTTCACATTCTTAATATCTGTTTCCACACATATTCCTTAGATTTCTGTGTACATTAGGAAACTCCAGTTATTCTTTTGGAGTGTAGCACACTTCCTTATGGGTTACCTTTTGTACTTTACCTTTAGGGACCTACTAGGATGTGAGTCTAATTATAGGTTTAGAAGCAAAGAGAGTTGATGATGTTAGGTTCTGAGGAGACTCAGCATTGTCTTCCATGGCAACTGCCTCATGGGAGAGCACTGGAGTTTTTTAGGCAATTCAGGGTTAATCTCCTTAGATAAGGGTACAGAGGCTTATACCACAAGGGATGGGGAGATGACTCCCTTTCTGGAGTAGGGAGAAATCTTCCACTGGCAAAGAAGACTCATCAGGATTTAGGGGCTCAATGACCCCAGATTCATCAAGGTCTTCCTGTATGTTCCCATTACAATTTTTCAGAAGCCCATTTCTTCCCAACCAATGCCTTCACCTTTACAGTGGATACCCTGCAAGGCTGGGAGTTCAACTTGTGTTGTAATTCAGCCAGTCATAGGGTGAGGTTCTGCCTTTTAATTTTCAGCAATCTCAGCTCTGCAGCTATAGGAGATAAGGATATCTTTTAGGGCAAACGTAGAAGTTTTCCAGTCATTTATACAACGCTTGGGCTGGCAACTCAAACCCCTGAGCTCATCCTTATCTTTCTCCACCTTGTCCAGCAATAG
This sequence comes from Macaca thibetana thibetana, assembly GCF_024542745.1. Classification (NCBI taxonomy): domain Eukaryota; kingdom Metazoa; phylum Chordata; class Mammalia; order Primates; family Cercopithecidae; genus Macaca; species Macaca thibetana. The sequence goes on along the minus strand of NC_065579.1, from coordinate 24,036,092 downwards.
TAGAAACAACCAGCCAATCTCATTACATTTGTTAGCTTGCCCCAAAATGTTTGAAAGTACATACACGGTTACCAAGCTCTTTGATTCTTGTAAGTAGTTGACTGGGAGTATTCAATGGTGATATTTTGTGTATTTTTATTGCCAAATCACACTGTGGATTTTCAATGCTCTCTTTACTACTGGAAATAGAATCATTAGTGTCTTTAATCAGATTAGAGATCTGATTCCAAATACCTCAAAACCAATTCAGAAAACTCATTCTTAAAATTATGTTCCTCTAGGACCACTCTTGGTAGCAAAATCTGTATTAGTCAGGGTTCTCCAGAGAAACAGAACCAATAGAATATATGTGTGTGTGTGTTTGTTGATTATGAGGAATTGGCTCATATGATTATGGAGGTACAGTGCAGTTGAACAACTTGAAACTCGGTAGAATCTGTGGTGTAGTTCTAGTTCTTGAGAACCAGGAGGGCTGATAATGTAAGTTCCAGTCTAAAAGCTAGCAGGCTTGAGACCCAAGAAAGGCCAAGGTTTCAGTTCAAGTCTAAAGACAGGAAAAGTCTGATGTCTCATCTTATAGCAGTCAGGCAGCAAGAGTTCCCTCTTACCTAGTGTTTTTGTTCTACTCAGGAATACAATTGACTGGATGAGGCCTACCCATATTACGGGGGGCAATGCCCTTTACTCAATCTACTGATTCAGATGTTATTCTCATTGAGAAACACTCTCACAGATAAATACAGAATAGTGCTTGAGTATATGCCTGGGCACCCTGTGGCCCAGTCTAGTTGACATATAAAATTAACCAGTATCGGTGGGCTTTTACAGAATCAATGCTTTACAGTTTATATTGACTGTTTATTCATAGCTCTGAGACAACTTATTTTTGTAACAATTTTGTAGGTGAGGAAACTAGGTCCAGAGGGATTCCCAAGGAACTTGTCTGCGAATGAGCCAAGTCCAGAGCCTAAGGATTACTGACATTAAATTCAGCCTGTTCTACCACTTTATAATATAGATGTAGAGGTGGTATTTTGGATATAGTGGCTTAGAAACTGGGCTTTGAAATTATTCTGCATGGATTTGAATGTCACCTCATCTACTTATTAATCATGGGGCCTTGGGAAAGTTACTTAGATTTTTTTAAACATTTGTTTCCAAACCTTTACATTGGAATTTATCTAAAATTCATATGGAAGATAAAGAGTAAAGATGAGGCAAGACTATCTCAAAGATGTCAGCAATAGGGAGGGATTAATTCTGCCTGATATTAAGACTACTTATGAAATTATCGCATTAAAATGATACGGTGTCAGCCTAGAGACAGACCAATAAAAGCAGACTAAGAAAGCAGAACGCAGAGCCTAGAAACAGCCCTAGAACATGTGGGTATGTGCAGTAAGTCAAAGGTAGCATTAAAATCAGTGGAGAACACGTATATGGATTAATCAATAAAGGGGGCTCAGATAATTGATCATATTGAATAAGATAAAATTAGATAACTACCATATGTAAAGATACATTCAGATGTACTAAAACCTGAACGTAGAAAGGAAATTATTTTCCTGGAAAGGAAAATATAGAAAAATATGATAATTGGGTAGGACAAGATTTCTTATATAAAGCAAAAAAAGGACACACACATACATACACAGAAAAAGGAAGGATTAATGTATCTATGGACATTAAAAATAAAGCAAAAACCAAACAAAACTTCTGTTCAACAAATGATACTGTGAGCAAAGACAAACTCACACTAAGATATTTGTAATGCATATAATCAACAGAAAAATGCAATCTATTAACAGAATATATATAAAAGTCACAAATTAGTAAGAAAAAGGCAAACAACTCAATAGAAAGTAGGTAAATGTTATAAACTAGCAATTTAGGGATGAGAAGCCTGAATAGTCAAAGCACATATGAAAAATATTCAAACACATTTGTAATTGGGCTTATGAAAATTGAAACATTCATAAGAAACTATTTCACAACCATCAGATTGCCCCCAAATTAAGAAATTAGATAACACCAAGTGTTGGCAAGAATGTGGAGAAACAGTCACTTGTATACTTTGCTGATGGAAGTGTAAACAGGTATAACTCATTTGGAGAAAGAAAATAGAAATATATAACAAAGCTGAAGATGAACATACTCTATTTTCATACTCTACACCAGGGGTCAGCAAACTATGGCCTTCAGGCCAAATCTGGCCCATGACCTGTTTTTGTAAATCTGCTCTTATAAAAACCCAGCTGTGTGCATGCTTTTTCATTTACACAATGTTGATGACTATTTTCCTGCTACATGACAGAGTAATGGCAACAGAGACCATATGGCCCACAAAGCCTGAACTATTTGCTACCTGGCTCTTTATAGAAAAAGGTTTCTGATTCCTGCCCTTGATTTTAGAGAAACTCTCATATGCATACACACTGAAAAATGCACAAGGATATTCTTTGCTACTGTTTTTGATAAAAAAAGGACATATCCTTTTTTTCACCAATAGAAGAAGGGATAAATGAAATGTGTTATTTTTCTATGCAGTAGAGTACTATATAGTAATTAAAATAACTAGACATGTATGAAATGACTAGTATAGATATCAACATGGATACATTTCAACGTATCGGTAAGTGGAAAAAATATACCCAGTATTACAACTACCTTGTTGTTCTCCTCCTTGGTCTCATGAAATAATTGTTTTACACAATGGTTGTCAGTGGATTAGAATCATTATTTATATGTAGATGGGGAATGATCACTATCGTGAATGTCACTATAAATGGAACAACAATATATTGGGTAACTCCTGATGTAATGCATTTATAAAATATACTTTGTCTATGAAATGTTTTTGAAAAAAAATGAAACTAAATCTAACCAAGCTTGTAGAGTTAATTACACTACAGAGGAGTAAAGGGACACATTTGGGATGTGGGGCGTTATGCAGGAATATTATGGGGATTTTGTAAATCACAGGGAAATGCTAAAGGGAAAAAAGTGTGTGTGCTTGTGTGTGTGTGTGTGTGTGTGCTTCTGTGTGTGTACATGTGTGCTCCTTTAGGTTAAAAAAGACTCAGACCTAAACAAATGTAGTGTATTACAATGTTTATACCTTGATTCAAACAATTCAACTGTGAAAGAAATTTTTAAGACAATTAGGGAAATTGGTTTGTAGTATGGGTTGATATCAAAGAGTTATTGATAATTTTCTTAGGTGTGATTGTGATTGTATTTATGTTCAGATTTTCAGAGAAATGCATACTGCATACAATATGTAGCAGTGAAATTATACAACGTAATTTTTTTGAAGAAGAGATTTTATTTATTTATTATTTTTCTTCCAACTTTTATTTTAGATGCAGGGGATATATGTGCAGGTTTGACAAGGATAAATTGTGTGTCACTAGGGTTTGGTGTACAAATGATTTTATTACCCAGGTAGTGAGCATAGTACCCAATAGATAGTTTTCTATCCTCCCCCTCCTCCTACCCTCTACCCTCAAGTAAGCCCTGATATCTGTTGTTCCCCTTTTTATGTCCCTGTGTGCTCAATGTTTAGCTCCAACTTACAAGTGAGAACATGCAGTATTTGGTTTTTTGTTCCTGCATTAATTTTCTTAGGATAATGGCCTCCAGCTGCATCTGTTTTGCTGCAAGGGACATGATTTTATTCTTTTTTATTGCTTTGTAGTATTCCATGGTGTATATGTACCACATTTTCTTTATCCAGTCCGCCATTGACAGGCATGTAGGTTGATTCTATGTCTTTGCTATTGTGAAAAGTGCTGTGATGAACAGAGAAGTGCATGTATCTTTATGATGGAATGATTTATATTCCTTTGGGCATATACCCAATAATGAGATTGCTGGGTCAAATGTATGTAATTTATTTTAAAATACTTCAGTCAAAAACAAAAAACAAAAAACAAAACAAAACAAAACAACCCATGAAAAACAAGAGCTGGTTAAGCAAATGTGGCAAAGTTTTGATAATTATTGAATTTGGGTGATGAATTTACAGAAGTTTGCTGTGTTACTCTCTCTACTTTTTTAATACTTGAAAATTTTCATAATAAAAATGGATCTTTTCAGATTTTGACCATTTTCTCACTCCTTACACTATTACTATCCTGGTTCAAGCCATCACCTTTTTTTTTTTTTTAGGATTTAAGTTTTATTCAGGTTTTACTTTATATTATATTTTAGTGTTGTTTGAGTTATTTACTCAAAAATGTCTGATACTATTTTTTCTTTTCTTATTTATATTTGCATATATTTTCATGAATTTTTATGTAACTTCAAAGCAACCATTTTCAAGACTTAATTTTTTTTAAGAATAGTTTTAGGTTCACAGCATAATTGAGAATAACGTACTGAGGTTTTCCATATATCTCCCTCCCCCACCACTGCACAGTCTCCCCAACTATCAATATCCCCCACTAGAGCGGGTACATTTGTTACAATTGATAAACATGTATTAATACATCAGTATCACCAAAAGTCCATAGTTTATATTAGGATTCACTCTTGGTGTTGCACATTTTACGGGTTTTGACAAATGTATAATGACATGTATTCACCATTATAATATCATACAGAGTATTTTTACTGCCCAAAAAATCCTTTGTGCTTAAACAATCTCTGGCGACCACTGGTCTTCTCACTGGCTCCATAGTTTTGCCTTTTCTAGGATATCATAAACTTGGAATCACATGGTATGGAGTCTTTTCAGATTGGCTTTCTTCACTTATTAATATATATCTAAGATTTTTTAAATTATAATTTATATTCTAGGGTACATGTGCACAACCTGCAGGTTTGTTACATATGTATACATGTGCCATGTTGGTGTGCTGCACCCATTAACTCGTCATTTACATTAGGTATATCTCATAATGCTATCCCTCCCCTCCTCCCCCAACCTCACGACAGTCCCCGGTGTATGATGTTCCCCTTCCTGTGTCCAAGTGTTCTCATTGTTCAATTCCCACTTATGAGTGAGAACATGCGGTGTTTGGTTTTCTGTGCTTGCGACATTTTGCTCGGAATCAAGCCATCACCATCTTTCTACTGCAGTCATCTTCTAACATGTTTCCCTGCTTCCACCCTTACCTTCATAAAGGCTAATCCCAACATAGCAACCAGAGTGATTATTTTAAAATGTAAGTCAGACCATGGCACTCTGTGCAAAACCCTCTTTCAGTCTTTTTGATGTAGGCATTAAGGCTATGGACTTTCCTCTTAGCACTGCCTGTGCTATATCCCAGAGGTTTTGATAGGTTGTGTCATTATTGTCATTCAGTTTGAAGAATTTTTTTTTTTTTTTTTTGGAGACGGAGTCTTGCTCTGTCGCTCAGGCTGGGGTACAGTGGTGCGATCTCGGCTCACTGCAGGCTCCACCTCCCAGGTTCATGCCATTCTCCTGCCTCAGCCTCCCAAGTAGCTGGGACTACAGGCGCCCGCCACCATGCCTGGCTAATTTTTTGTATTTTTAGTAGAGATGGGGTTTCACCATGTTAGCCAGGATGGTCTCAATCTCCTGACCTCATGATCCATGCACCTCTGCCTCCCAAAGTGCTAGGATTACAGGCGTGAGCCATCGTGCCCAGCCCAGTTTGAAGAATTTTTAAATTTCCACCTTCATTTTGTTTTTGACCCAATGCTCATTCAGGAGCAGGTTATTTAATTTCCATGTAATTGCATAGTTTTGAAGGTTCCTTTTGGAGTTGATTTCCAGTTTTATTCCACTGTGGTCTGAGAAAGTGCTTGATATAATTTAAATTTTCTTAAATTTACTGAGGCTCATTTTATGGCCTATCATATGGTCTATCTTGGAGAAAGTTCCCTACGCTGTTGAATAGAATGTGTATTCTGCGGTTGTTGGATAAAATATTCTGTATATATCTGGTAAGTCCATTTGTTCCATGGTGTAGTTTAAATCCATTGTTTCTTTGTGAATTTTCTGTCTTGATGACCTGTCTAGTGCTGTCAGTGGAGTATTGAAGTCCTCCACTATTATTATGTTGTTGTCTATCTCATTTCTTAGGTCTATTAGTAATTGTTTTATAAATTTGGGAACTCCAGTGTTAGGTGCATATATGTTTAGGACTGTGATATTTTGCTGTTGGACAGAGCCTTTTACCATTATATAATGTCCCTCTTTGTTTCTTTTAACTGCTGTTGCTTTAAAATTTGTTTTTTTCTGATATACGAATAGCTACCCCTGCTCGCTTTTGGTGTCCGTTTGCATGAAATGACTTTTTCCACCCCTTTTAAGTTTATGTGAGTCCTTATGTGTTAGATGAGTTTTCTGACAGCAGATAGTTGGTTGGTGAGTTCTTATCCATTCTTCAGTTCTGTGTCTTTTAAGTGGAGCATTTAGGCCATTTACATTCAATGTTAGTGTTGAGATGTGAGGTATCATTGCATTCATCATGCTATTTGTTGCCTGTGTACTTTGGTTCTTTTGTTTTTTGTTTCTGCTTTTTAACTTGAATTTTGGTTTTATAGGTCCTGTATGATTTATGCTTTAGAGAGGTTCTGTTGTGATGTGTTTCCAGGACTTGTTTCCAGATTTAGAGCTCCTTTTAGCAGTTCTTGTAGCGGTGGCTTGGTAGTGGTGAATTCTCTCAGCATTTGTTTGTCTGAAAAAGACTGTATGTTTCCTTCATATATGATGCTTAGCTTCACTGGATACACAATTCTTGGCCAATAATTGTTTTGTTTGAGGAGTTTGGAGATAGGGCCCCAATCCCTTCTAGCTTGTAGGTTTTCTGCTGAGAAATCTGCAGGAAACTGCTCCTGCAAACAGACCTTCACTTTCTCCGGGAGAGGTGTGTGTTTGGGAGAGGAGGATCCCTTTCCCACTTCTGCAGTTGGGGCACTCACAGTGTTTGGGTGTCTCCTGGGTCCTGTAGGAGCAGTGTGCTTCCTTCAGAGGGTCTGTGGACCCTCTCAGGATTGCTAGTTTGTTCTTGTAGTCAATCTGGAGCTACAATCCACAATGTGAGCCTCTACACGCTGCTCTGTCTTTCCAAGTCAGAGCTGCAATCTAGTCCTGCCTCCCGTCTGCCATGATGATCCTGCACCACATACTATATATTTCACTTATTTATTCTTCCATTGACTGCCTTCATTCTCAAGAATAAGAAGAGAGATTGTTGTCTATTTTGTTCTTTGCTTTAGACTTAGTGCCTAGAACAGAACCTGGCACCTATGAGATAGTCAATAATTAAAAAAATCTTGTTGATTGAATCTCATTTATTTCTCATCATTAATGAAAGATAGTATTGCAGAAGACAAGAAAAGGGGTCTTAACTCACAGAGGCTTGGTTTGAATTTCAGATCTGCCATTTGCTAGCTATCTATGAGGCACTGGGTGAGCCATTCATGCTCTCTCAACCTCAGTTTGTTCACCTCTGAAGTGGAGAGAACATTTATCCCTTGTGCTGTACATGATTTTGCTATTAGGATCAAAATGAAAATTACTATTCAAATGTGAAGAATTATTACTAATAGTTAATGGTAATACTTACCATTTACTGAACACATAATATGCTCCAGGCACTGTGTTGATAGTTTAATATATAAAGTATATGTATAAAATTTCATTTAACCATCACAATAACCATACAAGCTAACTTAACATTTAATTTTACCGATGAAGACACTGAGGCTCAAGGGTGTTAAAATGGCTTGTCCACGGTCACTAACACAGTAAGCGGCAGGTCAGATATTTTACTTCAGGCCTCTCTAAATCTTCAGTGTTGTAGAGCCAGGTTTTTATGGCTTTGAAAGTCATACATTTCTTCTTTAGCTAGTATGCTGCTGCTGTTTAACTCTAATTTTACTCAAAACAATTTAAGAGTCTTAGACATTATTAAAATGACAATGCCATTTTCTTAGTGCCACAGAACTAGCTCTTGAGTATGAACATTTGAAGAAAAGAAGGGGGTCAAAGATGAAATAGTGACAAATCTTCTTTTGGATAATTCTTTATAGACTATCTTTAAATATGCCCTAATGGCAAGGACAGAAGAAAATTCAGGGCCAGGACTGCTGCTTTAAAAAGAAATATTCTCTTCTAGGAAATGCCATGATGGTCCTCAGTTTGTAAGAACCACAGTTCAGTTTTAAGGGTGCAAGCAGATTGTGAAGTTCGGGAAGTATCAGTGTCTTAGATCTTACCATAGCTGAACACTGTTGTTTATAGAAACCTAGTTCCCACCCCAGCTTTACCTCTGCCTATCACGTGGCTAAAGCTATTGCAGATGATCAGAAATTTGAAACAGAGACTGCCATACCCAGGGAGGTCTCATGTTTTCCTTGTCAAAATACTCTCTATTGGAGTATACATGTGGTTATCTTGTTCAATAAAGAAAACAGATCAAAATCAACCTTCTGCCAAGAGCAATCATTATGCTTCCTGCCAGGTGGGTGGGAAAGGAGAAAAAGACAGTGTCAAGAGAAGAACCATGGATGGAATGGGCCGGAGTCCGCAGACATGGGATTACAGGCCACCTTTACCCAATTCAAATTACTTTGGCAAAAGGAGGAATACATTAGAAAGCACATGTGTGCAGAAGAGGAGTGGGACTGAAGCCATGGCTCATAAACCAGAACTAGGACCTTCAATACCATCAGGACATGCATTTCTGCATCTCTCAGATTGACTTCCTCCACATAACTGGAGGTGTGGCCCCTGGCAGTGTCATGCCACACCACGTCTCACAACTGCAGGACCAATGAGGAATGCATTTCTTTCCCATGGCCCAGTTTGAAAAATCCAAGGGAAAAGTCCTTATAGGCCTTGTGGAAGTAATATGTCTACCCTTGCACCAGTCATTGTGTGCTATAATTGATAACCATCACTAGTGCCACATGGTTGGGTTGGGAGAGGAGCAACTTCCTAACAGAAAGGGAGAGTCATACTCAAACAAGAAAAGGGTATTTGGACATCTGTACTGTGTGCTTTACAGATCATATAGTGTAGCCATGTGTATGGTTAGTTGATGCAATAACATATTACTATCTTGGGGGTTATCAGTTCCTTGCATTTATAAAGCAGTTCATGATTTCCAGAGACTTTTCTTAACTATCTCATTTAAACCTGTATCATTCTATGAATTAGGTCAGGCATCCAGATATTTGGGTTCAGGGGAGGTGTAGTGATTTGTCCAAGACCATCTGTTGAAATACTTAGTTTGGGTCATTCTTGCTACCTTTGATCTATTCACTCAGAGAAAATAAGCATCAATCCACCAATGCCATTCTAGGAATCTATGCTGAATTAATATTCACATATGTGCAGCATTGTTCACTGTAGCAAAAAATTAGTCACCTTCAGGGTTCATCAATAGAAAAGTGGCTACATAACTTATAGTACATCCATTTGATGAAACACTATGCATATGTACTAATGTGGAAAGACCGCCAATATATTTTTAAATGAAAAAGAAAGTTGCAAAAACAATGAATAAAACATAATCTCATTTATGTAAAAGAAAAAACAAACTCTGCATATATGAAGAAGATATATATTCAAAAGGACTGGAAGAATAGACTTTATAAGTAGAGGCCAATGTTGGGAAGGGAAGTAAAAAACAGATGGAAACTTGGAGGTCCTTTATATTTTACTCTGTGTAGTTATGTAGTGCCTGAATTTTTACAAGGATGTGTCCACATACTACTTACATAATAAAAAGCAAACAGAACAAAACCCAAAGCATCCCCCAGGGGACCCACTGGGCTGGGATGAAATTTCTCTAGGTCTCTGACTGTGTCATTTAAAACCTTGTGCATCCCTTATGGGCTGGGTCTGACCCCATTCAGTTTAGAGCAAAGTTCTTATAAAACATCCAGGGATCCATCCCTTCTAAGTATCTACTACATACATAAATATATGTGGCAAATGACATACCAAAAAAGTGTAAGTAAAGGTCTCTGTTCTCAAAGAGTATATAATTGGAAAGGCAAATACGTAAGTTAAATATTAATAAACTCTGTGGAGTTCTTAGTACTGGAACTTTACCAGCCTTAGTTTTGCACTGTGTAAAATGTGGACTAGATGGTCTCTAAGGGGTCTTAGTTTGAGTATTTTGAAATTCTGTGATTATGTTGTAGGCTGTTCAAGAATTTTTTTTTTTTAGAATCACAAGGAAACATGGCTAGTATTAGACTCCAAATCACAGGGAAAAAGAGATGTTAGAAGTCAGCCAGGATGGAATTCAATATCACTTTGGGTCACTTGGAAAATACTTCTGTAAACATAGAAGACACATACATTCTCTTTAAATATAAGACTAAGAAAGGTGACTGGATAATTACATTGCTGTATCATCCTCTGCCCAAGAGCTGCAAGTACCAGTGGAGAAAGAAAAGGAACAGAAAGCTAATCGGTGAACTCTGGAAAGCTTGCACACAACCGAGGCAAATGGGTTCTCTCCTCAAAATGGGACTCTCAATCCTTGGCTAAACAGTCGAACAAACACTCAAGAGAAACTCAAAACCAGTTGCAAGGTAAAAGGTGGAAAAGGCTTTTTGCCCACTCAACTGGGCTTAAAGCCTTTGGAGAAGAGCTTCAGGGCTTACAGATGAGACAAAGGTAACAGAGGGAGCTGTGTTGGAGAGAATTAAAAGCAAAGGCGTAGAGTAAACAGGTTTCAACAAGACAGTCTTTATTGTTGAAAAGCCACTCTGAGCAAAATCCTGCTTTTTACTTCAGCGGGAAGCTCCAGGAAACGACTAGGACTAACAAATGTTAATGTTGAATACCCTCCACACACATCACCTTCCCATTCCCTTCTTTTAATCTGCAAGAAATATGTTAAAACACCAAAATAATGTCCTCCTTCCCCATTATAAAGTAGCACAAACAAGAAGAGCTATCTTTGGAAGACAGACAGGATAGCAAAGGAGATAAAACTTAAAATCAGGCAAGCCCGATGTGTTGCCTTGAGCACATAACTTAACCTCTCTGAGTCTCAGTTTTCCCATCTATAAAACGGAGATAAGGGTACCTACCTTACGGGGTTGTCGTAATGATTAAATAGGATGATTGACAAGTGTTTAGTACAAGACCTGAGACACTGTAAATAAACACTTAGTAAACAGTAGATATTATTGTCATTATTATTATTAGTTTTATTTTAAAATCTGCTTTGGTGCAAAAATACAAGATAACTTTGCTTTAGTTATTATAGACAGTAATTTTTGATTCCTTTACTCTGTGATTCGGGGAATCTCTACATATAGCTACAAAGTCACCCAGGGAAGGACAAGTTCATGGAGGGCTCTTTCCTGCCCATTGGCCTCATTTAAGTGCAGCCATCCTTCAGGCCTTTGGTTAAGCTTCCGAGTACCCTTCGGGCCAAGGTAGGTTACCCCTTTTGCATTCTGAATTGCTTACCACAATTGTAATTAGGTGGTTATTTATGTAATTATTTGTCTATTTTATCAACTGCTTAATTTTCAAAAAATTAAAAACGATTTTCATCCAAATGTGTAGTGAGTGCATGCCAAAGATTGATCTAACCCAGGAAACTAGAAGCATAATTAGGCTGGTTCAAAGAGTATTTGTAAGTTGTGGAAGGTATGTTGAAGCAAGTTTGCTACATTATAGACAAAAATCCTACTCCTGTTTCCTGAAATGTTCTAGAGGCAAAAAAATTAAAACCTTTGGAGTTGTCTTTTGTATTTCACTAGACGAAAGTCTACAAAGTAATGTATAACTTCACAGAGGCTCCACTTTAATCAATGGTAAATAGTGAATCAAATAAACATACATTCTGCTAGATAATGAAATAAGCACTGGAGTAGGGGCAGGGACTATTAGGTGAAGTTTTGGTATGACTTTGAAAAGACATGCAGTCCTCTTTTGATCTTATTTCCAAGACTTGAATAATTTGTCTTAATAAATGTCTACTTCCTCCTGTAGAATGTAAGCTCCACGATGCTGGGGTCTATGTGGTCTTATAGTTCCAAGCCCTGCACAGTGCCTGGCATGATTGTCTAAACCAGGGGTGTCCAATCTTTTGGCTTCCCTGTGCCACATTGATAGAAGGAGAATTATCTTTGGCCACACACAAAATACACGAACACTAATGATAGCTGATGAGATTAAAAAAAATCGCAGAAAAAACTCATAATGTTTTAAGAAAGTTTATGAATTTGTGTTGGGCCACATTCAAAGCCGTCCTGGGCTGCAGGTTGGATAAGCTTGGAGCTTGGTAAACCAAGCCTTCTGGGTCTGGGGTAAGGTCTGTGATGTTTTTGTTGCAATGCCTTGTACTCTGTGTCCTCCAGGGTGCTCCTTGTTCTCTCTTGGAGCCGGTCCCTGCTGCAGAATTTGTTCTGTAAACTTATACCTTGTATCCTAGATTTTGTTTTCAATTTTTAAAGTTCACAAGTGAATTGAGCTATCATTTAATTTTTTTGTTGTTGTCTTTAGGTTTTGTGATCAAAACCACATTTACCCCGTAAAAATCAATTCAGTTACATGCTGTTCTATTTTGGAATAGTTTTGGTAATCACAAAGGAGTAAATTGTTTTTAGAAAATTTAAGAAAATACTTCAGTGACTTCATTAGTACCATTTTGAAGGGGGGGTATAAACTTTTTATAACTGTTTCTACTTCTGTGATTAGTTTGTTTGTGCATTTGTATTCTCTGTTTTGCTATGACTCATTTTAGTATTTAATACTTTAGCAGCTATCCAGAGAGTATTGATAATGATAATTATTCATACATAGTTTAGAATATTATCATCCCTACTTAAAATAGTTGTTTCTTTCCATTGCTGATATCTTATTTCTCTCCCTGCATTTTATTATTTTTGATAAATTTGCCAATTCTCCCTTTTTTGTTAATTTATCTCCCTATATTTTACTATTTTTAATAAATTTGCCAATTCTCTTTTTTTTGTTAATTGGAACATGTCCCCAACTTTTTAAAAAAGCCAACTATTAATTTGATTTACCAACTCAACTTTTTTTTTTTTCTTTTTTTTTTTCGAGACCGAGTCTCTTGCTCTGTCGCCCAGGCTGGAGTGCAGCGAAGTGATCTCGGCTCACTGCAACCTCTGGCTCCCAGGTTCTAGCGATTCTCCTGCCTCAGCCTCCTGAGTAGCTCTGACTACAGGCATGCACCTCCATGCCTGGCCAATTTTTGTATTTTTAGTGGAGACAGGGTTTCACCATGTTGGGCAAGCTGGTCTTGAACTCCTGGCCTCAAGTGATCTGCCTGCCTCTGCCTCCCAAAGTGCTGGGATTATAGGCATGAGTCACTGCGCCCGGCCTCAACTCAACTTTATAAGCATTTTGTTCATTTATGTTGTTAGTTTTATTATTTTCATTTTACTATTTTCTTTTGACTTTTCACTTTAGCCTCTTAACAGATAAAGGCTTTGCTTTTATAGTGTTTTTTTTTTCTTCCTTAATTTGGAAAAATGAGTGTTCTTCTAAGCACTGCTATGGGAGTACTCCATCAATTTTAATACAGAAATATCATTTCAAAATATTCTGTAGTATAGGGATTTTTTTTTCTTTTTTCTTTTCTTTTTTGATTCATTCAAATATTTATTGAGCAGCCAAGGAGACCCAAAGGTGATTAAAACATGGTCAGAGAGGTGAGGCAAATGCGCAAGTAACAGAAAGCAAGGGGCTAGGTTCACAGAATCACAGCTGTCAAAAGAAAGTGCTTTAGGATATCAAGAGTTTGTTTGTTTCCAGCCTGGAAGGAGCATGGCTGGCCTATCAGGAAAGGGGATTCAGATTAAAACAGAAGGCTTCAGTCTGGATGGCTGATGATACTCAGCATGGACTGTATTTGTCTCTTTCCTCTGTCCCCATCTTTGGACTTAATTTTGCAGTATTGTCCAGGACCGTTCAGTGTGCTTTTTCTATACTTGCTTGCATTTTAGCTTTAATGTCTTCTGTAGAACTCGGTCCTTTTTGGATTTTTAGGAGTTTTTTCCTGTTTTTTGAAGTATTCATGACCTTTTGATCTTTGTCTTGATAATTTTGAGTCTTTTCCATTTCGGTTTGATTTTGGTGCATTTTTGGCTGGAGTGTCTTATATAGATTTCTTCACTGGAGCTTTTTCTTCAATTTTCTCATCATCAAAATTATCATCATCATCATCTTCATCAGCAGCAAGTTTTACATTTTTCTGTGGAAACTTGCCTCTATCTCCAGGGGAGGATTACCTTCCAGACACATTAAATACCTGAGTTTCACATCCCCCTCCTCTTCGTCTTCTCACTCTGCCTCTTCCTCCACAGCTGCTAAGTGCTGCCCACTAATATGCACTGGCCTTGATCCACACTCCAACTGTAATCCCATGGCTGATGGGATTTCAAAGCCCCCAAGGGAAACCGTTGGCTGTACGACATTTTCAAAGTTGCCAGTGTTACTTCAGTAGGACTGCCTTCATAATTCATTGCCTCAGCTTCAACAATGTGCAATTCATCTTTTACACAGCCCCTAAACTGACCGTTCTTAAAGATAACTGGAGCTCATTTTCATCGTTATCCACCCTAAACCAGTCATCTTTGTCGGCCTTTAGTTCACAACCAAAGGATGGTTCTGGAGCCATAGGGAACTTGTCTCCATGTCCATTGAATCTTCCATGGGGTGGTGACGTACACTTCGGTGAGAGAGAAGGCAGACGGAGATAAACAACTACTGCTCCAGAGAACAGCTGCGCAGGACGGAGTCACGCCAGGCACAGAATTATTTTCTTGATGTAGGAAGTATTCAGGCACTTAACATTTTTTTACATGATGTGGAGATTTTATATTCTGCGTGCATTGAAAAACTCTAGTTCACTGAGATATGATTTATATACAATAAAAATTTACCTCTTCTAACCAAAGAGTTTAATGTGGTTTTACAAATGTGTAAAATTGTGTGGCAACCGGCTGGGCGTGGTGGTTCACGTCTGTAATCCCAGCACTTAGGGAGGCCGAGGTGGGCGAATCACAAGGTTGGGAGATCAACACCATCCTAGCCAACATGGTGAAACCTCGTCTCTACTGAAAAGACAAAAATTAGCCAGGCGTGGTGGTGTGCCCCTGTAATCCCAGCTACTCAGGAGACTGAGGCATGAGAATCGCTTGAACCTGGAAGGCAGAGGTTGTAGTGAGCTGAGATGATGCCACTGTACTCCAGCTTGGGTGACAGAGCAAGACTATCTCAAAGAAAAAAAAAAAAGACACAAATTAGCCGGGCGTGGCAGCGCACGCCTGTAGTCCCAGCTACTCGGGAGGCTGAGGCAGGAGAATTGCTTGAACCCAGGAAGTGGAGGCTGCAGTGAGCCAAGACACGCCACTGCATTCTAGTCTGGGTGACAGAGTGAGACTCCGTCTCAAAAAAAAAAAAAAAATTTGTGGCAACCACCACCATCAAGATATAGAACGTTTACATCTCTATATGAAGTTCCTCATGCCCCTTTGCAGTCAACCTCCTCTCCTACACCTGGTTCCTGGCATCACTGGTCTGATTTCTGTCCCTATAGTTTTTACCATTTATGGAATGTCATATAAATGCAATCGTACAGCATGTAGTCATTTGCATCTGGCTTCTTTTACTCAAAATCAGATTTTTTAGATCCATCCATGTGTTGCATGTATCCCACAATGCTCTTTTTTTTTTTTTTTTTTTAATTGTTGCATAGTATGCCATCGTGTGGACACACCACAGTTGCTTATCCATTCAGTTAGTGAACATTTGGGTTGTTTTCAGTTTTTGGCTATTATAAATAAAGCTGACATAAATCTGATTGAAATTTTAGTTTTTAATTTTATTGTTTTAATATTGTGAAATATTAGACTTTCTGACTTTTTGTCTACCTTCATAATATGGTAAATTTGTATACATCCTTATATTCTTAAAAATGAAGTATATTCTATTCTACCTTTTGCCTCTCTCCATTGTCTGATTGATTCTCTTGATCAACTCTGCAATGTCTTCTATTATTTTATTATTTATTGATTATTAACTTTCTGATTATTTCATATTGAGAGGCAACTGTGGTTATGAGAATGCACTGTGGAGTTAGACAGACTTGAGTCTCAGTCGTAGCTTCACCTATTACTAGCTGAGTTTTCTTGGCAAAGTCACTTAACTTTTTAAGGTCTTAGTTTCCTATCTGTGAAATGGGGAGAACGATAATAACAGTACCTACCACATGGAGTTGTGAGGATTAAATGAGACGATGTATGTAAAGTGCTCAGAGTGGTACCAGGCAGATGGAAAAATCTCAAAAACTGGTACATATGGCTATTTTTATATTGGAATAGTTAGGTCTGTAATTTCAATCTATTTCTTCCTGTTTTTCTTGAATTTCAGATATTTAATTGTATATGTTATGTTCATCTGTTATTTGGGGCATATAATTTAGAATTGTTGAATTTTTTTTCTTTAATTTACAGTTTACTATGCTTATTTAATGATGATTACATCTGTCAATGCTTCTTTCTCTCTCCCCCCCTCCCTCCCTCCCTCCCTCCCTCCCTCCCTCCTTCCTTCCTTCCTTCCTTCCTTCCTTCCTTCCTTCCTTCCTTCTTCTTTCTTTTTTTTTTTGAGATGGAGTCTCACTCTGTTGCCAGGCTGGGTGCAATGATGTCATCTCAGCTTACTGCAAGCTCTGCCTCCCAAGTTCATGCCAGTCTCCTGCCTCAGCCTTCCAAGTAGCTGGGACCACAGGCGCCCACCACCACACTCAACTAATGTTTTGTATTTTTAGTAGAGATGGGGTTTCACCGTGTTAGTCAGGATGGTCTCAATCTCCTGACCTCGTGATCCACCCGCCTCGGCCTCCCAAAGTGCTGGGATTACAGGCATGAGCCACTGTGCCCAGCCTTTTTTTTTTTTTCAGACAGTGTCTCTTTCTGTTGCCCAGGCTGGAGTGCAGTGGCACAATCATGGCTCACTGCAGCCTCCAGCTCCTGGGCTCAAGCAAACCTCCTGCCTCAGCCCCCCAAGTAGCTGGGATTATAGGCATATACTACCACATCTGGGTAATTAATTTTTTTTTTTGTAGAGATGGGGTCTCCCTATGTTGCCCAGACTGGTCTTGAACTTCTGGGCTCAAGTGATCCTTTCACCTCAGCTTCCCAAAGTGCAGGGATCACAGGCATGAGCCACCGGTCCTGGCATCTCAATGCTTTCTACTATGATACTGGTGTTAACCATTAGGTACTTTTTAGGATTATGATTATTATTTTTATGGTTGTTACCAATATGCTTTTATAACTCTACTTTTATAATGTTCTTACAGTTTTGGGGCCTCCTAAGTCAAATGCCCACGTGGGCCACACAGACAGTACATATGTGAGCAGTAGGCTGAGGAAAAGGTAGTCAATGAATGGCTGATGGGCCCAGTTCCCAGTGCAGCTCTGGACTCACTGCATTGCCTTGTAAAGCATCATGAGTGTTGTCCACAGGCTGGCTGCATTTGCCACGACATGCCAATCTCTGCACCTGCCATAGATTTCCCCCTAATTTTTTGTCTGTAAATTAAAAAAAAAATTGTACTTTGGTTGTATCTGTTTTCACCAGCCAATTGTTGAGTTTATTATATCATACAGCCCACATTTTATGTGGGAATATGATTGCTTATTGTTATAATTAACCAGTTTGTACTATCTACCAACTGTCACTAAATTTAGCTTAACTGTTGTTAGTGTTTAGTTTTACTTCTACCTTATGTGTTTTCTGTAGTGTATTTTCTTTAAAATTATCAATATACCCTTTAACATTTTTAAATTGCACTAATAATATGAGAATGTGTTATGATTGTAAGAGATTCAGTACAGAAACTGTGCAGAGCCAAGAGCATGAATCATGAAAGCACCTCTCTTATTTCCTGTCCTCCACCCATTCTCACTTCCTTCCAAAGGGAAACAAATCACTGTCAACAACCTAGAGTATATTTCTGCTTCTCTCTTCTATACATTCCAAGTACATTTATATATGTAAAACTGTATCTACATGTATAGATATCTTTAACAAATAAATGATATATTCTATGTACTGTTCTATGATACACTTTTTAAAAATGCCTAAAATTATGTCTTATGTTGTATACAACTCATCCTCTATAGAAGATGTGCAGTATTTCACAATATAAATGTTCCAAAATTTATTTTGCTTGTATGGGAATTTACGTGGTCCCCAATTTTCTGGTATTACAAATGATGCAATAGCCAGTCTTGTGCATGCCTCTTTATATAGGAGGAACAGGTACCTGTAAGTGGAAATGTTTAGTCACGTGGCACATACTTAAGCCCACTGATAAATACTGCCAGATTGTTCTTCAAGAAGGCTGAGTCATTTGGGGTAGCCACCAACAGCATGTGAGAGTATATATTTCTCATGTACTCCTAAAACATTAATCTTTTTGATCTTGATGATTTTGCCAATATCATATGGGTAAAAAATGGTAAACTAAATGATTTAGTTTGCCTTAGTCTTCCCCTAAATATTAGTAGTTTGATCATTTTGCATGTTTAACGGTTTTCCTGGGGCTTACATTATATAGTTTTTCTTTAAACATTTTCAAGTATAATTTACAATAGGACAGAGCATTGATCTTAAGTGTCTACCTTAGTACATTTTTACAACTGAACACACCCCTCTAACCATCACCCAGATGAAGAAACTAAATATTAGTAGCATCCGGCTTGTGCACCCTCCCAGCCATCATCCCTTTCAAGCATTGCTTTTTTTGTATTTTATATAAATAAAATTATATAATATGGCTTCTTTTTCTTAACATTATGTTTGAGATATTCCTCCATGTCATTTCCTGTAGTTGTAGGCAATTTCTGCTCATTGCCGTCTAGTATTCTACGTGTAAATATATCATAATTTCCTTATCTATTCTTTTTCTCTTTTGTAGAGGGGGGGGGTTTCACTATGTTGCCCAGGCTGGCCTTGAACTACTGGCCTCAAGTGATCCTCCCACCCTGGCCTCCCAAAGCACTGGGATTACAGGCATGAACCACTGCACCCAGCCATTTCCTTATCTATTCTAGTGTTGATGGACATTTATGTTGTGTCTAGGTTTTGGCTGTTATGACTACTGTTGCTATGAACCACAATGTATAGGTTTTTGGGTAAAGTAAATTTTTGTTTCTTATGGGTACTTTGGAGTGAAATTACTAGGTCATTTGTTAAGTGTGCATTTAACTTTATAAGAAACTGTCAAACTGTTTTCCAAAGTATCTTTACCATTTTTTCACTCCCTTCTTCACTGAATGGGTTCCAGTTGCACTACATCTACTCAACATCTGGTGGTGTATTTTGTATTTTGTTCCTCTAATCAAGTGTGCAGTGGCATCTTCCTGTGATTTTAATGTGCATTTCTCTAATGTTTAATGATGTGGAACATTTTTTCATGTGCCTATTTGCCATCTGCATACCCTCTTCGGTGAAGTATTTGTTAAGTAATTTGGTCATTAAAAAATAGGGTTGTTTTATTTCTTACTATTGATTTTTAAGAGTTCTTTATGTATTCTGGATACAAATTGTCAGATATGTGATTTGCAAATATTTTTTCCAAGTCTGAAGCTTATCTCTTCCTTGCCAAATTAACATTGTTAGAAGTTTTGTTGCCCTGTAAGAGTTTTAAATTCTTACATACACAAATTTGTCAGTCTGGTTTTTTTTTTTATGGCTTCCGTTGTTAGTGTATTGCTTCAGAAAGGTTTCCTAAGGTTATATACGCCTACCTTTCTATTTACTACTGTGTAAAAAAAACCAGTAAAACCTGCTAACACACACATTAAATTATACATTTCTCTGATTGAATATCTGTTTCTGTCTCTCAAACAATTAAAAAAACCCCTGCCATGTGCCTTTCTTTACATTCTTTCCTCTGATGCTTTCCTCATTACTCCTCATGCGGTGAGGGATTCCGGATTGCTATTATTCTGCATCATCTTTTAGGTTCATTTTTTGTTCCTGTTTGGTTTTCCTCTAGGCATGCTGTCTATATATTTGTTGCAGAAAGGGCTCATGAATCACACACTTTCTGAGTCTTTGAATATTGGAAAATATTTATTTTTCTCTCATTCTTGAAAGATCAATTAATAAGTTTTAAATAATTTCAAGATATTGTTTTCTTGTCTTTCTGCTCCTAATATTACTAGTGAGAAATGCAATACCATCTGATTGACATGTGTTTATTTATTTGCTTATCTATCTATATGTTTATTTATTTTCTTTGGAAGTTTTAGGATTTTGTTTTTATCTTTGGTTTTCTGAAATGTCCCCTCAGCATTCTAGATGTTGGTCTTCTTTTTTTTTTTTTTCATCTTTCTTGATACTTCACCTGCTCTTTCAATTTGAAAACATGTATTTTGAAAAACTTTTTCTGTTTGTTTATTGGCGTTATTCCTCATTCTAATTCAATCTTTTTTCCTATCTGCAACTCCTATTAGATAGATATAAATTACGTTGCTTCTGAAATTCCCAGTTGTTTAATTTTTGCATATAAAAATAAAATTAGGTTTATGTTTTTATTTTGTAATTGACAAATACAAATTGTTTACATTTATGGTATACAACATGATGTTTGGATACATATATACATTGTGAAATGATTAAATCAAGCTAATTAACATTTTCATCACCTCATATACTTACTTTCTGTGGTGAGAACATTTAAAATCTACTGTCTTAGCAGTTTTTGAGTATGTAATACAGGATTAACTATAGTCACTACGTTGTGCAATAGAACTCCAGAACGTATTCCTCTTGTCTGATTAAAACTTCTTACCATTTGACCAACATCTCCCCATCCTGTCCCCACTGTCCCTACCTACTAGCCTCTGGTAATCTCCATTCTACTTTCTGCCTCTGTGAGTTCAACCTTTTTAGATGGAATCTATGTTTCCTAGGTTCATAAAATCTGTAGGTATGAAGGCTATAGGAGATTATCATGGATATCCTAACAAATGAGCTAGGCCAATGGAATAAATAAAAGGAAAGTTTTTTTTTTTTTTTGTAATTATTTGGCCAGTGTAGACAGCATTAAGGTAATTGTACAATCTTATGGCTTTAACATTCGTTAATTCATATAACTGCTTAAATTATTTTCTTCAGTAAATTTAATTTTTATTGAAAATGACTCTGAAAGCCTTTTTTTGGAAGATGAAGTAGAATTGATATGGAAGTCTAACCAGGTTCTGTTGCAAATCTCAATGTTATATTTCTAATTTTTTACTCAGTTATACAATTTCATCAACAATTGGAATTTCTGAAAATCTTTCCATGAATTTAGTCTCTTCTGATTCCATGATCAACATCATCAAAATGCAGTCCCTCAGCTATTTTCCATTATTCAAACAGTAAGGAATTGATTGAGTTCAGGCACTGAATACTAGTATAGCTTAAGTGAAGAATTTACTGTGTTTACCATGTCTTGACAAATTGTCTTTAGTGTTACCCTGATCCATGTAATCCTCCTCCATGAACATGCTGAGAACCCTAGTTTCCTGGAAAGGACAATAATAATAGACAAAGTTTATTGAGTATTTATAGTATGTCCAATACAGTATTAATAACCTTATATATTATTGTTTCAATAATCTTTTTTTTTTTTTTTTTTTTTTTTGTGAGACCGAGTCTCGCTGTCACCCAGGCTGGACTGCAGTGGTGCGGTCTCAGCTCACTGCAATCTACGTCTCCTAGGTTCAAGCGATTCTCCTGTCTCAGTCTTCTGAGTAACTGGGATTACAAGTACCTGCCTGTAATCCACGCCCAGCTAACTTTTGTATTTTTAGTAGAGATGGAGTTTTGCCATGTTGGCCAGGCTGATCTTGAACTCCTGACCTCAGGTGATTCCCCCGCCTCAACCTCCCAAAGTGCTGGAATTACAGGAGTGAGCCACCATGCCCGGCCTCAATAATCTTTAGGATGTAGATGTTACTATTATTATTATTCCCATTTTACAGATGAGAAGAGTGAGGACCTTGCATAGGGTCTGATGTCAATTAGTAGCAATCAGGACTCAAACCCAGATAGTGTTAAACATTATATTATACTGACAGGCATTGATAATACAGCAGGAACCAAACACTCTTTGAAATGAATATATGCCCTCAACATTTGCATAAATATATGGAGCTCCATTTATAATTCCTTGGGCTGTTGCAGTTCATTCTATATAGACTTTGGAAGCCCTTTAAAGTAATGACTTTTTTTCTTTTTCTTTTTTTTTTGAGAGAGGGTCTCACTCTGTTGTCCAGGCTGAAGTGCAGTGGTGCTACGACAGCTCACTGCAGCATCGACCTGCCTGGGTCAAGTGACCCTCCTGCCTCAGCCTGATGGTTGCTCTGGCTGAACTTGAACTCCTGGGCTTATGGGCTCATGTGCTCTTCCTGCCTTGGCCTTCCAAAGTGTTGGGATCACAGGTGTGAGCCACCCTAATAATGACTTTAAAATTTGGCGTCATCCCACACATATTCCCACTGCTCCCTGAAATGCTCCCTGACTGTTTTGCTGGGAATCTTGTTCTGATCTTCAACATATAAACGCTCTTGGCTCTAGTGAATGATCATTACAGATGATACGACAACCTGGGTGACTTTTAAGCCATATATGGATGCATTTTGAATTAGATGCTCTCGCAAGGGGATTCCTCTTCCAGAATCCACAGTCTTGACTCTGCCTTCGTGCACTCGTAGCCCAGAATCCCTGCAGGGGCTGGTGTGCATTTCCCACGCCTGCTGATCCTGCATATATACTTTGTAGAAAACACTTACAATTGCTCCTTTAGCTTCTGTGACTTAAAGTAGTTTTCCATTCTGGTGCTGCCTCCTAGATGATGACATATGTTGAATTTAGCTCAGTAAAGGGCTCCTTGGAAGAGTTTTTGTTGGGACTCTAATTTGTTTACTGAAGATGGAATGGAATGGAAGGCCTCTTGGCACATGTCCCACGAAGCTGACTGGCTGGCAGTAGTTGTATTGAGCAAACAGTCCATTCAGGTTCTGGAGTGGAGACTGGATCCAATTGCTTATCGGGAGCTCTGGGAAGGCATGGGGCCCAATCTATTATTGTCACCAGAAAAGAAGCACACGAACCGCTTACTTTTGACTGTTCCTTAGGAATATTCAACGCGAGACCTTTATTAATATAAAGCTTCCCTGTGTTTCCTCCTCTCTGGTCACTGAATCTGCAGATGATGAAATGACAGGATGCCGACATTCAAAAACTGATTAACTCTGGGCGGAAGTACGCTCTAGAATGAGAGACAGAGTGAGTATGCTGCTAAATAGGCATGTATTGATCACAGGTAGAAAGGGCTGCCCATGGAACAGCAAGCCAGAGCCGCCGGTAATGAGTCATAGGTCTCCTTTTCTCATCTCTTCCTCTGAAGGGCTCACCTCTCACCCAGGCGATTGTGCTGGCCTCCAGCTGGGTCCCCAGCTTCCAGGCTGTCCCCATTGGATCCATCCTCTCTGTTCAGAGTCTCTTATCTCTGTGCTGATACCTACTACCTTGTCTACTCCCCATTTTGTGTTGCTCCCCACTTCCAAGCTCTTTAGTCTTCTTCTATAAATGAGTGAGGGCTCTTTGATGCCGAGGACTAGGTAGTTGCTCTGTGAAATGTGTTGAAGAAATGAATAAATGAGTGAGAAGAGAAGGGGATGATTTTTCTGGGCAACACCCTCCATCAGTGGTTCTTGGTCTGCGGCCACATCTGAGCTACCTGTGGATGTTTTCAATAATATCCCAGTCAGGACTCCACCACAGTGAGGCGAGGACAGCTGTGTGTTTGAAACACTCCAGCTGATTCGAATGTGCATCTCTGTGTGGAACAGCTGCCATAGATTGGTGGGTCTCAAACTTGATTGCACATTGGAATCATGTGGAAAGTGTGTTAAAAGAGTTTTTTTTTGCCCCACCCCAGAGTTTCTGATTCATAGGCCTGGGGCAGGGCCCAGGAATTTACATTTCTGACCAGTTTCCCCGCGATTACTGATGTTGTGGGTCTGGGACCCACATTTTTAGAACCAACACCCAAGATTTTTCAACAGCTATAATGCTTTGTGTTAACAGTACTCAGTCTTTAGCTGCATATTAAAATCGTAATGGAAGCTTTCACAACATACTGTTGCCAGAGTCTCACTGTAGCTAATTATAACCAAAATATGTGGGAGGAGCCTTGGGCATCTTTCGTTTGTGAAATTTCCCCATGTGATTCTGAAGCACAATGAGGTATAAGAAATGCTGCTCTAGATCTTTGCTACTGAAAGCATGGTCCTGTTACTGGCAGCACTGGCACTATCATTGTTTGGGAGCTTGTTAAAGACGTAGAATCTCAGGCCTTACCCTGGACGTACTGAATCTGCATTTTAACAAGACATGTAGGCAACAAAGTTTGAGAAGCACAGATCTAGAGAGCTCTGTTCATCTCCTGTGCTCAAAGAATGCTTTGTTTCTTATCTTCAATATTAGAGTGCAACGTCCCTCAGGAGAGGCTTCTTGATGAATTCATCCTCAAGTCCAGAGCACCTAACACAGTGCCTTTTTTCATGCAGAGGTGCTCAATAAATATTTTTGAATGAACAGATTTTCCTGTGAGCGTTATCTCCAAGGTACATACACACGTTTCTTCTTCCCACCATCTGCTGTGCCTCCCGCTACCTTCCAGGTAACAAACATAGACCTCACATTGTCATATCACTTTCATCACCTCCTGGTAGACTTTGAATGTTTTCACCCTCTGAATCTTATGTTGGAATGTGATCCCCAGAATTGGAGGTAGGGCCTAGTGGTGGCTGTTTGGGTCATGAGGGAGGATCTCTCGTGAATGGCCTGGTGCCTTCCTCATGGGAATGAGTGAGTTCTTGCTGTTAGTTTAGAATTTAAAGGAGCCTAGCACCTCCTTCCCTCTCTCTTGCTCCCCTCTTTTGCCATGTGACATGCCTACTCCCCCCTTGCCTTCTACAATGAGTAAAAGCTTCATGAAGCCTCACTAGAAGCCAACTATGCCAGTGACAGGCAGAAATGTGAGCCAAATAAACCTCTTTTCTTTACCAATTCCTCAGCCTCAGGTATTCATTTATAGCAATGCAAAACAATCTAACACACCCCCAAACCTAACACCATTAAAAAAAAATCTCATGGGTAGTAATCATTTCAGACTTGCTTGCTATTTCAAGAAAAAACAATCTGGACTCTTCAGGCTCCATTTTTCTAGAACACGTTGCTACCCAAAGGTTTGCTGTGTGGGCCAAGGCTTTGGTTTCATCTGCTCTCACATAATGGAAGTTAACATTCTTCTCAGAATTTCCATCACCATGGTTACTGGCACTGAGTGGCTTCCCTTAGAATCTCAAAAACATTCCTGTAATTATTTTTTTTCTGGTAATGTGTAGAAATTAAAACAAAAATTAAAGATGCCCTATCACTGGGCACTGTTCGTTTGCCTCACCATGGTAGAAATGTTTTACCTTTAGAACCATTTCGATGCTCTTGAGAAATGGTCAAGTTGAACATCTTTGGGAATGACTCAATCTCAGTAGGCTTCTAGAAGCCAAGTGTGGTCGGCAGAAGAATGCCCCTCCAAGTCCCAATTAGTCCTAATTATTCTACATCTTAATCATCCCCCTTCCCCAACATGTGAATATGTTACCTTATCTAGCAAAAGGGTCTTTGCAGATGTGATTAAGGTTAAGGACGTTGAGATTGGGAGCTTATCCTAGATTATCCCAGTGGGCCCAGTGTCATCAAAGGAGTCCTTAAAAGCTGAGAATCTTTTCTGGCTATGGCAAACCAGAGAGACGGTAGTGTGAGAAGAGCTTGACCTGCCAGGAATGGGGAAAAGGGACCAGGAGCTAAGAAATGAGCACAGTCTCTAGAAGCTAGAAAAGGCAAGGAGACAGATTCTGTCCTAGGGCTTCCACAGAGGCACCAGCCCTGCTGACACTTTGATTTTAGCCTAGTGAGACCTGTGTTGGACTTTTGATCTACAGAACTGTCAGACAACAAATTTGTGTTGTTGAACCACCAAGTTTGTGGTGATTTGTTAGAGCAGAAATAGAAAACTAATGCAGAGAGCAAGGCAGCTTTTTGTTTCTAGGTATGTTTGGAGGTAAAGACCAGGTTACAAGCATCTGGTGAAGAGTCTGTTTTGGTACGTTCTTTTGCATCACATAGATCTTCTCAGTTGTCAGAAAATGATTTTGTATTTTGGCATAAACTCTGTTTCTAAAATTTCCTTCCTTCCCCTTCCCTGATGCGAAGTAAACTTCAGAGGATCCAGTGTTGGGATGGAAGGGTAATGAATATGGCAAGTTGTGTTGGAGTTTGAAGAGTATAGATGTGGTCTCCTGCCCCCAAATATACTCTCACCCAGTGTTTGAAATTTCATTATTAGAGACCCATGGCTTGCATCTTCTTCAGTTTTCCCCTATTACAGGCACTTATACCTCCAGAGCGGTAACTGATATAAGCCCTTGTGGAGAATTCGGTTACTTTACCACTCCCTGTGGGACAGATTGGAGACGTTATATGGGAAAGGTAAAGGAAGGAACAACCTTCCTGCCATCATAATTTTTTTTGTTTTGTTTTTTGAGACAGAGTCTTGCTCTGTCACCCAGGCTGGAGTGCAGTGGTGCGATCTTGGCTCACTGCAACCTCCGCCTTCTGGGTTCAAGCGATTCTCCTGCTTCAGCCTCCCGAGTAGCCGGGACTACAGGTGCACACCACCACGCCAGGCTAATTTTTGTAGTTTTAGTAGAGATGGGGTTTCACCATATTGGTCAGGCTGGTCTCAAACTCCTGACCTCAGGTGATCCGCCCACCTCTGACTCCCAAAGTACTGGGATTACAGGCGTGAACCACTGTGCCTGGCCGCCATCATGATTTTGTCAAGAACTATTTATCTAAGATAGTTAAGGAAATTTAAATGAGATGCTAAAGGAAAATTTTGTGTGTGTGTGTGTGTGTGTGTGTTTAGTGCCTATTCAGTGCCAGGTATTTTATTTAGGCTACTGCATCTAGCCTTTCAACAGCTCTGTAAAATGTCAGGTGAGGGGTTTTCTTTTACCCTACTTACAAGCTAATAAATTAACCTATTAATGTTTAAAATGTATTTTCCAGCGATTATTAGTTTCTTGTTTCTGATGCTAGCCAAAGACCTGGGACTCCTAGGTCAGAGACAAAGAACTTTATCACTCACCATCACAGCAAACAGCATCAGCATCAGCTCCCTTTGCTGCTAAGATTCAAAGGGCAGGCTGACACAGGTCCAGAGGTACCCTATACCCACAGTGGGTTTGTGTCATAGCCAAGGAACATTGAACTTGGAGAATCTACTACTTTTATAGCAAGTAGTAAGTAGTTGTGTTCTTTGTTCCAGGGCGGGAGACATTACTTTGTCTCCCAAGTTGCTCACTGCAAGCACAACCCTGACAAATAGCCAGGGTCAAGAGTACACAGGGCCTTGCATTCTTGGCATACCCTACGCACTGCATATGGGCTTGAGAGATCCATGGAGAGAACTGTCTCTCCCAACACAAAATAGGTACTATTATTCCTATTTCACAAACAGGAAAGTTGAGGTAAAAGAAAGTTAAACAGCTAATGTAAGGAAACAAGGGGTAGTGAGACCAGGATTCAAATCCATATCTATACTCTGAAGCCCATGATCTTTTTACCATATGTTGCTGTCCACTGGGAGGGCTCTTGGAAAAATAATTATATCACATCGGTCTTTTATTATGATTCACAAGATAACAAATGCAAACTTAATATTAAAAAACTTCCAGAAGGTGCTGAGATTTCTGATGGGTATGCAAAGATATGTATTCATCTATTCATTTACATATATTACTGAAAACCATCTATGAGTCTGCCTCTGTGGTAGGAGTGGATGGAGAACACAGAGAGAAAGGAGTAGAAAAGTTAAGAATATGTTCATATGTGGAATCTCTGTGCCACTTAACACAACAGTGTTCTAAATTTCCAAATTCAAAACTTGAGAGTCTGTGGAACTTTGACATTCAGAAAGGTTGCCTTTTTTGAACTCCTAATCACTTTAAACTGAAAGCCACTTCAATCTCTTTTCTGCAGCTTCTCTGGATCTTTGGTTTCATTGAAGTATAATCTGGGTAGCTTCAGTGGGAATTTATCACTGTATGAAGGAAGAAGATACATTTTGATTCTGGAAAACTCAATCTCTTTTTAAAGGTGCAAATGTAAAAAGACACTTGGAATAAATGTTAATGTGATTCATTGGAAAAATTCTTTCAATTTGAACTCTCTGCTCATACAAAAGGATAAACTCACTAAGATCTCAAACATCTCCAAGGAAGATGGTGATAATGGAGGGTTCAATTGTGGCACTTCCGTGTTTCTGATAAAAGCTGAGAATGAAAAAAAAGTGACCCCTTTGACATTACTTAACACATTACTTACCAAAAGCAATTATGGTTGTGGGCTTTGGAGCAGGGAAATTCTCAGCTTCCAGAAAGCCTATGGAAAATATTTAAGTGTAACCCCTTTCACTCGCCCCATTCCTGTCTCTTCTATTGATCTAATTTTGAGATTTTATATTCCTTATGGATGAACTCCTAGAGATCTTTGTCTGGAACCAGGTCTACTTTGAAAGTTGAAACACGGATTAATATGCCTGTGTATTATTCATATAAAAATGTCGGGAGGGATGTCTATCCACTCACATGTCGCCATGGCTATCCTGGGGCCATGGACTTACAGGCGGTTCTCTTGCATTCTCACCTGAAAGTGGGTTACTTCAGGTGGAGCAAGAATTCTCTTCTTGTCCCTGGCTTTCCAATTTGCGGTTCCCTTCACCCTGGGTTGTTGCCTCCTTTCTTTCTTGCAAACAGCACATGAGTAGTTCTTCCTTAGTGCAGGTGGGTGGGTGTTTGGTGGTGAAAGAGAAAGGGGAAGGTGGGCATGCAGAAACCATTGGGGCTGCCGTGCTGGTCAGGCTGTTTTCCCACAGGCCTCTTTGGGTGTTGGTAGGCATAGGGTTGTTGGTACCTTGGGCCTGCTGGACCTTTCTTTCTGTTCGTTCATTTCACAGTTATTTACTGAGTGAGGGTATGTGCCAGATAATTCCAGGGGATATAGCAGTAAACAAAGCAAATTCCTCTTTCATGGAGTTTACATTCTAGCAGACAAAAGATAAAAACAACTAAAATATGAAATCTATCAAGTGATGGGAAGAATAACAGACCTGGGTAGAGCAGATGGAGAGTGAAGGAAGATGAAGGTGAAGGGAGCTAGTTTTTGCAGGTGGAGAGGAAAATCCTTCCTGATAAGGTGCTATGTGAGTGGAGGCCTGATGGAAAGGATGGAAGGGGCTCAGGGGCTGCTATTTCAGGCAGAGGGAACAGTACACATAATTCTGAAGTGTGAACGTCCTTGGGCTTTTCAAGGAACACAAGATAGTTCAGTGTAGCCAGGGCAGAGTGAGTGAGCTGGGAGCATAGGGAAAGAGGACAGGGGGTTAGCTGTGCCCCAGGCCCTGTACAGCCTTGCAGGCCACAGCTTGAGGGCCTGAAGATCTTAGTTAGGTAAGCAGGAAGCAACGGGAATATTGAGCGGATAAGTGACTTGCTAGAATGTATTTTAGAAGCATTGTTATCTTGTCTATAATTTATTTAAAATATTTTATACTGGACAGTGGGTTTTAACACTTAATGACCTTTTTTCATTAAATGTTGAAGAAATACATCAGTATGTTATTGGGTATATTTAATAATCACATTCAATGTTGTAGTGAAATAGGGAAGTGATGCTTTCCAGAAGAGAAAATAATCAAATAGAGATTTACAAAGCCATTTGCTCATATCTCCAGAATGGACACAAACCTTAGTCCCCATGCACAGGTGTATGAGAAATGTAAATCTTTATCTTCCCATCAATATACTCCCAGTATGAGCTCCATTATTCTTGGATTTCCTTCTTCTATCTGAGTTTCATGTAAGTCAGGGGGTTAGGATGCAACAGAACAGCGATTCTCCAAGTGTGGTTCCCAGAGCTGCAACATCAGCATCACCTGAGAACTTCTTAGAAATGCAGATTCTCACTCTCCACCCCAGGCCTGCTGAATCAGGAACTGTGTGGCTGGGGCCCAGGAATCTGTGATAACAAGCTTTCTAGATAGTTTTGATGCACGTTAAAATCTGGGAATAATTTCCTTATGGTGTCAAGTCATGGGTGAGGACAGGTAGTCTGTAATGTCGTCAGTCCACAGTCCACATTGGCATCAGCTGAGACGTTGTCTTCCCCTGTTGATCCACGCAGGGTCCAGCTTTGTTCCTCATTCCTGACTGCAAGCTCTTTCATGTCAAGTTTTCTCTTTCTCTCAGCTAATTTTTGGGCTATTCTTATGGCCCTGTGCATATGATGATTCTATTATTTCTCTATCAAATTGAGCTTTGGGAAATTTTATGGTTGTTATCTAAACTCAGGCTACTTTGGGCCTCAACATCATGAAATTATCCTGCCATGTCCTTGTTACTCTGAGGCTTGGAGAACTCATACATCACACGTCCATTTCTTTTATGGGGTCTTGCTGTCTTCATAGCCTCAGCCCCAGAATGGGAGTCCAAGTCCTCTTCACTCTCAAATTGCCTCATACTGAACTGAAGTTTCTTTCACTTTCCTTCTCCCCTCAGTAGTCAAGAGAATGTTTTCCTTCTCCCCAAAATAGTCAAGATAATGTTTTCTAGTCTCAGGCAAGAAAATTTGCCTTGTTCTAGAATATTCTCACCTACAGCACAAGCTATCCATCATCGAGGTAGATAAAGACACCTGGGGAAAGATCTCAAACAATAGCTTCTCTCATTGACAAAACAATTATGCTGTTTTAATTTATAAATTGAAAAACATTATTGTAAGTGTAATATATCTCGTTTTAAAAATGTGCTTGTATATGTGCCAAATGCCTCTCAGGTGGTTGTTAGATGCCTCAAATTTGGGAAGTCCTGAACAGTATCCTCAGTTGTGATAACTGAAACTGCCCACCTCTTTTCTCTTATTGATTACTAACCTTTCATGGAACCAGTGAGCCAGATTCTGTGGGTTTGGGTGTGAACTGTATCATTTATATATTGTCTGCTTTTCTTTTGTCCTCACTAGCTTGCAACAATTAGAGGCAGGTAATTATTATTATTTTAGGCACTGTAAACCTGAATACAAATGAATGATTGAAATTTTATTTGGTTTTGAGTTGATCTAGATGATTAAAAATATATGTAAGTTTTAAAAAATTATACTTTAAGTGCTGGAATACATGTACAGAACGTGCAGGTTTGTTACCTACGCATACACATGCCACGGTGGTTTGCTGCACCCATCAACCGTCATCTACATTAGGTATTTCTCCTAATGCTATCCCTCCCCTACCTCCCCACCCCCTGAGAGGTCCTGGTGTGTGATGTTCCCCTCCCTGTGTCCATGCGTTCTCATTGTTCGACCCAACTTGTGAGTGAGAAGTTGCGGTGTTTGCTTTTCTGTTTCTGTCTTAGTTTGCTGAGAATGATGGTTTCCAGTTTCATCCCTGTCTCATCATCACTGGTCATTAGAGAAATGCAAATCAAAACCACAATGAGATATCATTTCACGCCAGCTAGAATGGCGATCATTAAAAAGTTAGGAGACAACAGATGCTGGAGAGGATGTGAAATAGGAATGCTTTTACACATTTGGCGGGAGTGTAAATTAGTTCAACCCTTGTGGAAGACAGTGTGGCAATTCCTCAAGGATCTAGAACCAGAAATACCATTTGACCCAGCCATCCCATTACTGGGTATAGACCCAAAGGATTATAAATCATTCTACTATAAAGACACATGCACACGTATGTTTATTGCAGCACTGTTCACAATAGCAAAAATATATGTAAGTTTAAAAAATTACTTTGGAATGAAACTGGAGATTAAAAAAATTTTTAATAAACATTTTGTTAACATCTGGGAATAAGTTCTCAGAAACCCAGGGATACTTGGGTTCAAGTTAAAGATATACTGACTTTGAATCTCTGGAGTCAGTGGTTTTATTTTTGTATGCCACGGACACCATGCCTTCTGGAATCATGGCACTTCCTTCGCCTTACCACTCTTGCCCCAATATCCCTGTCTGTATCAGATGTATTTGTGCATTTTGTTTTTTCAGGGAGAAATATGGTCTTATTTTTGGAGAGAAAGAAGCTGCACTTGGATGTGGAATGAAAGGATTCCTGGAGATGATGAAACTGATTGCATTTGCAATGTTTTTATGACAAGCTGGATGTCATCAATCCTTGTAAATATGTGACTCGTAATCACTATTTTGGAGGAAGAAGTTGCACCAGCAGATTTTTAGTTTTGCTTCTAATCCACAGTAATTTAAAGTGGTCAGAATCTAATTATGCCCATTTCTGATAGACATTCAAAATAAGCCAGTTTCTTAGCTCTAAAGCTTCATGAGGCGCCCACGCAGGAGTAGCCGAGATCTTATAACAAGAACAGCAAAATACAACCCCCTTACCCTGACTATTTTAAGGCAGGACTTTGTCAAAGTGCACTTTTCATTCCCCAGATACCTTTCCATGGTGAATGACCATGGCACTGAATGAACGTGGTCTGAAATGTGGAAGAAGAATTAACTCCTTGCAGAACACGTTTTAAAAGTTCTATTTGTTTCTGATCTATGAATTGTCAGCGAAGCCTCTCAAACTGCCCACTGGCTGTGCTTTTGGGCTATATCATTAGTCAGCCAAGCTGATTAAGACTAATTTTGGTCAAAATAAATTCGTGCCTGAGCAAACAATCCATGTGCAGATTCTCAACCAGAGGCAATTAAATTGAGATTCATTTTATGGTGGAAACTCAATAACTACTGTGGTTTTTGACATCATTCTAATGAACCAATGGCGAAGAAATGTCCCCAGTGTATCAGACTATCCTAGGATTTATTTTCTATATTTTTTCTCACTTTAGAGTTGCTCTTTGACTCTGGCACACCATTCTCTCTGATAATGGTTTCAAATCAGCTTGGCTGATTCATGGCTGCACAGAGAAGGTTGTCTCAGGAGCTAGTGGAATGGTTATTAAAAAAAAACATGGAGAGGCAGATGGGAGACTATTTTACTGGCTCATCTGCTTTTGCAGGGAATGATTATGCATTCAAAGTAAGTGGCACCAGAAGTCAAATCTAACTGAGGTTAATCTCACAAGTTTCCTTGTAGAGAACCTAAAATACAGCAGCAGGGACAGCCTAAAAGCTGATCCCTGAGGACACAGTCATGGTCATGCTACAACCTGGGGCTGAAGCAGATCTGAGAGGTCATTTATTTGAGGCTCCAGCCTTCTTACAACCTCGTTGTCATGATATTTCAGTCTTTGCTTGAACACCTTGAGTGATGGGGGAACTCATTATGTCCATTTGTAGGCAGTTAAGTGTGATATAATTCTTCCTTCTTTTGAGCTGATATTGACTTCTGAGTAGTATCCATTTATTCATTCATTAATCCTGGCTATACTCTTTGGAAGCAGCACGGAACAAATTGATTTTCTGTTCCACCTGGCAGCTAGCTTGGGTGTGAGCTAGAATGCCATTTCAAGTCTTCTACAGACTAACTGTTCCCAATTCCTTGGGTCATTCCCCATATGAAATGGGTTGGGTACTGGTTCATAAGCCTCTGAACTGGGGGAAACTGGGAAGAGATAGAGATAGTTTAGTTTAAACTTGCTTAACCCACATACATGACATAAACAAATTGAACATTCAATACCAGGCCTGTAAAAATGAAATACATTTGTCAATTTGATTTCAGAGGATAAAGTAGGAGTAGTGGCAGCAAAGACTGTCTCTCAGGTTTCCCCATCCTTGTCCCAGGCAGCATAGCCTTAGGGCCAGTGTCTCTGTAGACTGGTGATGATGCAAAGGAGATTTAGTGGCTCTACTCTGGCCCTTAAAATAAAGTTGACTCACACACTCAGCACCTAGACTTGGCTTAAACATATAAGAATTCCTAGATCAGAGGTTTCCAGAAGTCTACTGGAGATTTAGGGATCCCTAAAGACAGCTTTACTTTGGGGACTTTGGTGTGGCTGAATAGCCTTTTCTCTCTTGCGTATTGGAGTTTCACATTCAATATTGTTGATTGGAAAAATAGATTCTGCTGCTAGAAGACCATCTATCAACCAGGACTGTCTACTGCTTTCTATTTTTTTTCTCTCTTTTCTTCCCATGTCCTCTTCAGGCCATTTTTAATGTCATCTTCCTGGCTCCAAGGCCATAGATTGTGCTTCTCACCCAGGATTCTGTTATCCAGTCATTTAATGTCCATTTTCTTGCAGTAACTGCTACAACATGGGTGACTCAGGGAAGAGATAGTAAAGAGATGGTTAAAACCTGGGATTTTTGTGGGGGAATGGCCTTAGATGTGGGGATTTGAGATAATCATACTCTGTATTTTATGATGGCTACAATTTATTTCATTTTTTCCCCTTCATCTCTTCTATACAGGCACCCAGTGTAATGTGCTTGATGTATGTCCTTGGTTATATATGATTCTATGCAAAATGTATGGTATTCCTTTGTGTCTGCAGTTTATATAAATAGTATTGTGTTATAGATCTTTTTGTTTTGTTCTTTTTACAAGTTCCAATATGCAGGTCTATTTCAATGCTTTCTATGTTACAGTGATTTCCATGGTAGGTATCCCTCCACCCAGTATTTGTCTCCTCTTGACTCCTCTGAACTCAGCTCCCTAATATTGCAAAGTATGTGATGCTAGGATTCCTATACCTATAGGTCTCTGTAAGAGCTTGGGGTATTTTCCCAGAATGGGAATCCTGGCTCTAGGAAAAATGGGCTGAACCAACTTACACTCTCACTAGAAGGAGATGGGGTTCTTATCTTTTTACATTCCTGTTAATGCTTGATATTTTCTGTCTACCTAATCTGTGGGTATAGAGTGATGTCAGTTTTCATATTTCTGATTACTCATGAGGTGGGGGATCTCTTCATATACTTGTTAGCCATTTGGGCCTCTCCTTCTGTGAATATTCTGTTTTATTATGGCATTTTATGTAATTTTTCTTGTTGATTTGCAAAATCTACCTGCATATTCCTGATGTTAACTCTGTGACATTTCAGATATTGTAAATATCTTATCATAAAAAAAGTTCTCTTTCTGATGTATCTGAGTTTGGTTTGCTATATTTTGTTTAAGACTTGTTGTTTTCCTTTAATTGCAGTTGTGCGGGAAAGTTGGGCTTTTATTATTGCTTTCCTGTGGAAAATTCCACAAGAACCTTCAATTTACTAATTTATTCCCACATCTAAGTACAGTCTTAAGTAAACATATCTACCAGATGTCAGCGAGACTCCTCTCTTCAGAGCTACACGAAACTGCTTTGAAAAGCTCTTATCTCAATTCTTTAAAACTTCATTAATACGAAGTAACGCCCAGAATCCTATGCATTCTGGGATAATTATATTATTAAGATCCCCTTTGTTTTGGTGCTCACCAGTTCTATATAAATACGATACCTGAATGCCTCTTTTCATTTGTTTCCACAAGAAATTCATCTGCATCATGCATTTGCCAATAAGTTGATTATCTAAAGTTGAGAGAGCTACAGCATGGTGTCACATCTTGAAACATAAGTGTTTCTGTCATCTTGTTTGCTTGCCGTCCCCACCTCCAACCTCCATTACTGTAAATTCTTTTTCAATTATGCAGAGCAATTTGGCTCTCCAAAAACTTGATGACTCAGACCCTCAAATGCTTAGCAAACTAAATGTCCTCTTGTCAGACTGACATATCTAGAATCCAGCTGGGTTATACATAGGTCCTACAAAGAGAAATTACATTTTATGTTGCAACACCAATGAGTGGTTTTGCAATGGACACAATCTAATGAGAGGTCAGGTAACCTTCCTTTATAATGTATACTTTTTTTTTGACATTAGAGTAGGTGAACCTTTTAGGAAGCGAAATGACAAACATTTCCAGAGTAGACTTGCTTTTTTGTTTTTTTAAGGGGCTAAGGCTTTACCCTGGTCTCAGTGCAGGTTGTAAAAAGAACATGGATCTTGGAACCCCACAATCTCTGACAATTGCCAATGGTGTCATCTTAGATAAGTTGCTTATTCACACTGAGTCCCATGTCCCTATTGTCAAATGAGAATACTAACACCTACTTCCATATTTGTTTGGAGGATTAGAGGTAATATAAAGGGTCTAGTATGATTCCTGATATAGAGTAGGTGTTCATTACGTGGTGGGCAATTATTACATGCTCCAACATGATAGTGAAGAACTCTGGGAGGCAGCACCAACACCTCGCACATCCTTTGGGGTGGTTGCTGGGACTCTTGAGTGGAAAGTAACAATGAATGGAATGTTTGTCAAAATGCTGGGGAAAATGGAGGTGAATTTTCTGAAATGTTCAACTGGATTCTCACGAATGAAAAATCTTTGGTGATCTCACATCTTATTTTGTTATTTATTTTTCATTTGTTAAGAGACAGAGTCTCATTCTGTCACACAGGCTGGAGTGCAGTGGTATGATCACAGCTCCCTGAAGCCCTGAACTGGGCACAAAGGATTCTCTTGACTCAACCTCCTAAGTAGCTAACTACAGATGCATGCTACCATGACTGTTGAATTTTTTTCTTAGATTTTTTTGTAGAGACAGGGGTCTTACTATGTTGTCCAGGCTGGTCTCAAATTCCTGGTCTCAAGCGATGTTCCCATCTCAGCCTCCCAAAGTGTTGGGGTTACACGAGCCATTGCACCTGGCAGGTTATTCATCTTTTGATGTAACTTATTACACAGAGTCTACTTGGCCTTGACTTTATGTAGTGGAAAGATATCCTAAAAGATCTCTTTAGGGCTAAAAACTCACATTGGAGAAATCATAAAATCCTTGGAATGCAAACCCACCTGAATATCTGCAACAAATAAGACTACAGCCTCTTTTTAGGACTTAGGGTAAAACTAAGGAGTGTTTTTCGTATCTCTGTATCCATTGGGATTTGTGGGCATAAGAATTTTCTGATTTGTAAATTGAAGATGTCTTACTCTATACACATCTTCCTCATTGCTGTTGGTGTCATGTACAAGAAACTTAAAACAAAATATACAGGACATTATCAGTCTGTCCTGAAAGAAAAGGAGTGTTTATTTCAACTTCCTCTGACTTTACTCTTTATACGCATTGTTTCCAAAAATGTCTATACCAAGTGAAGTTATATATAGAAAAATAAAAAAATTTTATTGGCTTCTATAAAACTTTCAGATAGATATTTATATAGAAAAAATTGCCCTTGAAATGAAACAGCTACAAGAAAAACTAAGGTAGTGTAATTAAAAGATTAGTTTACATGTATTTAATTTTTTACTGCAAGAAAATGTAACTTAGAGGACAATTAATTTACATGACCAGTTTATATTACATTAAAAGCCCCTATACAGGCAGGTCCATGGTACAGTGAAATTTAAATTTGATTGTCTATTGAGCTTCATGATTCTCTTTGGAACTTGACGGCCCATGTCCAGACAATTAGAAGAACTTGTTGGCTGAAGGAGCCCTTGTATCAGAAAATTGCAGAGCCTCCAAGTTCCACTTATCTCCTCAGGGCCCAGGGCAACTTGCTTCACCCCACCTGCCACCTGATCTGCCAACCAGTGTAGGTGGGGTATGCCCATCTGTGGAAGTAGAGACCAAGTTTCCCCACATGAGGATTGCTTTCTCTCCTGAAGCATGAAGCACCACGGGACCTGCTCTGTGGCCAGGTATATACAACCTAGATGTGGAGGAAGTTAGCCCTATTTTTGATAATGGGAGAGCCAGTAGATAAATTCTTTAGTTTTTTGTTTTGTTTTGTTTTTTTTTTTTGAGATGGAGTCTTGCTCTGTCGCCCAGGCTGGAGTGTAGTGGTGTGATCTCGGCTCACTGCAACCTCCACCTCCTGGGTTCAAGTGATTCTCCTGCCACAGCCTCCTGAGTAGCTGGGATTACAGGTGCACACCACCATGCCTGGCTAATTTTTTTTTTGTATTTTTAGTAGAGACGGGGTTTCACTATATTGATCAGGCTGGTCTCAAACTCCTGACCTCGTGATCCACCTGCCTTCGCCTCCCAAAGTGCTGGGATTACAGGCATGAGCCACTGTACCAGATCAGCATAGTTCATATGACCTCTTAGAAGATGGTCTTACACAATTGAATACTCAGTTGTGTTGGGTACCAAGTGTGGCCAACTTAGCAGTGCACTTTATATTTATTCTCTTTTCTTCTATGCCTCATTCACTTTTGCCTCCACTCCTTCTTCCTCGGGTGCTATAATGCCTAATAAAATTGCAGCATGAGCTTTGCTTTCTGGGGAACCTGGGCTAAGGCAATTCTCTTCTCATTTTAATATAGCCTCCAGGCAATATTGCTATACAGATATAGACTTCATTTATCATTTCATCAGTGTATGGTGTAGGTAGATTGTCTTATAAAGAGTATAACATGGCACTTTTCATCAAGTAGTCAGTGAATTCTCTTGAGATACATGCTCAAATGGTATCTGTAACATTCTGCATTTCAGTAGTTCTACTAAGCTTTGCTTTGGTTTAAACAACATTTAATGTGTCAGAATTTGTGTACACAAACCTACTTCCACTTACTTACAAAGCTACAGTGCCCTGAGTGTCTAAATATAAAACCAGAGTGAGCTGTCATTTTGAGGGTAGAGAAGCAAACCAACTTTGTCTTCTTGCTTCTCTTAATAGATTATTAGACTTTTCCAGGTTTGTGACATGACAACAGCTCCTGGCTTTGCCCGTGTAAAGGGGTTAAGAATTGTACCTAGCTGGAATATATATGTTCCAGCTCTCCACAATAAATGAATCCAGTAATTTCTCAGAGGAGGGAAATATGTTCATTAGGATACAGTTGGGAGGTACATAATGTAGAAAAGAGATAAATATATAAAGGTTATACTTAGTCATTTGAATAAAGAGTGGAAAAACTCAGAAAATAGTACTATGAACTGATCTGGCCTAGGGAAATAATGATGCTTGCCCCATCTTACCTGGACCACTGTTTTCATGAACCAGGAAGAATGCGATCAAACACTTTTTCGGAAAGTGTTTATTTGGTTCATGTCCTGGCCAAATAAACACTTTGAGCTGAGCTTCCTCTGTGTGAAGGAGACCTGCTTGCTGTACCGAAATGGGATGTGGTTTCAGATTTACCTTTGGTGTGGGCATTGGTTGCTTTTGCTTGCCCACAATTCTCCTCCACTTATAGCAGCAAGACTTAGAATTTTCTTTGAGGAATCATCTTGCCTCAACTCTCAGTCCATAGTTTAGATGAGGCTGACTGTTCTTCTTTCCCCTCACCCAGTTCCAGGATTCCTGAGGATAAGGTTGATTATGCATCTGTCTTCCTCACCACAGTGATTGGCTCAGGAATGGGCACATGACTCAAACTGGGCCAATGAGAATTAGGCCAGAATTTTCATTAGCATTGTTGGAGAAAAGAAATTCTCTTTTCACTATATTTGGAGCTGTAAAGCTAATCCTGGAACTATTGGAGGCCACCATAAGGTGAAAGACCTTGTGAATGTTAAGTCTACATGAATGACAAGATACAGAAAGGAGCTTCCTGAGAATACTGAGTAAATGCACCCAGATCCAGCCATGTCTGAAGCTTTTGTCTGCAAATACCCTTGATTTCCCAGATATTAAAGTCAATAATTAGCTTTATGCTTAAGCCAGTTTGAGTTAGCTTTTTGTTACTTGTCATAGAAAGAATCTCAATTAACATGTGTTCAGGGCAACTGAGATTGACAGTTGGCAGCTGATGTTAATATAATTCCATGAGTAATATTCCTGAATAATTTGAGATGAGAAGATGAATGTTGTCCTTGAGCTGCAAAACTTTACTTCTCTCCTTCCCTCATCTTTGTGGCCCCTTCCAAAGAGGTACCCCCCCATCAGCATTTTATTTAGTTTCTTCTCTCCCTTCATACTTTCTTCTCAAGTAAATTTGCTTATTCTAATAGATGTCTGTTTATGAAATGAATGTCCTTACATCCTTGTTTCCCTCTTTTGGCAGCAGCTGAAATGAGAAGTGAAGGCAACTCTTTGCCTATGTAGAAAATAATAATATTTAAAGAAAGAGACAGGAAAGTATATCTGTTATAAGCTTTTTCTTTTTTAGAATTTAAGCTTATGAGTTTATCTACGCCCACTATATTCATAATTACAGTTTTATATCTGCATACAAAAGCTATGTAAAAATCCATTTTTCCCAAATATACAAATTTTTTTTGGATAGTTTAAAACATTTTGATCACAGATTTCAACAGAGTTTTAGGCTGAAAAAAATATCACCATCTAGCAATATCACTTAACACTGTTTGCAAAACACAAATCTTCCAATGACTAAATCTTTTTCTATTCTGTAGTATTTTTCTGATTCTCAGGGCATGAAAACATTATGGGGGAAAAAAAAAAAGGATTTTCTATGAGGAAAGCATGGAGAACCAATTTGGCTCTACGGTCAAATGAAAAATGCCAAGTTAATAAGGGAGAACCAAAAGAAAGAAGTGGCATAATGTCACATCAGCTCATTCATGCCCTGATAATTTCTGTATCAACAAAACATATGTAAAGTGTCTTCTTTTGTCTTACATTGTGCTCCATAATTTACATGAGTATTATCTGCATCCTGAGGAGGACAGATTTATATTTGATTGTCTTGTGCATAGGGCGGGTCAGCTTTAACTGTGCAACAGAAAGCCACAAACAGCGTTTTACCTGCACAATATTGCTCTTGAAGGCGGCATTAATTAATGTGGAAACATACTATAAATGCACACTTTTCGCATTTGCAAACATTTATACAGCACAGTAAAAATTCTGTGATAAGGCCAAACCTTTTTTCCCCCAGTCTGTTTTTCTTTTTTTTTTTTTTTGAGTGTGTTTTTAACGCATTTTTTTTTTTTTAAAGATTAAAGTAAAATGTCTCAATTGTAAAAAATACACACCGGGCAAATCCTTACCTGGATAATAAATATCTACATCACAGTACAATAAAATTTCTTCTCTATAAAATTTAAATATGGATTATAGTCTATCACTATCAAAAGAAACACTATGCTAATATTTCCATATTATTAAAATAACAGGAAAAATTACGAGCTTATTTTAGAACCTGATGCCATAGCCGTTGGAAAGGGCACAGAGATTCAAACGTCGATCATCACTCTCCATTTGAAGAGGAACTGTGGCTTGGGTATTCACTTAAATTCAGTTCATGAAAAAGGTTTAGCCTTACAAATGCTGGCTACATTTCAAAAACCGTAAGACTGATTTCATAATTTATGACTCATGCAGCAAAAGGTCAATATGACACGAATAGGTTAGAGTTCCATAGAATAAAAAGGGATCACCGACAATGACATGCTTCGAGGGTGCTCAGCGGTTCCTTGGAGGCTGAGTCTGTGGGGGGCTTAGTGTCGAGGAGGGGCCAGGGCTTGTACCCCTGTTCAGGGAGGAGCAACAAGAACGGCGTTGCTGGTACAGAGCAAAGGCCTGGCAGTCCACCCCAGGCCTGCACTGCACACTGAAGAGCTGTCGCCCGGGGCACAGGTGAGGGGGCTTCGCTGGGCTGAGGCATCAACACGTCAAGCGCGTCATTGAGGACCGAGGCTCTAGAAAAAGCTCTGAGGCGGCACGTGGTGTTTTGAGCAGAATCATAAAGAAGAAAACATCTTACTTTTTTCATTGTTTCTGGAAATACTGCACGTCTAAATTGAACAGCAAAGTACACTTGAGGGTCACACACGCACACGCACGCGCACACGCTCACACGCACGCACACACACCCCACACCGCTCATCCCTAAAAGGGAAGTGATTTATAAATCTGAATCCCAGCATAATGGGTGTGTTCTCCTCTACTGAGACGTCTCCCTGCCGAGGGGGTGGGAGCGCAGGTGTGAAGGGTGTCTCCGTCAGGTCCACACTGGATTTGCAAGTCTGGACAATAGATGAAAAAATGTTTAGAAAAATCTAGAGCAAATCCCTCACAAATGAGTTTTATGAGATGGAGTCTTGAGATGCACTAAGTACCTCTGTCAGCTTCAGAAGGAAGGAGTTTAGTTTCAGAGTCATTATCTTTTGAGTCCTATGGCCTTTCCTTTCAACCTGAAGTGGGCTAAGGCTTGTCCTACTCCACATGAAGTATTCAGCCTTCAACAAGATTTCCAGACCAGCACTTTGCCTATTGAAGGCAATCATTTAAGGTGCCAAGGATCAAGTGTTCCTTTACTTGGGCTGGCTGGATGGCTGTTATATGCTATACCATTTGGCCAATTCTCGATCATGGTTAGTCCCCAAAGCATTCTGATTCAGCTTGAGATCAGGCTCTGAACTTATATTCAAATCTGGGTGTCCGATGTACTGAGGACCCTGTCAAACAAAATGAGGAACCCTTCCCCAGAAGGCCTGATGCTGCAGGACCCTGCCTGCTTGCCTTCCTCTCATTCCCTTTGGAAAGAAAGCTTGCCCCAGACAGCAGAGCTTCTCAGGGTTACCCTGGAGC
The DNA here is from genome assembly GCF_024542745.1 of Macaca thibetana thibetana. Taxonomy (NCBI): domain Eukaryota; kingdom Metazoa; phylum Chordata; class Mammalia; order Primates; family Cercopithecidae; genus Macaca; species Macaca thibetana. Next base: position 23,993,503 of record NC_065579.1, on the reverse strand, counting down.
ACAGAGGTGGCTAAGTGTTTGTCTTCCAAAGCGTGGCTCCTCAAGGAGTCAAGAGAGGAAGCTGAAATATTAGCAGAGCAAGCACTTAAGGAGCCTGGCCAGAGACTGCCTAGACAAAACCAAACCCCAAAACGATCTGTCTGTAGATAAAGCAGGTAATCTGCCAATGACCTTCGTGCTTATAATTGTCAATCTTTTCACTTACTTCCTTTCTTTGGGTAACAAGTTCCATAGCAATGTTCTTGTTTCCTTTTTCCCAGAAGCCAGTACAATTGCTTTCATGCATTGAACATTTAATTCCCTGCTCCCAGATAATTTCCAATCACACTTGGAATTTTCAGTGCTGTTCCTCTTCTTTTTCCAAGGACTCTAAATGATTGACTAGTATTGTGTCAAATTATTATTTCAAGTCAATACCAAATTTATGTTCCTTAACTGTTAAGTGGGCCATACTTCTTGTCTAATAAAGTTAGGAATTTAAGTGTTAAAAAAAAATCAGAGGAACCAGATTTTTTCCCCTTGAAATGCGTACAATATTAAGGGCAGGAAGGGTTTTAGAGAGCATGACTTATTCACCAGGTGAGAAAACCAAGACCTAGAATTACAAATCTACCAGCTGACAGAGCACGCCGTAGAACTCAGGCACCCAGACTTCTGGGCCAGTTATGCTCCACCAAACTTAAAGCATCTACTTGGTTTTCACAGTGACTTTCCTTCCTTTGTTTTTAGGTAAATCTCACTGATATGGCTTATTTTCCCCAATATTTCCAGGATAAGGCAGTAAAAGGTAGGCAAAGGAATACTTTATATCTACTATGCCAGTGGAGAATGAGATACATTCAATTGCATGGGTACATTCTATGCCCATTTTCTGACACTGAAGAGATGAAGTGTCACTGTTTGTTTTCTGGGCACAAGCTATTCTAGCATGGGCCATTGGGAAGGCAGGTTGGGCAGGAAAGGTAAGTGTGCACATGGTCTGCAGGTGTTTTCTATTGAGTATCTGTCAGGGTGTGCTATAAGAGGGACAGGAGGGTCAGTAGCAGGGCCAGTCTCTGTTTAGAGATAGTCAAGCTATGCAGTGCCTCAGAGTCAGAGGGAAAAAGGGGACTAGGAGACATTTGTCAACGAGGGAAGGAGCTTGAGGATCTAACCAGAAGGAAGCATCCCCCAGCCATCAGGACACGAAGGGGCCCTCAGAACACTGCATTTCCTTCCACTCAGAATGTAGCTGCACTAATCTCTCCTCAGAATTTCTCTGGAAGAAGACTGAAATTTTAGCGTATCTTTCCTTGATTAGAATATTTGATCCATAGAGAAATCTGTTGTCAGCTCAGCAAAGATACAACCTGGATAAAGAAGTTTGGGAGCTTGGGAGATGACAGATCAGATGCCACAGAAAAGGGGTGCCACCCTGTGAATAGGTTTGATTTCTGTAAGTGTTCTCTGAGCCTAAATGGGAAAGAAGCCTTCCTACTGTGAGGTAATACTATGAATTTTTGGAAACCATAGAATCACTGACATTGGTGAAGATTTCTAATTTCTCTGGGCTCACTGAAAAAAATTATTTTCCTTGTTGGCCTCAATCAGTCAATATCTGTACATCCTTGAGTCACACCCTTGTATAACTGGAATTAAATCTAATAAGGGTATAAAAATGATATTGGAAGGACAACTGATTTTTTAGGACACAAATATTCCTGTGCATTCCAAGTTACGCTCCTAGGAGACGATAAAGAGCGCTGGAAACAGCATGCTCTTGAACAGATGCAAATTTGTTCAAGTCTTTCCCTAAAAGGCTGAAAGCCACATCTAACTAAACGTGGTCTGTACTCTGCTAACTTCAGCCCTGCACACATCAGGATTGGGTGGAGGTGGTCGTATTATCTTGGTTTTAAGGCTTCTTTAGTGTCCTGCAGCGCCATTTTGCTGACTCGAGTCTCGGACTGGGGATGGGTGGGAGCTGGTGATGCTTGGTGCTGGTGAGTTAATGATTGTCCCCCACCCCACCTCCACAACCGTAAAACCTTCAGAGCATTCACATCAAAGGACCGGAGAACGAAATGCAATAGTTTCAAGTACCCGCATTCAAGGGGCAATTTCATCCATGTCTATGCCAAGGACTACTTCCCTTTTCCCTCCCAAATAATCCCTCCTGACACAAAAAAACAAACAAAAAAGAGCTAGGCAATGGAATGAAATGACACCCAGTAGTGCTGTAGGAATTATGAGAATGAATCCAGTCAGTCTAATCCTCGAACACTTCCAAGAACAAAGGGGGGAAGAGTTCCGTGGGGCATTCCACCTTCATGTGCAGGAAGCGGCTGGCATGGCAGGCTCCTATCATCCGCAGGTCTGTCACCTTCATCAGGAGTTTTGGCCAAAAGTGTGTCACGTGGTGTTTTCGGTAATTGATATAGTGTTCAAAGGCCAGCAGGAAACTATCTTGGTACTTTTCTATTCTCTCAACACAGGCGAGCCCCGGGCGATCTGCGGGGAAGAGACAAGATGGACATTGATTCAGAGATGGAAGAGGGAAGGTTTGCTTTGTCCAATTCCAGGCCTTTAGTGGGAGGCGGGCAGATCTAGGGTCTTCCCTCTTAGCCATAAGCAGGGATGCAGCGTGAACTCTGGTGCTCCAGGGACCAGGTACCAGGGGAGTGGCATCATTTCTATGAAGAGAGGCAGTACTTTGTTCAGATAAATATCTCTGTTTAGATCACCTTCTTGGGTGTGAAAGGTGATGCCCCCTCCTAGGGTATAGGAGGAGAAGGCTGACAGCTGAAATATTCTGCAAGATGAGGGGAACAATTTTGAATTTTCACTGGCTGCCTGGGAGAGGGGAGAGGACTAGCATGGACATGCATAGAAAGGGGAGATATATGAAGGGACTGGGGACATTGCAGCAGGCCTGAGGCCAAAGGAGGAATGCGGAATAGTAAGACATTTCCTTGAGGACCAAGAAACACCATGTTTAACTTTGTGTTGTCTTCCAGGCTGCAATGAACTGGCCTTTCCCTTTCCTTATGCCTTTAGTAAAAGTGCTACCATAGCAGCCTTGTTTTACACATGATTTTGGAATTGAAATGAAAAGAAAAGGGGAGGGGAGCTGTGCCAGAGTCACCCCATGCAGAGAAGAGAACAGCTACAGTGGGAGCTGGAGTGAGAGGACACCGGGACCCTGGAAAGCCCAGGAAATCTTCCCAAGTCCTGCATAGACTACTGGGCTTCCCACAGTATGTGGCAGAGGCTCAAGTCAGTTTCCAAAAGTGATAAACAAAGGGGTGACACAAGGAGGCTGGACAACTGGGGAATAGCTGGGCTGCAGACACTTGGGTGACAAAAATAATCTATAAACCTGGATGAATTCCTCAAATAGCTCCAGGAGTCCCAACAGGCCCCTGCTCAGTTCTCTTCAATTCAAATGAATTCACACTTCAAAGGTCCAATTCTGGAGGTGTTTGTATCAGTAGGAATCTAAACAGGGTTCTGCTTCATTGGAAAGGAAGAATCAGGGCTAATGTCTCAATTCACCCTTCTGAGTCTAAACAAACTAACAAACCATACGGGCTTTTGGAATCCCCTATTTAGCTCAAATGGAAATTTGTACATTTTTATCTTGTGTTTTCCTTCATATTTGATGAAGCTGCTCTGTGGATTTGCTGGTTCTCCCTCTCTCCCTCTCCCCTATCTTCTCTCTTTCTTTGAGTGTGCAAGAATTTTCCACAGGATCCTTTAATTTTTAATCCAGATAGAAGATCAACATATTATTGCTTCGGATGTATTGTTTCAAAGGGAAAATACAATGTGGGTTTTGTGGCTAATGCCACAAAAGAGATAAAGATGAGATGGTCACATAAGTGACATAACGAGTACGAATTGACATTTTGATGATGCTTGAATCACACTGAACAGGTTTATGAAGAGAGAAACATTTTAAAGACTGAAGACCATTTTAACTCCTTAAGACAAAAGTTCTCAAAGGAATGTCTTTCAGATCATTTTCATTTTTTCTTTTTGCACTGCAGGACCAAGGAACTTAGAAGTAGTGGCTCTTGGAAAAGTCTTTGAAGAAAAAGTCTAAGATATTGTGTAACTGAAATGGCACACAAAACAGGGGGCTTAGAACGTCAGGCTGCAGAGGAATTGGAGACTTGGGGCTCCGACAGGCAGCTATCATTTGCCAAATGCACAGTGTCTTGTAATATTTTCCTGGTCCTGGCAGTATTAATGAAGAGGGTCCACATCACTAGGGAGGGTGGGTTGTGAAAAGTTATTAAGTTGTCCTGTAGCTGTCAGGCAGTGTCAGCCTCACAACGTGAGAGAACTGGGAAGAATCATTCACTTTGGTGTTTGATAGCGTCTGGCATCACATTCAGTTTTTGCCATCTCCACCTACTTCTCCCTTTATCTACCTTACTAAGATGATTTGCTTAATAATCTGTGAAACTGACCCACTAAAAAGGAAACATCTTATTATTCAGTAATAAAAATCCATTTGACGTACATAAGAAGATAACCACAAAAATGGATGCATGGCAAAAGCCTTTGTTACTCTGGAGCTGAAGGTTCTGCTGCACATTGCTCCTGAGATCCACTCTCTCTTTGTTAAAAAGGAAGGTTAGTAAGTGTTAGAGAGGTGTTAAAGGCAGACTAGCACCACACTGAGTCTCTCTCCTTCCCTTATTTGGAAGGAGATATAACCAGGAAGAGAAAACTGTCAAAGAAATAGCTTTCTCATGGTGTGATTCAACATTATTTAAAACTGTCTTTGTACCTCTAAAATCTCAGCTAAAAAAATTACCATGAGTCCCTCCAGAAATATAATTCCTGTGTATGTAGCTTAATTTCTTCATTTTAAAGGTCACTGAAGCCCGGAGAAGCTAGGGGTCACCCAAAGTCACACAGGGAGTGTGTGAAGAGAAGCTTGGATAAGCTATACATTTTATTTCTCCGAGAATAATTCTCCGAACGACTGTGGGCCCCATTTCTTGCTGGTTGTCGCTGGAGACCACCCTCAGCCCTAGATGCTGTCTACAGCTCCTTTCAGGGGAACTTTCCCCACGTGGTGGTTTACCTCACGAAGCTGGCACCGAGAGTCCCTAGAGCAAGTCTGCCAGCAAGAGGGAATCTTAGATTATGTCATGTAATCACATGGGGGTGACGTCAAATTTGCCATATTCTCTTGGTTAGAATCAAGGCACGGGTCCTGCACACACTGAAGGACAGGAGATTATCCAGGGTGTGAACACTAGGAGGTGGGGAGTGTGGGGGGTTGGTCTGGAGTCTGTGTGCCACAGTGTACACGGGAGTTCATGATGCTCTTCTATCTACTTACCCTTGAAATTTTCCATAATAAAAGGAATTATTTCTTTTTGAAAAGTCTTCCATATCTAAATTGCCTATAGTAAATACATTTCTAGGTCAGCTTTAAAAAAAGAATTCTAGGCCAGGCGTGGTGGCTCATGCCTATAATCCCAGCACTTTGGGAGGCTGAGGTGAGAAGATCATTTGAGCCCAGGAGTTCAAGACCAGCCTGGGCAACATAGTGAGACCCGTCTCTCTCTACAAAACAACAAACAATTAGCCAGGCGTGGTGGTGTGTGCCTGGAGAGGCTGAGGCAGAAGTCTGCGATTAGCTGTGTTTACACCACTGCACTCCAGCCTGGGCAATAGAGCAAGACCGTGTCTCAGGTTTAAAAAAAAAATCTGGCCGGGCGCGGTGGCTCAAGCCTGTAATCCCAGCACTTTGGGAGGCTGAGACGGGCGGATCACGAGTTCAGGAGATCGAGACCATCCTGGCTAACACGGTGAAACCCCGTCTCTACTAAAATACAAAAAAAACTAGCCGGGCGCGGTGGTGGGCGCCTGTACTCCCAGCTACTCGGGAGGCTGAGGCAGGAGAATGGCGTGAACCCGGGAGGCGGAGCTTGCAGTGAGCTGAGATCCGGCCACTGCACTCCAGCCTGGGCAACAGAACTAGACTCCGTCTCAAAAAAAAAAAAAAAAAAAATCCTACTGAGTTAACCAGGAAGCAGCGACTCTACAAAGGATTCTCGATGTATATTTTACCCACATATTCAGCCATTTATCCAATAAGCATTTCTTGAATTCTACTGAACATTGGCCTAGGTGCTGGATGTACAATTAGACACATTTATGTCCTCAAAAAAAAAAAAGTCCACAGGGACTTACGTGGACAAGTGAAGCAGGTAGTTACAGTGCAGAGTGACAAGTGGCAAAGCACAGCAACACTTGGGTGCCCTGAAAATGCAGAGGACTCTGAAACCACTTCTATTTAAAACTATCCTCTCTGAAAGGGTTTGATGTGTAGTGGCTTACACACGGCTGCCCATTCTGTGCTCTCCTCCCACCTACAGGGGGACTGTTGAGTCCTGGCTGGCACTCAGACTTGTTTTGGCCAATCCAATGTGGATGAAGTGATGCTGTGTGATTTGAGACTGGGCCTCGTGGGATCTGCAGCTTCTGCTTTCGTGTGCTTGGGACTCTTTCTCTTGGAAATCAACAGCTAAGTAAGAAGTCTACCCTGCAGGAGGAAAGGCCGCATAGAGGGAGGCCTGAACCAGTGTTTGATGTCCCAGCTGAACTCCAGCCATCCTGGATGTTTAAGCCACTACATTTTGGGTTGGTGTGCTATTTAGCAGTAGATAACTGAAACTTCAGTTGTAGCTAAGCCATGAACAAATTCTAGCTTGCATCCATGGTTTCCACACACAGAACTTAACACATAATCGTGTGGTCACTCACATCCATATCTGGCATACCCCAAACCAGAAGGAGGCAGGTTTGGCCAAAGACTATGAAGAGGGCTGCAGAGTATCCACCAAAGGTGGATCACTTCATAGAGTCTTTAAGATGGCTCCTTTGGCTTCTTTCTATCCTGGGACACTGCAAAAAGCATCAGACATCTGACACCCCCCCCTTTAAGTTCCCAGTCCAGTGGCAAGCCTTCAATTTCTCACTGAAGAAGAGTGAGCTATGTTCTGAAGCTAAAGGGGGACTGAAAACTCAAGTGATTGGAATTAGCACTAGACAAGCAAAAGCTCTTTGGATGCCCACGAACGAGTCTAGGCATACTCACCTGAAGACATCAGCAGGACGGCCTGAAGGAGGGCTACTTCAGTGTCATCCAGGTTGAAAGAAGACAGAGACATGCCCAGGTCAAAGATGGCGTCCGACACCACCCCAAGACCCCCATTTTTCAGCTGGCCCCGTGTCACTGCCATTTCCCCATTCAAGGTTAAAGTCTCACTTTCTGGGTCATAGCGCACAGCAGCGCGAAGGGACATGATCTCCATGCAGCAGCCTTTGAGGAGGATGATCTGGTCTTCACATGGCAGCTGAAAAGAACCAGCTCATGTCAGCAAAGAACAAATGGAAAAATGCCAGTCAGGAACAACATACAGTATCTCAAAAGCAATAGGAATAACCTTGTGACGAACATTTGTCCTGCCTTGTTTGAGCCCATGGTTTTCCCTTCCCTACTTGGCTGCAGGCTTTCAACAACCATTTTTCATACTCAAAGTTGGCTGTAATCTGCACCAACTTTAACGTCAGGAGTTTGCATTGCTTTTATGACAGATCCAGTTCTCCAAACGCTATTACAGTCACGTGGGAAACTGTGCTGATAGCCCCTCAGTTTGGGGGTTTGTATTATAACTTCAACTGATGACTGTTGAGAGCAGGGTTTATGTGAAACTCTCCATTTTTGTTTGTTTGTTTTTTTGTCTTGTAGCTTGAATAGGTAACAGCTTACCCTACTGTTTAGCTGGCAACTGGGCTTCCTTTTGGTTTTTGAAGCACATTTGCTCTCGGAGCCTCTTGGCACAAAACTAGAGGGTTGTTGGCAGAGATACATGTTGCCCATGAGGCCCTGAGATACAAGCTTCATCTAAAGTCACCCAGGGACTTAAAGGCAGAGGGGAGAGCAGAATTCAGTCCTCCTGGCTCCCAAGGTTGTGTTCTTCTCAGCACCTTAGATACAGGATTGCTCAACACACTGGGTCTTTCTGCCACTGTTGCAATCTGCTTTTAAGCTCATTTGGTTACCCTGTTAATTAGGATTTGTGAGAATGTGGCAACATTAATAAAAAAAAATACCTTTGCTCATAGGCAACATAATAAAAACCAGAATCTTATTTTCTGGAAGGGGAGACTGTTTAATTAAATGCCATTATCAAAGTAGTTGGAAGGCTATTAGTAAATGGGTGTGTTTGATGAACTGGGCATCATGCCCAGATTTCCATGCATCACCTCATTTAATCTTCACAGCAGTACAATGAGGTAAATATTCGAATTCCATATTACTTACAGATGTGGAAATCTAGGCACTGAGAGGGTAACAAGCTGGGTGTGGGGGTGGGTGGTCACATGAATGTTTCATGGGTGAGGCTAGGATTTGAAACTGGAACTGTCAGAATCCAATGCCAAGAGAAGAAGGAAACATAACTCTTTTTACCATGGATATGACTGAGTTTCCATAAACAACAAAGATGTGAGTAACACCTAATATCTATCTCTTCATTAGAGCAGTTACAGATTCCTTTTGGGAAATGCTCTTGGCAATACTCGACCAGTCCAATTTAGGTTATTATATAAAAGTAATACAACTGAATTATATCTAAAATACTGGGCATTTTATATTTTTCACTAGCTCAGCCTAGTCACTTTACCAGTTAATTTCAAACTCCTTGGCTTTTTCTTCAGAATAAGTCATTACATATTTGATCTGGAATCCATACATATGAATTCTCTCCTTCCACTTGTTTTTTATAAAGCACTGTGATTTGCTTTTGTCTAGGTGCTGTTTGTTAAACACAGATTGCTGGCCCCAACCCCTGAGTTTCTGCATTTCCCCCAAGTTCCCAGGTAATGCTTATGTTGCTGGTTCACAGATCCCACTCTTGAGAACGACTAGCATAGAACAGCAACAAGAAGTTACTAATCAGATCAAACCATTTATTTTTAAAATGTGTCACAAAGTATGCAAACTTGGGCAGGCCCCACCTTTGAAACCAATTCTGATTATAGATGAAGTAGAGATTTTCCTTTCCAAATTTCTAGTTTAAATACCAACTGTTGAAGATTAGTTCAAATTTAAATAAAAGCTGAATAAGTATTTGCAAAGGATCACCAATGGTTTAAAAACTGGGCCAGATGCCTTTTCCTTTAAGAGGGATTTGTAGGATCCTGGTGAGATTTGTTTCAACACGTGGGCAAATAATCTCTTAGACACCTGCCAAAATGCTTTCATTGTGAGAACACTCAACAAGGGCCTGACAGGCAGAGATGCAGGGATACTCCCACAGGTTCTTCCTGCCTCCTTAGGAGAGCATCACTCAGGTTGACTGGCAAAGACGACAGGGCCCTGCACTCTAGGAGTGATTTTGCATGTTGTTTTGGCAGCTCTGCCAGCAATGATTTTAGATCTTGTGAAGCCCCTGGTGTCATGCCAGTCTTGTTTGGTGGGTTGGCATGGATCTTAGAAGAACAATTATCATGAACACAGTTTGAATAGCAGATGTGATAAACTGCCTCTGGCAAGAGACCCCTGGCTCTCAAGACCACCTGAGATCTCCAGCCCACTCTACAGGTAGCTCACGAACCTATACAGTTAATTCCTCTCTTTTGGGTTTCCAAGAGAGTATCAAAGGCTAAAGGTCATCAGGAGGCCTCAAAGACAGAGGGCGCATGCATCTCTGCTGTAAAGGTGCTCCCACCATCCCACCGCCATCGTCTTTTGTAATCGGCAGACCACACGATATCAGGGTAGAAGGAGAGATGGAATCAAAAATGCAACAGGCTTGGACTTTTAGGGAAACTTGGATAGATCAGCTTGCCACAACCTGTGCTTGAAAAGTTCCGTGTTGACCCCTCACCCTTGCACAGACGAAAGCGCACAGTGTGTTTGCTCCTGGTGGTGGAGACGGCTGCTGCTTCTGTTTTCTTCCTTCAACTGAAATATATCTTCAGTGGTTTACATGAGCTTTACATTAAAAAAAAAGAAAAATCTCTGGGGGGGGGGGCATTCAAAGGGCACCATGTGACTGGCAGGCTGGCTGGAGCTGTAGAGGTGACAGACTCAGTAGAGTTCCTCCTCAGACCCAAAAACTGGGGGCAAAGGGACACAGCCAGATAGAGGACCAAGAGAGGTCCAGGAAAACACAACCATCCCCACAAACAAAACAGAAAGATGACAGCCAGAACTGGCAGGAGTGAGGGGAAACAAGCCCGTCGGTGCGGATGTGAGAGTGCACGTACTTTCTCTTTCGAGGACAATTTGGCAGCACATATCAAAAGCCTGTGTATCTTGGTCCTTAAATTCCATGTCCAGGCTTTACCCTTCAGACATAGTCAGTGATGTGAGCAGGATATAGTTGCCAGAAAATTCACATTAGCATATTTTTATTAGTGAAAAATTGGAAATGAACTATAGATCCAGTAAAAACAGATAACACAATTTATGGCAGATGTATTCTTTGGAATACTATGTGGTCATTGAAAATCATTTTGTGAAAACATATGTAAATGCTATGTCCTCCCATTGAGGGTAAAAAGTTAGTTCAGTGACAGGTGCTGGTAACGATCTGTTTCTTTATCTTGGTGCCGATCATGTGGGTGGGTTCAGTTTGTAAAAATTTATTGAGCTGCACTCTTATGACATATATACATTCCTTAATAAGAAGTTAAAAATAATTTCATACACAGTACATTGTGGTATACATTAAATATATTTTATACTTCATATATATGTATGTATGTGTATGTCTGTATGTACACACATAAATATTTGAAGAAAGACTAAAATAGGTGCCAAAATCTTGTAGGGTTACCATAAACCATTACCTTTATTATGTTGTATAAATAAACCTTCAATGAATATGTATAATTTTTGTAATATCCTCTAAAATGTTAATAGATGTCTACTTTTAAAAAGTGTCAAAGGCATGGGCAGCTCCATGGCCAACACAGAGATATAAGTCAAAGTCCCTTCCTCAGTACCTACTGACTTCTTTAGGTGTGGGGTCTGAGTCATTGCTACTGCAAGGTTGTGGGTACTAGCATATCGGGTACCCTGGTGCTATAGCTGAATGTCTGTATCCCTTCAAAATCCATATATTGCAACCTAATCCCCATTGTGATGGTATTGAAGGCGGGGTCTTTGGGAGGTGATGAGGTCATGAGAGTGAGGCCTTCATGAATGGGATTTGTGCCTTGTAAAAGAGATCCCAAATAGCTCCTTTGTCCTGTCCATCATGAAGGGGACACAATGAGAAGACAGCTGTCTATGAATCAGGAAGCAGGCCCTCACCAGACAATCTGCTGGTACCTTGATCTTGAACATCCCAGCCTCCAGAACTGTAAGACATACATTTCTATTGTTTTTAAGCCACCCAGTCTATGGTATTCTGTTGTAGTGGCCTGAACTAAGACACCTGGCCCCTACCACAGTGAAGCTGGGGCTAAGAGGGTGGCAAACGTGCTCTCTCAGCTAGGTCTATGGGCAAGATGTCTGTTTCCCGAAGCCCACTTCCCTGTCCTTCTGGGTATGGCTTCTGTGGAGGCTCAGAAATCGGCAGTGAGAAGTGTCCCCATAATGTCTGAGGTCTCTGTGTCCCTCTGATTCTAGCTGGGCTCCCATTATTGCAGACTCAAAGACACAGGAGAGCTGGAAGCCAAGGCAGCAGGGAGTCATTCCAGGTGTGGAAACTTAGCTTCTTTTTAGGTGAGACCAGGATCACTTATCACTCAGCCCGCTTACCTAAGGGGCTCACAGCTGCCCGTGCCCCTCTCTATTTGGTATCTTTCTGGTCCCCATTGAAGGTATACAGAGCAATAGACAAGCACCTTATGAAATTTGTTTTTAAAGTTCTCCAGAAAACATAACCCCATTTGATTAAAAACTAAACAAAACAAAAGGAAGGTTAGAGGCAGGATGGAAATGTAACAGATAAAATAAAAGCAGTATTAGCAGCTAAACTTTATGGAATACTTATTATAACCCAGGCACTGTCTAATCTCTTTACAAATATATTATCCCACTTAAAAACCCTTTCAACAGCTCTAAGAGGTAGACACTATTGTAATCCCCATTTTAAAGATGAGATAAGTGAAGTTTGAAGATATTGGATAACTTGTTTAGGATTCTTGCCCATGTAGCTGACTGTAGAGACTGTGGCATCTGCCACCACATGGCAGGCCTGATAAAGTTCAGGTGTCCCAAAGGGAAAGTCGATGAACTCTGGTGGGACAGCTCTACAGGGTGCCCGGAAGATGGGACAAGCAAGAGTAAGCTTATAGGAAAAGAGGAAAGATTTGTGGGGATATTATTAAGAGCCTGGTTCTGTGAGGGGCATTTAACTTATTCTTGAGGATTAAGAAATGACCACGCAGTCATCTCACTGGGATATGCAATGGGAAGAATACAGACCTAGATTCCAACCATGAGGTCACATTTGTATAACTTAATCTCTTTGATCTTGATTGCCCCCTCCGAAAATGGGGTTAATACAAGCGACCCTGCAAATCTGTTAGAAGGATTAGATTTAATGTAGGCAAACCCGAGTACCTGACTGTGGTAACTAGGACATCGTAGGTGCTGAATAAATGGAGTCTATTGCTATCATTATTTCTCAATGCCTGGAATCAGGGGGATGAATAGGATCTTGATGGGCCTTACACGGACAAGCTAATGAATGATGACTAAATACAGAAAGTGGGGAATACAATGAAATAGAATGCATTTTCATTTTGTACTGACGTTGCTTTCATATGATTAAGTCCCTACTAATTAACATTAAATTGTAAATAATACCCTGTATTCCTGGAAACTGGTGAAACCATAATTAAAAATAATGCAGAAGGAAAAACAACATCCTCACCTCACAAAACATAGGCAACTTTTTGGCAAAATCCACCACTCTGGTAATTGCTGGTGTGATGATTTTTGTAAAATGGCTGAAGGCTTCCAAGTCAACCTTTCCACCTTCTGGGGCATTGACTATTGGTGCTTGTCCAATGTCTTCTGGCTAAGGAGGAGAAAAAAGAAAGATTTAAATGAAGAAGTTGAAGGGAGCTTTGTTTATCATAGTTCTTATGTGGCAGAAAATCTCTTCTGAACTGATATCCTGTACAGTTTCCAGTTTTCATATCATTTATTAACAAACTGTACAGTTTACACATCACTTATTTCTTTGAGTAAAGATACATGTCTTGGCCATTGCTTTAATAGGCCCCCAGTGACAATGTTTACAGGACTGTTGCTACAAAGAGTGAGCGAGCAAGAGAGAGAGAGAGATAAGAGAAAGGACAGGAATTTGGGTCCTGCTTCTGAATGCACAAAGGGTGTATACTTAGGTAAGGTGACATAAATTCCAGGGGCTCTGGGATGGCATATTCAGAGTACTGTACATGCTGGTGTGTGTGTAGGGGGGAGGTGGGCACACTGTGGGCAGTGATAGAGCAGAGCGATGGGTGGGCCCTAGCAAACAGTGAAATGTGGATTCTTGCTTCTGACCCACCTGGGGCTTGAAGTTCCCCTCTGCCCTACGCACTCCAGTTTGAGGTGGTCTCAGCTGAGGGTTGAGGGGGAAGATTGCTAGGCTGTCTACAGGCAACTTGGCAAACCTTAGGGCAGAGTGGCGAATTTACTAGTATTTAATGTCCCTAGGGCAGTTCTCTGCTGTTTATTTGCTCAAGAACAATCCATGGCCTTGCTGCTCAAAGTGTAGTGCGGCAGCCTGGGTGTCACTGGGGGGCTTCTTCTCAGGCCCCTCCCCAGACCAGGTGGTACAGAATCAGCATTTTAGCAAGACCTCCAGGTGACTTATGTGTTTCCCAGTGTTCACAGTAGCCATCTAACTCGTAAGTTTCTCATTCAGTGACCTCCCTGATGCGATCTGTGTCCATGTGTCTCCTGCTGTCACCCAGTGCTTCCTTCGGGAAGAGTCTGCTCCACTTCTCCTCCTTGTCTTTGTGATGATCATAACCACCATTTATTTGTGGCCTACAAGTGAGCCAGCCGCTTCGCACACTACCCTGTCTCAAGTAGTCCTCATTCAAATCCTGATTTGCAGGTGAGCAAACCAGGGATCAGAAAGGTTAAGAGCAAGCTGCTGAGGCCAGGCCTGCGATCTGGGTGACCCCGACTCCACACAGCAGTCTCCCCAGAGCTCCACACTTCCTCACCCCTACTGCAAGGCTTTTACTCCCTGTGGACCTTTTGACACTAATGAACAGAATCTCTACTCCTCTGAACACCCTCCTTGCCAGCCTCTCCAGCTTCTCCCAGGAAGATGTGAATGTGACCAACGAGATCACAGACTCAAGACCTATCCAGTGGTGATGGCCACCTTTGCCTAGAGCCACAGTGAATAGATAGGAACAAGGCCAGTTCTCTTTTCTGCACCCAGGGGCTTGGAGATGGGGGTGGGGAAGGGGGATGGGAATAAGGAACTGACACTGTGAGTGAGCTGAGCAAAATCGAATTCCTCCCTTGCAGAGCAGTGAGGACATTGCCAGTGGTGAGACTAGCCTAACATAGTGGCCCCCAAACTTCACTGTGCATCAGTCTCACTTGATTTCTGGGCTCCAACCCCAGTGTATCTGATTCAGCAGGTCAGGGATGGAGCCTGGGAATCTGCATTTCTAACAAGTTCCCAGGACGTGCTGATGAAGCTGCTCTGGGCCCACTCTTTGAGAACCACTGAGTTAGCAGTAACCAAGTTCAGCTTAGAGTAATCCAGGTCCCTTGCTTCCTCCCACATATCTCCCATTACTGTTCACATCCCATTTTTAGCAGAAGGAAAAGCAAAAGATGATTTTTTTTACTCTTTTACTCTCCTTGCTGCCAGAGCACCGGGGTCAACAGGAGCAGCCCAGGAGTCATGGTTACAGCCTCAGGGGAAGGTTTTACAAACGTATTATTAATACAGAACAAATGCTGGCAGCATTTAACTTTTTATTGATCATCCAGCAGTGTCTTCTGTTTATTTTTGACTTTATTTTATTTTTGTGTGTGTGTTGCTGGCAGTGAGTGGATGAAACCTGGTTTCTGTCATGTTTCATAATGATTGACACTGTTTTGGGGCAACTGTTGGCATAGCAAGCCCATGGAAGGCTACTGTTCAGCTGGCTCTCTGGGTGCCGACAGAATTGATGAAATAATCACGTGTACAGCCTCCTTCTCCTTCCCTCTTTCTCACCTAGATTGAGCTAAAGGAAAAGGTATCTCTGTTCCTCCTTTGGGTAATGCTGCTCCCCGCAGCCTTCAGACATCCCTGCTCTTCTTTATAATTTCTTCTCATTCCTGAAACTGAGGCTCATCTCACTGACCTTGTCTACTTGACAAGTCTTTTATGAAGATCAACTGATAAAAGGAATGTGGGCACACATTCAAAAATGTAGAGTTTTATATACATATATATATATATAAATGGTATATAAATATATATTAATTACATATATCATATAATTATATATATGTAGGATGAACTTTTTAAAATAAAAATAAAATTAAAAAGTGTAATAACGTCATTTTGGCCTGGTTGAATCTAAACATTGCTCAGTGAATACTGATAGAGCTAACCTGATGTATTCAAATGGCACTCAGTGTCCTTTGAAATGCTGGTGGGTTAATATTGATGTTAATTTTTTCATTCAATTTGTGGGTGTGTAGGTTATTTGAATTCCACTTGTGACATGTGTAAAGATTTGAAAAAAAGGAGAGAAAGTATGCAAGGAAATATGGCAATTTTAAGTAAAACTAAACCCCCAAATGTAACAAGCTCACAAGTTTTCTGATGAAAATACATATCAAGGTAGAATAAAAAATTTACTTCTAAGCCTCTGGCTATTTAATGGACTATAAAATTGCTAGATGTAAAACTATGAACAAAGTAAAACCCTTCAAATTTTATCATTAAGATTTTTTTCCATAATGGATCTTAGATACCAGAGGAACAAACAAGAATCTATCTATCTGTCTGTATATATCCACGAATTGACCCAAGTTAACATCAGGTTAATCAAGGTTGAGCAGTGAAACCCTGTTTGTTACTTCCCTGAAGATTTTTCACCTATAATAAAGATACATAATTTTCTAAAATATTTGGAAGATGTTAAAAATAGAGTATAAATATTTGACATTAGTTGAACCTATTAGATATCTTATTACAGCTAATAGCCTTGTAAACTACTATATGAAATACATTTGCTCATATACACATATGTATTTATGTGCTCAAGATCAAGCTCCAGTACTGATAAATCTCTAGCTTGCTTGTAGATTCACCACTGCAGACCTGTGGGGAAAGCCTGCTTTTTGCCTCTGTGGATCCAACTGCCTTAGCTAGCTCATGGTGGTATTTTCAACTGTCATTCTGATATCCTCTCTTTGCCCTAAATGGACCTCCTGAGCTAGCCCAGCTGTCTTCTCTATGTCTCCCCTACAACTTGCCTTACATTTTCCCATTTCACTGCTGCCTTCTCTCCAGACTTTTGCTTTCTCCAAAGCCCCTACTTCTGTCTCTCATCTTTGTCTTTTCCAAATCCTATTTTCTCTTCAAGACCCAACTCAAGTTCTAGCTTCCCCTAGATGTCTTCCCAGGTGACCTCAGCTTGAAATGATGTTTACCTCATTTGAACACACATGGTGGCCCATGGCTATGAGTCATATGGTATTTAGGCATTTATTACTATCACTTTTTATTATAGTTATATAAATCTATCACACCAAAGATATGAACTTAAGGGGGTAGAGAATAAATCTTACTTGTCTTTGCCTACCGTGTACAAGGCATTAGGCCAAGTTGTGGAGGATAGAATGCTTATTGGTTGAGTGAGTGAATGAATGTATACTTATACCAGTATTTATTGAGCAGGTACTATGGGCCAGGCCTAGTTTTAGATGCTGAGGTTACAGCAATGAACAGTGTATCCTCAAGGAACTTGTATTGTGATGCGGGGACATAGACAATAAATAAGAAACATGTATTCATGGAAGAATTTGTGATAAGTCTGGAGGTAACATGATAATATATGGGGAGGCAGGAGAAAGGAAGGTCAGCCAAGGCACCTCTGAGAAGCAATGTGTGGACTTTGACTTGAGGAATGTCAAGAAGGTAGCCTTCCTTAGGGCCAGAGGAAGAACACTTAAGGCAGAGAGGAAAGCCAGTGCAAAGTCCCAAAGCCAGAAAGGAGGCCCATGTGGTTAGAGCCCAGTGATGGCATGAAATGAGGAAGCGGAGGTAGGCAGGGGGACCCGTGATGCTAGGCATTGTAGAACATAGAAAGGAGATGGGCTTATTCTAAATGCAATGGGGCATCTACTGAAGGGCTGTAAACAGGGCATAGACATGACACAATGGTTACTGCATGGAGAAGATATGTGAGGAGCCAAAGGAAAAAACAGGCAGGCAACAGCTGTGGTTTGCGCAGGCTGAAGTGCACTATGGGGATGGCAGTAGAGATGGAGAGGCCTAGAGAATTCCAGTTGTATATTGGCAGCTGAAAACAGGGGCCAAAAGTGGACTGGCCGTGGGGTAAGGAATCCAGAATGACTTCTTGGGGTAGTGGTGGTGGAGGGTGTAAAAGGAGAGATTCGGGTGTGTGTTCAGGGGTGACCTCAGCCCTTGCTCAGCATGGGTGAGGCTGGTATTATACAAATCATGACCAACTGGCTTTCTGCTTTGACTATTTCATTGGTATTGTTCAAGGTGAGCAGGAAATGCTGCCAGCTGACCTCTTTGCTGAGTCCTTGGCTCTGAGCCAGGGACTTCTTGGCTTGAAAAGGTAACTCTCTGGCACATGCAGAATGGAGTGGGGCCAGATGGGACTCTCACTTCTGCACTTGTTCATAGGGTGTCTTCTTGTGCCTTTGCCAGGCTAGGCAGGAAGACCTGGGCAGATAAGAATTCAAGGTCCTTGGGCCATGGGATATGACTACAGCCTCACTCTTTTCCTGGGATGAGCAGGAATAAGATGGTGGCAGTGCAGAGTGTGGTGGTGGTAAGGATGGTGCATGTAGTAACTACTTATGTAGTTGCTAACGATATGCCAGGCAGCGTTAAGCCACTTGTATCTATTGCTTTATGCCATTCAGCAAGGGCATAAGGCATCTGAGCCTTAGAGAGGTGAAATAACCTGCCCAAAGTCAAACTTTTTTTTTTTTTTTTTTTTGAGACGGAGTCTCGCTCTGTCGCCCAGGCTGGAGTGCAGTGGCCGGATCTCAGCTCACTGCAAGCTCCACCTCCCGGGTTTACGCCATTCTCCTGCCTCAGCCTCCCAAGTAGCTGGGACTACAGGCGCCCGCCACCTCACCCGGCTAGTTTTTTGTATTTTTTAGTAGAGACGGGGTTTCACCGTGTTAGCCAGGATGGTCTCGATCTCCTGACCTTGTGATCCGCCCGTCTCGGCCTCCCAAAGTGCTGGGATTACAGGCTTGAGCCACCGCGCCCGGCCTCCAAAGTCAAGCTTAAAAAAGCAACAGAGGCAAGTATGGAACCTGGGCTGTCTGGTTCTAATCCCCATTCATGTAACTACTAGATTATCTTGCCTTCTTCTGATGTTATTCTAATAACTTGGAGTGATAGATGCCTTCCTGACATGATTGCACGTGTCCTATGAGCTATACACACAGACCACATACGGTCTCATCACTCACCCTATCTGACCCTTCTGCTTATGCCCCTTGTCTGAAGCTACCCCCGTTGAGTGTGTGAAATCAGACAGTATCTCTGCCAGGGAAAAAGTAGGAAAGGTCTCCTCTGATCCTAAAGGTCACATTTTATACTTGGGTAGACATTCCCCCAAAGCTACTACTTTGCATGAACATTAAGGGAGCAGAATAATGATACGATGTCAGCAGACAATAACAAATGATGTCAGTAGACAAGATTATTGCTGTCAGGGGCTGCTACTGGAGGTCTAGAAGCGAGCTACCCTTGGTGGAGTGACCTGCTTTCCCTTGTTTGGCATCAGATGCTGCTTGTTCTCTTCTCAGCCCGCTTCTGCTTTTCATCCTCGCTGTCATCACACATGAATTGTTGGTGGTGAAATTAGGCATTTCTGTAGCCTCACAGATTTGAGTAGATTGGAGAAAACTAGAAAATTATATGATTTAAATGCTTTTGGGAGAAGCTTTAAAGATTGGCTTTAGATTTATTATGAAAATCTTAATGGCTTTTGCAAAAGTTCCTCATTTGCCAAAGACCCTAATTTTCTCAGACCCAAATATAGATTTAAAATCCAGATCAAATCACTGTCTCTGTTTCTTTTTCTTTTTTTTTTTTTTTTTTTTTTTTTTTGAGACAGGGTTTTACTCTGTTGTCCAGTCTGGAGTGGAGATTTTTGGCATAATCATAGCTCACTGTAGCCTTGACCTCCTGGGCTTAAGTGATCCACCCACCTCAGCGTCCTGAGTAGTGGGGAACCACAGGTGAGCATCACCAAGTCTGGCTACATTTGTTTATTTTTTGTAGAGATGGGGTCTTGCTATGTTTCCCAGGCTGGTCTCACACTCCTGGGCTCAAGCAATCCACCCACCTCGGCCTCCCAAAATGCTGGGATTGCAGGCATGAGCCACTGCGCCCAGCCCTGTCTCTATTTCTGACTTGAGTGCTGGCCTTAGAGTGAAAATGAGTCCTGGTCTTAGACAAAAAACGATGTCAGTAGTTCCTCTGAGGGAAGAAGGTACGTACCCATTCCAGATAAATGAATACTTTCAGCTTTAATGATGACATGTAATCCCATATGACATATTTTTATACTATCGTTAACATGATAGGCCTCCTCAAATTTTTTTGGAACAAAATGGGACATCAACACATAAAAAATAAATAACATGTGGCAGTGTTGCAAGCACAGGAAAAGGGGTATTAGCATATAGAGGAGGCAAATCCTAATGTGCAAAAGCCTGTTTGCCACACGATACCTTCCAGTACATGAATACCATTTAGCAAAGCTGCCTTTAGGTAAAGATTCTTAATGTCTTTGCAGGACTAATTCACTACTCAAAAGAGTGAAGTTTTCGTCCTGAGCATAAATACTCAGTTGGAGTCACTTTTCTGCAAGGGGTATGTGTAAATATGTAAACTGGCTAAGACACAGGGCTTAACTGTACTATCTCCAAGGATGAGTGACTGGAACTGTATGTTCAGTTCAGCAAATATTTATTGAGTTCTGTTCTGGTTATTTATTGCTGTATAACAAACTACCCCCAAACTTTGTGGTTTAAAACAACAATTTTAAATTTTCTTTCAGAGTTCTGGGGATTGATGGGCACAGCTAGGGGGCCCTCATACGGCTGCCGTTAAATGGCAGTGGAGGCTGGTGTTATGTGAAGGCTTCTTTACTCACATTTCTGGTTCCTGGGCTGCTTGGGAGTCTCTCCTTCCGTGTGGCCTTTTCACATGGCTAGCTTGGGATTTCACTGCCTGCTGGTCTCAGAGTAGTTGGACATTTATTATGTTTTTCTTCTTCTTCTTCTTCTTTTTAAATATATAGCCAACTGCTATGAGGGACCAGGTGGTTTCCCTCCCCCAGGATACCCAAGTGGAAGCTGCAAGGCTTCTTATCACCCAACCTTAGAAGTAACGTAAGTATCACTTCTGCTGAAATGCACTGTTTAAAGGCATCACATAGCAGCCTAGATTCAAGGGGAGAGGGGAACAGACTCTACCTCTCTCGGGGACAGAATGGGCTGTGTATACAGGGGGAAGAAAGAATTTGATGGCAGCCATCTTGGAGAAAAGCTACCACAAGTTTCCATCACACACAGCATAGATACTCAAGTGTGGAGGCTGAATGGAACACTGTCCTCCTGTGAGGAGATGCAGGGGTTATCCCAGGCACAGAGGGGGATAGGGTGACAGAAATGAAGTTCGTTGTAGAGACAGACAGGACAGTGGAGGAGTTCTGATCTCTCCCAATAACCCTCTAGAGAAAAATGGCTTGGAGAAGCAGTTATTTACATCTGCATCAAGAGGGACAATTTCTTGAGCAGATGAAAGATCTGCAAAAGATACATTTCGTGTCAGCCCTCCAAGGAGAAGAAAACTCTCTTGCACATGGGTAATCTCATGGTTCTGACAGAAACCTAATGGCAAATCATTCTATGCCATAGATTCTTTCCATAGATGGTTAGGCTGGTGAACTGTTAGGGGCCTTTAAGTGAACAGTGCAGACCTCAAGCCTGGTTCTAATAACTAGATATTGTGCTGCCTTTGCTGAAGATACCACACAGCATGAAGATATTTGATTATATTTTGCTTTATAGAGGCGGTTCTCTGCTTCCAGACATAGCACGTCACCTCCCCAGAGATGCTTCTTCTGACCACCATGTTCAGAGAAATTAAGTCTCTCCCCACTTCCAGTTCACAAACTCTTTGTCCCATCACACTGTTTATTGCCCTCATTGCACTTACCACTACCTGCATTTATTTTATTTACCTCTTATTGTCTGTCTTCCACTAGAGGAATGTGGCTGACTTATTTAGTTCCTGGCACACAGTATCCACTCAATAAACGTTTCTTAAATAAAAGAACAAACCTTTAAAGTCTGGAAAGAAACACCTTATGACTACTTAAACAAGTTTAGTTGGACTAGTGTCCTTTCTCTGTGGGGAGTAAAGACAATAAAAGTATAAAATTCCCAGGAGAAGTCCAGGATGAACTTCAAATCTTCTACCTTACTTGGAATTCAGCTTGGTCACTACTTGAAATCAGGAGACAATGCCAGGCCTGGAAGTGGTTTCTACAATGTCCATTTATGGGTGACACATTTGGGGAAAGGATAGATTTAAGTTTGCAATGAGGTAGGACTCTGTCTTGCTATGCCCCAAGTGTATTGCGTTAGAATTGGTCTATCAATCCAGAATTAGTGCTTTTGAATTTTCTGGTAGATATATCAGGGTGGGGGTGACGATGCAAGATCAAGGCACTGAGAAGCTGCTCCTCCAAAACGCTGGCATCTTTCAGAGGTTTTTTGGGTTTGTTCAGGTGCCAAGAGTGCATAGGGTAGTGGGTAGAGGCATAGATCCTGGAGTTGGCTGCATCCATCACCACTATTCACTAGTTGTGGGAGCTCAGGCAAGCTTCCTCAACTTCTCTGCCTTAGTTCTCTCTTCTGTAAAATGAGGATGTTAACCACATCTACCTACAGGATTGGCATAGGAAGTTAATGAATGTAAAGCACTTAGAATAGTACCTGGCATATGGTAAAGGCCATCTAGGTATTTGCTAACACTGCTGTTAATGAAAGCCATCAACAAAGTGCTGGCACTGTTGTTTCATTACCATGAAAATAATTGTGTCAGTACAGGTAAATTATGCATAAGCTTTTTCTTTCCAAAACTTCCTTTAAGGTTGTTGTTATGTTGTTTTAAGAAAAAGATCCACTATCTCATTGTAATGTTAATGTTGAAGTACAAGGATAATTATACCACTGTATCTTCTTGTTCAGATGGGGAAGTACTCTAACGTGCCCTAGGGATACATATGAAACCACAGAATATCTGTTGTCAGGCAGGTACTTAAAAAGGGTTTTACATCATAAGCTAAGAGCAAAGTCAGTCTCAGATGGTCCAGCACTAGTGAGGCAGGTACTGTTTCTAATGAGGTGGGTGGAGAACCTGGACTTGGAACCAGAAGACGGAGTTGGCTTTGGTGCCTGGCTTTTAGCAGTGTGATCTTGGGCAAGCGGCTTAAGGCCTCGGGCTTGGTTTGTACGTCTGTAAAATGGGGATAGTAATTCCAGCTTACTTCAAAGCACTGTGAAGTCCAAATGAGAAATGAATGGGAAGAACTTTCACAACAGGTAATTTTTATAAGAATATTAAACACCAATATTGCAAGGGTCTGGAAGGTCTTTTATCTCTACACACTCACGCCCACCAACCCCTATCCCTACTCCCTCATTCCCATTGCCCTTCTTGACTCAAGCTCATTTAATTTAAGCTAAAAATTTTGACTTCTGTTGACATAAAAATATACTAGCGGTCTAGAGGCTATTCTAAAGGGAATATTTGGGATTGAGTTTAGGGACTAAATATGCATATACTGGGTATCTGAGGAAAGAAATGGGTGTACAAAGTAAAAGATGGCAGACAAAACATTTTACTAATTAGTTGGTCCAGGAGTGGTCTTTCTAACAGTAAAAGCAAACTGATATAATGTGGCCTAAGAAACTGTTTTAGAATTCAGCAAATCACGGACTAGATGGTAGGAATGGACTTTATACTCATACAGACCTAGACTCAAATCCTAGCTTTGCAAGTTACTCAACCTCTCAGAGCTACAGTTTTCCTATCAGTAAAATGAGGCAATAACACCAGTATCCCAAGGTGATGAGGACCGAACAAATTGAGGTAGAAAACGCTGGCGTATAACTGAAACTGATCTGTGCAAGGAAGCCTTACCAGGAATTTCCGTTTTTGCTTCCAGTGGCTGCCTTGGGCGTTGGTCGCCACGTGGGCTTCGGTGACAGTTTTGATGAGCTCCCATTCCTCGTCTGTGGGCTCTGGCTTGTGCCCGATGGATTTCTGCAGCTCTTCCCGCCGTCTCTTCTCCCGGTTCTCCTCTATCAGCTTCCTCTTGGCCAGCCTCTTGCTGTCATCCAGCACCACTGGGAGCGGGAGAAAGATGAGACAAGGCACACAGATGGTCCCAAGACACACAGCAAGCTGCACTTCCTGGAGCCTCAGGGGTGGGACCACTGATGCACAGATGGCTCAGTGGGTCCTTTGGGGTGGGTCACACTGGGACATTTTCTCTCCTCACTAGCAAACTGCCATTGACTAGTCTTGTCCAACATGGTCTCTAGAGCCAAACTCCCCATGACCGGCCAGCTTTTCAAAACAAAGTCCCCAGAGAACCTAGACACTACGCACTCCAACTCCACAGAAGGTGGTTCTAAAACAGAGTGAAGCAGAGAGAGGTAAAATCCATACTACCCACAAGATCACAGAGAAATCTCTCTAGCCAGTCATCTGAATTCACTGTCTGGGTTTCTGTCCTCCCTGCTTCCCCTAAAATGGTTCTTAGTAAGGAGAACTTCAGGTTAAAGAAAAGTTATGGGAAGAAAAAAAGAAATGTTATGGAGCAGTAAGTGGGAGGCTCATGATCCCCCCCCTTTTTTTTTTTTAGAGGAAAAAGGACCCTAACTCTTCATGGCTCCCTTAAGGGCTAATTGGAATGTGGCTGGGCCTCACCTGGGCCTCAGGGCACTCACTGTGCATTATTCTCTATCTGGTCCACCCTCAAAGGTGGCTAAAGAGCCCAGGCTTTGGAATCTAGAAAGACTTGGATTTGAATTCTGATATGATCACATTCTAGCTGTGTGACCTCTGGCAAGTTCCTAAGGTTCTCTGAGCTTTCGTTTCTTCCTATACAAAATGGGCTCAATAATGCCCACTTCACAGAGTATATTCAATGTGATAATGCATTATAAGTGCTCAGTAAATGCAGTCCTGACTTCTATCATTTGGGTGAAAGGAAAATCAGAAGGGCAGGTAACAAGAAACCTATATTTCTATGGTTAATTTCCAAAAACAAAACCGTTTCACTAGATTTGGTAACTATCAATGGAATGGAAAGACTCAGGTTTTACATTGCAGAGTCACAGTATTTTAGAACTGGAAGGGAGCTTAGAGGTCATCTAGTCCTACTCTCTCTTTTCAAAGAAAGAAGAAGAAATTGATCCAGAGAGGTCGTGACTTGCCTAAAGTCACAGAGCAAGTTAATGGCAGAGCCAAGGCAAGACCCAGGACTCCTGACTCCAGTTCTACGACATCACTGTCCTAGGGCCATTTCTTGATGAAGGTGTGACCTGGTAGGAAAAGAAAAAAAGCAAACATAGCAAGAGAAGGAGAACCAAGGTGCCTAGCTAGTCCACCATTTAAATATTCTAATTTAAAGAGGATATTAAATTACAGGTCATTTAGATTTGATTGGATTGTCAAAGTCATGTGAGAGCTTACAAATGAGGACAATATGAATGAGCCCTGTTAAGTCATTTTGGTTCAGTTACTAAAGGGAAAGGAGGAATGGTAATAATACCCTCAGTCCCTTCCCAAATGCTTCAGGTGTGCCAGGACTGTTGCATTTGATGAACATTATCTAATTTAATCTTGAAAACAGCTCTACAAGGTAGGCAATGGTTTCACAGAAGGAAAATCTCGGCTTAATTCCAAAGGTCACACAGCTAGTAAGTGACAGATCTGGGACTCGAACAGAAGTTTTTCTGATTAGAAAGCCTGAGCTCTTAGAATCCCTCACAGGCAAGTAAGGGGCACTCAAAATTTATTTCCATACAGTCTAGATTAACCCTGAGTTTTTAAACCTCATAGACACTCATATCTTAAACTTCTCAATAAAGCACTGACGTGGATATTCAATAATAAGTTTGTCATAGTAGCATATCTAAGTATTTGGCTCTAAGTCAATCATATTCACATATCCTTATCAGGCATATTGTTGGCAAGGGCTAAAGGCCTGTAAGAGATAAAGATAAAGAACATACTCAGCCAGAGGTGGGGATTAACCCAGGATTTCCAGCCTAACACCCTAACATAACCCTCTTCCTTTTTAAAGATTCTCCATTCCTTCTTCTTTAATGGGCAAACCAGAACATTTCACAGATTTTTTTTTTTCTCAGTGAAAGAACTCTATTTCTCACATAAATGTGAGCCATGATTATTTCTTTCATCAGGAAAAATCCTCACTGTATTTTCTTTTTTCTCTCTTAATTTTTTATCTTTCTTTTTATTTTTAGTTTTTAACCAATAGTTGGAATCTCTCACTGATGTGCAAAAAATTTATGCTGGTAGAAATCATTAATACTGATGCCTGGCAAAAGGGAGGCCACACATTCTGAATGACATGATTCTTATTTTTATGATTAGATTAATTAAAGTGACTGGTGTAAATCCCTCGCCCAGTGTGGGGAGAAGAGACCCCAAGGGCTAATCTTGCCACCATATGCTGTAGCACTTTGAAAACTGGGTAGGACGACTTCAGCTCGGAATGTCTTTATTGCTAAAAATATAACAAACAACCAACTGCAGGATGACTCATGCAATAGCACTCAACTTTGCATTCTTCAGAAATTTCTGAACACGATGTTTTCTGCCAGTGCCCCATCTCCAAAAATGTCCATTAAATAAACTCCTTGTCTCTGCTCCTGAAAAAATATTAGGACTAGTCCCTGAGGCTCTACCCCACGTGAACACTGTGTATAGAATGATACCTTATCAAGGTAAATGGACCAGACCTCCCATTTGTAATCTCTGTCTCAAACAGAGTGTTGCCAACAGCTAGGCCTGCAAATGCGATAGGGATAATCTAACAGCATTTTCTCTTCCATCATCCATACTTTGAGAGTTAGGAGGTGATATGACAGGGTAGGACGGAACCCACCCAGCAATGGCTCCCACCTCCCTTTCAGGGCAAGCCTGGTTGTGGGGAGTGAAGGGTATATGCGAAAGTAAGGTATTCCCTTCTCTGTCCCCATGGGTTCCTGCTTTCTTTTCTGCCCAGTCGATCCCCTTGAACCAAACTCTTTCCTAATCAACGTTCCTTGAATATGAAGCAAATGAAGATCTACTTACAATCTGTTGCCATGCCAACATAGATGCATTTCTTAAAGCGACATTCCTGGCACTGATTTCGCGTGACTTTGTCTATGACACATTTTCCTTCATATTTACAGGAATAGGATGGATGGAGATTTTTCTGAATGGTTCTTCTAAAGAAACCCTATTTGAAAAACAAAGACCCAAGACAACAGTTTCATATTTTCTAGAAATCAATGATTCTGGAATTTTGTGTCCATATAACTATGAGATGAATTGTTTCGGACCTTAACCTGTTTCTGGGCCTCTAGCTCCACATATTCAAATATAAGACAGTTGGCCCAGAAGGATCTAGTGAGTTCTAAATCTGAGCTGATGATGCCATAGGACTACAGAGTCAACACCTTTTTTTGGTATTTATTCAAGGAAAAGAGGCTAGTAGGAACATCTAGTGCTTGTTTTTATTTTTTCTAAATATTGAATGTATAAGTAAATTATATTGTTCTGTCTCATAGAGTGACATAATTGTGTTGCTAAAGGAAGCTATGAGGAGTTTTGCTACTTTATACTGGGTAATAAGAAAGCTCAAGACCAAGAAGAAAGTGAAAAAATGAAAAGAGATGGATACTTGCAATACTTTGTTAATTAAAAATCTAATAATAGTAATTAAACAGTTGTACTAGCTGGCTTCACGGATTTAGTTTAATACTTGTTTTTGACTCTTGAGACAGCCACGATCAGCTCACTTGGCCTTTCAAACAATAGGACTCAGGGAGTAGAACATTCCAGGTTTTCTACCAAGTTTTTCCCCATAGCTTATTGCATTGAGGTTTTCCTTTTATAACACTCTTTCTTTGGTATCTGTAGATATACACCTACAGGTTCAATGATTCTTCCTTCCTTAAGGCATGAGAGAGCACCTCTGTAGCATCTGGGGACACTAGGTGTGGGTGACTTAGGTAATATTCTCAAGAATGTGCAATACTAGAATTTTTCTGGACATGATCCTCAGGTTGAGACTGTCATCTGTATTGTAGGAATTAATAACAGTAGTGAGCACTTACTTTGAGGGCACATTGCAAAGTGCTGTAGAAACATTTGATATCCTTCTATCTTCCCTACAACCATGTAAGGGAGGTGCTCTAAATATTTCCATGGTAGGGATTAAAAAAGTAAACCTCAGACAGGCTAAGCCATTTGACCAAATCACATGGTAAGTACATGCAGAAACTTGGGTGGGATGGAAACCAGCCAGCAATGGTCCCCACCTCCCTTGCAACCCAGGAGTGGCACTCCACATCTTAATTGCTTAGCTGCTTCTATTATGTATAATGAAGTATATTTTACTGTATTACTTAAATGTTTTAGATGAACAGATTATAAATAGTCCTGTCCCACCCACTTAAAAAGTTCATTTTATCTGTTGGTAGAATAACAAGGCAAAATGAGTTTTTTAAAATGTAAAAAAATTTTAAAAAAATGTTTTTTTGAGACAGAGTCTCACTCTGTCACCCAGGCTGGAGTGCAGTGGTATGATCTTGGCTTATTACAACCTCCACCTGCAGGGTGCAAGTGGTTCTCATATCTTAGCATCCAGAGTAGCCGGGATTATAGGCATGAGCCACCACGCCTGGCTAATTTTTGTATTTTTAGTAGAGATGGGGTTTTGCCATGTTGGCCACGCTGGTCTTGAACTCCTGGCCTTAAGTGTTCTGTCCTCCTTGGCCTCCCAAAGTGCTGGGATTACAGGCATGAGCCACCATGCCCAGCTAATTTTTATATTTTTAGTAGAGATGCATTTTTGCCATATTGGCCAGGCTGGTCTCGAACACCCGGTCTCAAGTGATCTGCTCGCCTCCGCCTCCCTCCCAAAGTGCTGGGATTACAGGCATGAGCCACTGCGCCTGGTGGCAAAACAAGTTTTGATGGATGTTTTCTGCTAAGGCCTAAAGGGGGCCTCTAACTTTGTTAGATAAATGGTGGGAAATACCAGTTGACCTAGATTCAACCCACATTTTTATTATCCTGGTTAATGTTCTTTGGCTTTGATTATATACATATACCCTATTGCATATTCCTCCCTCAGGCACAAAAGCTCTTTCTTATTATGAAAATGTCCAAGGTAGGATGTTATATTGGGCAAAGCAGAATAAAATGGGAAAACATCAGGAATAACTGAAATGAACAGACTTGATTTTGGGGCATATATGCAAATCCCTTATCATTTCCATTGTTCAAGTTCTAACAGAAAACTGTCATATTATATTTGGGTTTTGTGTTCATAAGCACTTGAGTCCATTAATCTGAGTGATGTTGATACACTGTTATAAGATTCACTCAGTCACACACAGGGCAGCTGTTGGAGATGTTAGCAATGTTTTCCTGGGTGTGCAGGGTGGGCAAATCTTGCCAAAGCGTGAATGTCAGAGCATGCCATGAGAGTGAAAAACAAGTTTCCCTGCAAACCTCGCTTTTCTTTCTGTTACCCTCTGACCAAGGAGGGCAAAGGAGAACTAAAGAAACCCAGAGATTGCTGGCAAGATGTATGTAACAGACAGGGAGGAGAGGGGTAGGGTAGCACGCCTCCTTCTGGAGGAAACAACAATTTCCTAGAGGTAGAAATACCAAAGTCCAAGACATCCAGTAAGAATGCTGACTGCTTACCAGGATAGGAAGATTGTTAGTCTATCTGAAGTTGGGGAGACCCTTGTCTCCCTCATACTCTGATGCTGACTCATGTTCAGGGGTGGGGTTAGGGCAAGGAGTACATTGACCAGTAAGACCACGCTAAGCAGAGAATGAGGTGTGACACACCGGACCCCAGGGTTTTCCAAAAAGTTACTCTGTTCACTTTTTATTGGAATGAATGAAATAATTTATACTTTGCTTATTTCCACAAAAGAGTTGAGATAGCTAGCTCTGTTATACACTATACCATTTTTCTTTGGCCTATCTCTGATGACTTTTCTTGGGCACTTCATGGACCAAATCCTTTTAAAGAAGTTGGCCTTTCTTTTTTTTTTTCTTCTTGAAATGTTGGCCTTTCTTAAGCTGTAATTAAAGTACATTTTGACGTATGATAAGGAACCACTTCATTTTAAAAAGTAACAGATAGTAACTCTTGGAAGTGGACTTGAAGACATTTAAACAGTCTACTTATTAAAAAAAAATCCTTTTAGAGATGAGCTGACAAAAGAGATGCCCTGGGCAATAAATAAGGACATATATTTCATTGATGATTTGTTTGGTAAGAAGAGGTCTTGCTTTTATAGACCAGTATCAGACATGTTTCTTTGCATTCTGAGAAGAACTGTATCCATTTTTTAGTACTTTGAGATGATGCACTGATCAATGTGAAAAGGAGATAACTCACTCTTCTAGTTCACTATTCTGGCAGCTGTTAAAAAACTTTGGTTCTTCCTCTAACAATAGTTTGCTGTGGGACAGTATCAACATCCTTTCTACAAAAGGTGCGTAAAAACTTGGATATCACAACAGACATGACATTTCCAAAAGATTTCACTCTTCTCAGGGTGAAAATTGGCAAAAAGGATTCTCTCCATACACATTGCAAGTATGGGGTAGAAATATTTTTAAATTACAGGTTTGAATAAACAGTATAGGAAACAACCCTTTCATCTTTCACCACTCTTAAACACCGTGTGTCTCATTTGGAAAACTCATTTGTCTTTTTCCAAGATGCTTTGTCATTACATGATGGGATCTGCACAAGTGCCCTGGGAAGGCTCTTTTCTGATTTTACAATGAAGGCAAACCTAGATACAGGATTCTGACCTGAAACAAAGGCACAGAGCCTGAAGTCTAGATTTTGCTACACTATTTCTTCTTCCAGCCTGGGCGACAGAGCGAGACTCTGTCTCAAAAAAAAAAAAAAAAAAAAAAAAAGAAAACCTCAGCTGATCCAGGCTCCAGACATCCTGTGATCTAGGGAGAACAGGCTAGCTGATTTCTTGATCATCCTGAAGACATATGTGAGGCAGGGATATGGGTTAATAGGCTCAATTCTCTCTTTGTTTAAGTCAATCACTAATAATGTATTGTCCTCTGTAAGGCACATTCACTCTTTAGAGTCATTTTGGGGAATTAAGTATTAAATGGAAAGTATTAAATGGAATTCCATATTAAATGGAATTAGGATCTCTCTCCCAGAATTCTAAATTTCCCATTATGCACTGATTTAGAACCTTAGTGCTGCATCTAAGGTAGGGAAAGCCTTATGAATTGGGACTAATTTAGAGAAAAGTCTAGTTTGAATTGTCGAACTTTTGGAATGAGAGTAGGTACCTAAAGTTATGAAGATTTATTACTTTCAAATCAAGCCAATAAAACTACTTTCATGAGACTGTCTGCAAGTCTCTAATTAATAAATAGCCAGGACTTACTTGTAATTAGATTCCTTAAATTCCCTAAGACATTATTTCCATAGATGTAATGGCCACCTTTAGCCCAGTCTTTGTTAAAGGACTACAAATTCCAGATCAAAGGGGTCTGGATAAATGAGAACATGTTAGACCACATTTCAAAAAACAGTCTTGCAACCTTAGAAATTGCCCCTTTCCAATGGTTGTATTATCTCAAACTTTTTTACAGCCTTCTCCTAAATGTTTCCTAATTTCATGTACAAAACATAGGGAATTTGCAAGGAAAATCTTCCATTAGGGAAAAAGAAAACTCCTTAATTTGAAACTGAGCTAACATGTCAATTTGGTGGCTTTACGAGCAAGGGTAGGAACAAAGGGGGGCAGTTGGAGAAGGGGAAGAAGAGGAGAAGAGGTAAGGTGGATGAGAGAGGAGGGAAGGTGAAATGTTTTATACATTTAATACAATTTTTGCTTTAGGGTTTACATCTTCTGATAATTTAGTTTTAAATATAAGAGGTAAAAAAGAGAAGGTATTTAACAAGTAAACAATTTAAAAAGTCCTTCCCTGACTTTAAATACTTCTTTACTTATGAAACATTAGCTGAACAAACACTAAATACAGCATTGGGTCAAGCTTTTCCCTTTATGGTGGATTTCATTTTCAAGGCTAGATCGTTGGACCAAAAGATATTTTCCAGAAACCTTATCTCGATTTTGTTGATGAAGTCTTGTAAGTAGGCCAATTTAGGCTGAGTTTCAGGAAGTGAATGGACTGTTGATCACTGGCATATTCTTGTCAAGTATTTCCTGCAGATAGGACTGTACAGAACAAAATTAGCTGATGGATGACCAGAATCTACTTAGTCACTGCAGGCTGTGCGAAAAGCCAATTTGGATAATTTCAGAACATAACTGAATCTAAGTAGCCTCAAAGATATTCCCTACTGGAACCCTTGAAAATGAGCATATTCATTCAGACTAACAGCAGAAAACAGCCTGTGGTAGAGTAAACTCTGTCTCTTCCAACACTGTAGATAAAACAAGAGGAGAAACAGTTATTTCTCAGGATGACAACATGTTAAAAAGGACCTATGCTTTATAAACCCAAAGTAAGAGTTTTATTAATTTCTTTTTATTTTATGGATTCTCTTTCTGTTTTAAGAACACTTGCAGAAGTAAAGAAACCAGACAGCACACTCATTTAGTTATTTATGATTTGGGAAAAAAATTCAGTTCTTGAACATGTCAAAAATGAAGAGCACAACCAGACACCTAGATGATCACAGGCCATGGATGTTAGGATTTGGTTTTAATTTGAACTTAAACTTAATGTTGCATTCTGGAGGAGCACTGGGAGGGGGACGGGAGCTGGGCTAAGCTCCATGCTCGTGGACCCAGGGCAATTACCTTGCAGCCTTCACACGTGATACAGCGGTAGTGATACCCAGTGGCTTTGTCACCACACACTACACAGAGCTCGTCCTTGTCTAAGTAACTGGGGATGTACCCTGTGAAGGAAATAAAAGAAGGAATATTAAAAAACAATATATGAACGTCAAAGAGACACTGTAGCTAAGATTGCTAGACCGGAGACAAAACTGACTTGCCAGAAGGAGACGACAACAGTAAAGACTTAGTGAAACCAAACAGTAAGAATTTTATACTCATAGTGTAAACATAGGCCCAGGATTTCAGAATGCCTTGGAAATAACTCACACCTATAATCCCAGCACTTTGGGAGGCCGAGGCAGGCGGATCATCTGGGGTCAGGAGTTCAAGACCAGCTTGGCCAAAGTGGCAAAACCCTGTCTCTACTAAAAATGCACATAATTAGCCGGGCATGGTGGCAGGCACCTGTAATTCCAGCTACTCAGGAGGCTGAGGCAAGAGAATCACTTGAACCCGGGAAGTAGAGGTTGCAGTGAGCTGAGATTGCACCATTGCACTCCAGCCTGGGGAGCAAGAGCAAAATCTGCCTAAAAAAAAGAGAAAAGAAATAGCTGTGATCACTTGCTGTGCAGGTAGGAATGGCAGGAAGGCTGCAGAGCCAGTGACTCAAGCAGAGGGGCCAGGATTTGAGCACTGTGAGTTCTAGATAACACGATCTCTTTAACAAGGCTTATTTCAAAACCTGTTTTCAAAAGATTTGATCCACTTTGGAATCACAGTACCATGCAATAAATTCAGGAAACTTTATAGCTGGAAGAGTCCCAGGAGATGACGAAGCCCTTGAAAGGTGAAGAAACAGGCCTGCAGAAGTTTGGCCTTCCTCAGGGTCACACTGGAAATTACCAGCAGGATTAAAACCCAGGTCTCTTAATTTCTAGCCCTCCAGTATAATATGCTGGTCTTTTTCTAAATATAGAGAGTTAACTTTAAGTAGAATGAATTTTGCCCCCTAAAAAAATTAGGTAAACTTGTGATATTATGATATGCAATCCAACAACACTGGATAGTGTGAAATAACAGGTTTTGTTTATTAAGAAAAAAGGAAAATCTAAACATGATAACTCTCTTTTTTAGTGGACAATGAGTTTATTAGTTTAAATTCCTTGACCCAGGAAGCTAAAAAGCACAAAAGCAGAAGCTTCCTGTTTCGCTCTTGTCTTTGCTCTTTTCCCCTCCTGTGGAGAGGATGCCGAGACACAAGATGCTGATTCAGGAGGGCAGGTTCATTCTCACCTGTATCAATGGTTTGCCATCGATAAATTGTGTGATACATAGAATCACACAGCTTAACATAAGACCAAACAATCAAAATGAGGCAGGATTGGTTGGGATGTGAAGAAGCAAGAGGCTGAGAAACAATCCTTTCTCCTGATCATGGCCCTTACGAAGTTTTTTGACTCAGTAAACTCTTCATTCCAATAAAGATTAGCTAGGTTGAAATGACTGATGCCTTACTGTGTATTTTACCATGACATTTCATAGACCTTTTATTAAATTAGGTCAGTTGCCGAAGTCTTGCTTTTCAGAAAAAAAGCCATTAAGGAAACAATGAAATAAATCCTTTTCATAATTTCTTAGAAATTATTTTGCTCAAACTTTACTTTAGAAAAATGTTCCTTCTTGGGAGGCAGAAAATTGACTTGAAAGTGAGGTTTAGTAATGTACAGGATTGTATTTTTAAATATCACAGCTTTTCTTAGTTTACTTTTGCATCATGCAAACCATGATGCATCTGTTGAGTTCACTGCAAGGGTTTCAAAACTCTCGTCAGTCATTTTTAAAATGGGAATCCTGGGAAGGATCTGGGCAGAGAAAAAAATGGAACTAGAATGCTTTGTGTGTTCATTCAGTGATTTATCTATGAACTGCATTTATTTAGCATCTACATGTGCTTAGCATTGTTCTAGGTGCTGAAAATATAAAAATGAGTAAGACATGGTTTCTTCTTTTGGAAATTCATAAGCTGAGTTCTGTTTCTGTAGCCTTGGTCATTCCTCAGTGAGAAAAAGAGAGGTGAAAATGAAGAGAAGAACATGAAAAGATGCTCAACATCAATGCAGGGAAATGCAAATCAAAACCACAATGAGATACCACTTTATACTCACTGGTACGGTTTTAACAAAAATGACAGTCACAAGTGTTGGTAAGGACGTGTGCTCATGTGCTTTTGTGTGCATATAAAGACCTACTTATAAAACACAAAGTAACTTTTAAACCACAAAGTAACTCAATTAGGAAAACAGGCCCCTTCCTGGTAGAGGCAGATGGACTATACAGACCCATACTGTCAAAAAAGCTACATCTTGACCTCTTATACCTCGAGGTTATATGCAACTAATCCAACAGAATGAAGACTTTTATGTTCTTGGTATCAAGTACAGAATGCAGAGATAAGGGAAAAAGCACAAGTCATTTCTGTCTAATCTCAGGTATAAGAATCAATTGTAATGTAGTTGAACACTGTTGTACTTGTGGGACATGACTTGGTAGGGGTCAATGAACAAAGTGTCCAAGAACATTAACCAGAGTTGGGAAGATGCAGGTAGCTCCCCCTCACCTCATATTTCCCCACCCTGTCTCATGAGACCTGCTGACTTTATCTTTTGGCATTGGCAGCCGGACACTGAAGATTTATTCCTACTTGTAATTCAAAAATTTATGTAGATGGTGTTTAAGGTTCTTGTGGAATCCAACAATAATTAAATCAGTGACTGGAATGGACTCCTTTCATTTACTGACTGCTAGGCTGAGAGGTGGTGTGCTTTACTCTCTTATTTCTCCTAGATATCTTCTTCATGGGTGGAGGTGATTAAATGTCTTTAGTTAAATCATCAAGCCTTCTACAGAAACATCTACTTAAGTTGGTTGCAGTTGCTTACATGATCATACTAGTGCGCCCCACACCTTGCTTTCTTTTCTTTAAAATATTAACTTTAAACCATCTAATTTATCTAAAACAGTCACCACAGGCAATGATACATCAATCATTATGCTTAAGTCCATTATTCTTCATTAAATAACTTCCATCAGGAAATAACGTCCCACACATAGTGACTAGGTAGGTGAGGATTCTCTTAAAGTTA
Source organism: Macaca thibetana thibetana (assembly GCF_024542745.1). NCBI lineage: Eukaryota > Metazoa > Chordata > Mammalia > Primates > Cercopithecidae > Macaca > Macaca thibetana. The sequence goes on along the minus strand of NC_065579.1, from coordinate 23,958,001 downwards.
CTGAACACAATTGACAATGTTACATACTAACCAATTCTCCTAGAGAACTTAACCATCTTTTGCTGTTGTATTTAAGTGTCTCCATCATTTTCCTTTGTCATACTCACCAAATGAGTTACACAATGGTCAATATGCCAAACCAAGGAAAATTCACATGTATCATTAGTTTTGTTGCCAAGAGTGGACACTAATGAGGGTCATAATGTCAGTGTTGGGTTCTGCCTAGAAACAAATACCACAGACACAATCCTGGAAGCTACAACTGTTCATCTGAGGAACTGCATCTGCTAGTTGTCCCGGATGACTGCTAAAGAAGCCTGGTCAATAACCCTCCAGAAAAAAATTAAGGTCCATGACAATATATGATAGTTCAAAAATGATATATGTCCCCCAGCTCTTGTCTGCTCAGATGTATTATTTTTCAGATTAATACATTATGCTGCCACTTTATTAAGCATATTTTTATAAAAGCAAACTCCATCTGTTTGTTCAACAAAGGACTTGAGATTTTTTCAGTTGACATTTGGCAATGTCTGCTTAATTGCTAAGTATTATCTTGCATATCTTGCAGTTAACGCTATTTAAAAAATATTCTCTGAGGGACTTGTCATGTAGAAGCGGAAAGTTTTGTACATTTGCACTACAAAGCATGCAACAGGTAGTAAGCTTAGCTTCTTGGTTGAAAACATATTCAATACTTTCTTCCCTATGGACAAGATCAGAAGACTGGCTAGTTTAATTCTTTTGAGTGAATTATAACAGAATCTCAGGTCCTAGGAGGAGAAACACTGGTTCCTCTTGTCACCTTAGCAGATACATGGCCCTTAGGGAAGAGAATATAAAGCAGATTAATCTTGAAGGTAGATCTAAAATATAAGGTGCTGCGTAGGACAGCAGATGTAGCAGCAAGGGAGGAGAGCTGAGTTCAGAGATCTTTTCCAAACTGGCAAATCTTACCATCTGTATAAGACCACTTGCCTAGCAGAACCAGTCCTGGCATCTTAAGGGAGGGGCTGTGATTTGTGGTAATGGGAAATACTTTGGGTAGCTCAGAGAAGTGAAGAAGTTCCATGTTGCTGATTCATCTTGTGAAACTGTCAACTCAGAGCCAGTAAGGACCCTAAGTATCTTGGGACGGGATAGAGGATGAGACTATATTTTGTCACCCCTCAGAAAGCTAAGTCATTAGCATGCTGAGTCACTCTTCTGATTTTATACTGAACCTCCTCAGTTCATCCTGCAGCTCAGACCTTCTGATTTAAGCTTTTTTTTTCCCCCCACCAGCACCTTCCCTACGTCATTTCTTTGCATACTTAAAAACTTTGAAAAGTTTATCCTTTAGCCTTTCCCCAACATACGAATCCTGATTCCTTTTATCTTTAATTCTTGGCAGTAGGTACCAAGCTGTACATCATGTTAATCTTTAACCCTGTGATAGACACTGTATTAAATTAAACCATCCGTTCATCCATTTGTTTATTTAACGGCATGTACGGGCGTACTGTGTGGAAGACACTTGATACAAACTTGAAATAGCATTAACTTTGGAGGCCTTCATCCAATGCTGTCTGCAAATTCTCAGCAGAGCTGCCCCAGGGGCTCCCATTTCACATGATATTTCCTCAGAACATGCACTGTTTTCCTGCCCTCCCTACCCCTGCTTGGGATCTTGGAGTCTCTTTCTTTACTCTTTGCCCTCTGGCTGGCTGGGCCATGGTGTTGGGGGACAGCAGACAATGGCTCCCCAGGCTTTGAACTCTGAAGCACTGGTGGGCGGAGGAGGGGTGAGCAGAAGGAGGACCAAGTAGAGGTGTCACTCTAGAAAAGGGGATGAGGATATGATGCCCAAAGGACCCTGGATTCTCATTGGAGGCTTTAGTGCAGAAAAAGGGACAACATGATGTTTGGATCATTTCTTCTGACTCAAGAATTCCTGAAACTAAAACATATTTTCAAAATTTCAATCTTTTTTAACTTTTATTTTTTGAGACAGGGACTCACTCTGTCACCCAGACTGGAGTGCAGTGGTATGACCATGGCTCACTGGAGCCTTGAACTCCTGGGCTCAAGCAGTCCTCCCACCTCACCTGCCTGAGTAGCTGGGACTACAGGTGCACGGCCACCACACCTGGCTAATTTTTAAGTTGTTTTGCAGAGATGGGGTCTTGCTATGTTTCCCAGGCTGGTCTTGAGCTCCTGGGTTCAAATCATCCTCCCATCTTGGCCTCCCAGAGTGTTGGGACTACAGGCGTAAGCCGCAGTGCCCAGCCTATTTTTTAATTTTTAGGGCCAGGTTTGGGCATAGTATAGTTTAATGTATAAGCAGTACCTAGTGAAATGTTCCTTTCGCGGTCCCTGTACATTCAAATCCTTAATAGCTGACATAACCTTTCAATCTACAATTAGAGGGAAAATATTTGCAGATGCAAATCACTCAAAAAGGAAATAGGTTGATATAATGCGTTTGAGTCAGAATATCCATCAAAAGGGCACACATTCTGGCAGCATACAACATTTGGCTTGCAGAGTGTTTTTTAAAATCTTAGCCAATTTTTAAAACCAGGAGATTTCATAAAACATACAGAATTCTTGCTTCATGTGAAAAACGGGAGGAAATGGCAATACTGAACCCAAATTCTCACAGTGTAACGATCAGCTGAACTGGGAAGGTAGCCCTGCTTCCCAAGAAACAGACGTCCTTTTTAGCTCTCCAGTCAGAACCTCTCCCAATTGTGTGCATCGGTTGCTATTTATTTTTGTTCTTGCATTATGCCTTTTCATAAATAAAGAAATATTTCACAGAATTCTTTATCTTTATCAAAAGTGGAAACACAAAAGTAGTTTGAGAAAAATGAGAACTTTTTTTTTTGAGGCGGGGAAGGGGAGAAGGATGAGTTTCACTCTTGTTGCCCAGGCTGGAGTGCAATGGCGTGATCTTGGCTCACTGCAACCTCCACCTCCTGGGTTCAAGTGATTCTCCTGCCTCAGCCTCCAGAGTTGCTGGGATTACAGGTGCCTGCCACCACACCCGGCGCCCAGCTATTTTTTGTTATTTTTAGTAGAGATGGGGTTTCATCATGTTGGTCACGCTGGTCTTGAAATCCTGACCTCCGGCAGTCTACCCGCTTCAGCCTCCCACAGTGCTGGGATTACAGGCGTGAGCCACTGCTCCCGGCTCGAGAACATATTTCTTCATGGAAGTGAGAAATATTCTTATCATATACTGTGTAAGCATTATGTGTCTTTGTTGAAAAATTTAAATTAATACAAAGGAAAATGCCATCTACAGATTAAATAGAAATAACACATCAATATAAATAAGGGGGTCCAGGAAAACCACATTTCCAATTATATACCTTTCCTTCCTATGATATGAAATGAAGGTACCCTTTAAAGTGCACATATTTAAGCATTTTTTCACGTCAACCAGGGCAGTGATTTACTGTCCCATGCATAGCAAGTGGTCAATACATAATTGCAAATGCCATTCAACTTAGGTAGTTTCACAATCCCTCCGTTGCCAAGGAGTAAAGCAAAAAGGACTCTTAGCCTCCATTCAAAATATACCTTAAAATTGCCATTACATTGAATATAATTAGAATTACAATTAAATGTTATATCATTTTTGGAAGAAAATTATTTCTCCATCAAATTTTACAATGGCCTTTGGCATAGCACAGCAAAATTGGAGCTTAGAATAAAATCTCAGTTAAATGAAAAGCTCAGATTCACAATTTTCATACTTCGGATTTCCCTATGTCTATTTCTCTGGTGACCTTTCTAATGACAAAGCCTGAGATGATAGGCAATTAAATTTATATCCCAAGGCACACTGTAAATTTGTCAGGCCCAAAATTAATGCACTGTGAAGTTCCTAAAATCAGCTCCTGATACCAGGGAGTAGATAAAGAAGAGGTAGCAGTTCAGTCCTTGGTCCTTCCGTGGACTTTGGCTTAACAATGCTCAGCTCTGCATGAGGGTGAAGTACCAAGAAAGGCCCTCCATGCTCCCTAATATCAGGCATTTAATCACTCCAAATTATTTTGGTATCAGTATCCACAAGCAGAATATGGCCCCATTTCTAGTTATAAAGTTCGCAAATTCACACGCACGTATCCTCTCCTTGGTGAGCCAGGTAAGGCACAGGCACTGATGACAATGATAAATAGCTAATGCATGTGGGACTTAATACCTAGGTTATGGGTTGACAGGTGCAGCAAACCACCATGGTGAATGTTTACTCATGTAATAAACCTGCATGTCCTGCACATGTATCCTGGAACTTAAAATAAAATTGAATTGAATTAAATTAAATTAAAAGAAAAAAATTAAATTATTGTAAGACAGCTTTCTCTCTTTCTCTCTCTCTCGCTCTCTCTCTCTCGCATACTTGGAGGCATTGGAGTTGTAGAACCCTGGTATTGATGAGATCATTTCCTGTTTTAAAAGAGGGCATGAATTAGAAAGCAGGAAGGCAAAGTCGTTAGAAGAGTGGGGAGGGAGCAGAAAGTCACTAGAGATAGGTGATAGTTGCCTCTGATTTTGCTGTTAGAAGCAATTTATAGCTTTGGGCTCATGCAGAAGCACCCACAGTTATGTCATGCCCTGAATCCTAGAGAAACACAAGTGTCATTTCTTTACCTGAAAATCCATTCAGAATGGGATTCAAAGTTATAGCTCTAAAAATGTGGGCTATCAGCCCTTCAGCCTTATGTTACACAAAAGAGAAGGAGCTGTTGCATTTGTCATCAGAACACCATCACTGTCGTTATGAGCTGTGCTGCTCTCCCTGCAGGTGTATCCTGTAGTCACGTGGATGTGCGCTTTAGGGAGTGCAAAATAAAAGAGGTTGATGCTTTTGTGGTGCTTATGATCTAGATAGATTTGACATAAATAAGCAAACATGAGGAGAACCCAAATCCCAACAATGGAAATGAGCTATGACATGTATGTAAGTATTATGTTGCATGTATATATAGTTATGTAGGTTCAGGTGTACTCCACTTTGACAGAAGTCAATATATGAACATTTAAATATGATATTTGGAAATGGAGGAGGGATTTTAATATTATAAAAAATCCTTTATGAAAGATCCTTTACTTCAGATATTCTCCAAGTAGTAAGTTCTTCACCATTAATGCAGTGGTCCTCAAGTGGAGGTGATTTTGCCTCCCAGGGGACATTTGGCAAAGTCTGGAGACATTTTTAGTTGCCACAATTTTCTGTGTGTGTGTGTGTGTGTGTGTGTGTGTGTGTGTGTGTGTGTATGTGTGTTTGCTACTGGTGTCCAGTGGGAAGAGGGGCCAGGAATGATGCTAAACATAATACAATACACAGGACAACCATCACAACAAAGAATCATGTGGTCCCAATGTCAATAGTGCCAAGGTTAAGAAACCCTAGTCTAATATACTTTATATATAATAAACTATTTTTCACAGGTGATTTACACAAATGATTCAGAGCTATTTTATAAAACAAAGGATATCTGCTTTTGAAGGCAGGGCTGCTTGGGAGCAGGGGTGATGAGAGCATGTGTTGCTGGGTAATAGAAGAGGCTGGTGGGCTGTGAACTGAGTTGGTGACATAAAGTGATGCAGGCTGACAGTAGCAAGGTGGCCCACCAGGGTGTGGTTGGCAGTGGGTGACAGCTGGAGGAAAGCATACTGGTTCAGGGATGGAGACTGGGGTGACAGAGAGAGGAACCCCTGGGGAGACTGGCCAAGGTTTCTGGAACAGAGGGTGTGGGTAAAAGCACAAAGCCATAATCAAAATTGAACTCTTGAGGGCAGGGAAGAGTTGGAGAAATCTGTGGTAATAGAAAAGGGCCCAAAACCTTGAGAAGGAGCCCTGTGGTGGTGCAGAGTATGGGGAAGAACTGCCCCTGAGTGGCTGGAAGCAGAAGGCTTTAAGCAAGAGAGGGTGAACCTGGAGGGAAGAAAGGCAGGAAAATATGGCGGCAGGTATCTGCAGATAAGGAAAGCAGGTGTGTGGGGTGACTGCTCGAAAGCACATTCTAGGAGTCTCCGAGAGAGCTGAGGAAATTCTTTACAACAGCTGGTACCAAGGGAGCGGATGAGAGGGAAGTACCAAGGACAGCGCACGGGAAACTCAGTATTCCCAAGGCTCTGGAAACAGGAAGAATACAGATAACCAAGTGGGTACCGGTGAAGCCAAGGACCCATAAGATGATGGGATCATAAAAGCTGGACCAGAGTGGGTGGCAGGGAGGGAAGCAGCTTGATTTCAGACTGAAAGCTGAGAAAAAAGCGTGCTTGACTATGAAGAAGTATTCATGGAGGCATGTGAGGTGGTGGATATGAACTCCATATGCAGAAGGCCAGCAGGGCCACCATTCCTCTGCAAGCCTGCCAGGCGTCTGACTCCATTTGCTCATAATTCTTTGGACTCCTACTGTTAGCTTTCATTGTGAGTAGGAGCAATGCATGCTCTGGATGAGGTGAGGGCATTCAGTGAAATCTCTGAAGGACATGTCTTTGACAAGAGAGTTAATTCTCAGGAAAGAAAAGGAAAGAAAAGAATCAGCTCATGCTTTTGTCTGCACTTGGACTTGGTTTGGAAATGATTATTGCTCCTTACTTTGCTTTCATTTCTGGGTGCCAAGAGGCACTTTCATTTAACCTTTTGTACAGTGAACGTGTTCTGTATTTTTAAAAGTCGTGGTATTGTTTTCTGGAGTGGTATTTTCTCTGAACCGTAAATGGGTGGCAGTACCTAATTTAAAATCCTAACTTTCCATCACATCCTTAAATTACATACACATTGTTGAAAAATCTATGATTGCATTAACCACTTAACTATTACATTTAAAAGAGATTATTTATTTAGTACTCAACAGCTCACTGGGTGGACTGATCACATCTGTGTTTAAATTAAAAAATTCAAGTAGAGGGGAAGAGTAAGGATGAGAGAGAGAGGGAGAGAAAGAGAAGATAGAGGAGGAAAGAGATGGAGGGAAAGTAGGAGAGAGGGACAGAGGGAGAGGAAGAAGGAAAGGAAAGGAAAGCTTGAGAAAGAAACATTCCCCAATTTGCCACTTAATTTTTATTTCAAATGCCTATCTAATTGTTCACCTGGAGTCAACAGAGCTACAGAACACACACACACGTACAAAAAGACAGAATTCTGTGTCCAAGTCAGAGGGGCAATGAAACCAGATTCAGAAAGCATAGTCCTGTGTGGAGTTTCTGCTTCGGTTATTAATTTTTCTTTCTGCACAACTAAAAATGTGGTTGTAGAGCAACAACATATACAATCAGAACCAAAACTGAATAGGACAACCCTCCCCCACCCCCACCCCCAGCCCCATCTCCTTGGTCCTGGCCTAAAAACAGGAAATTCTTATTCTCTTGGACATGATAACAAACTCAGGCAACTTTTCGAACATGCAGTTCCTATCAAGTAAGACGGCATGTAGAAGGTCAAGCAAAGAATCCCGTGGAGGAGAGTTGCCCAGGGAAAACTCCTAGGAGGGATTCTGTTTCAACAGACCCAACCGGCCCACACTAAATTGAGAGGTTGACCTGCAAAGCTGCCTTCAGAGCAACCAGATGAAGATGCAGGCTGTTCGGGAACTTCAGAATGTAATTAGAATTTGTGATGGAAACAGCCAGCACTTCTACCCACAAAAGGATTTTTTTTTTTTTTTTAAAAAAAAAGAAAAGAAGGAGAAAAAAAGTCAACTTTTTACTTTGCTGAAACCTCAGCCACAGAGGAGAAAGCACAACAAACAACCTAGTTGCCAATTCTCCTCCATCTGATTCTAGACTTATTCCCTCCTTCCCCTGAATTTGTGGGGGCCAGAAGTGTGCAGCCAGCACTGGCCCTGTGAGGACTTAGCATACCTTTGCACAGCTATGTCACTAGAATTACAGTAAATATCATATCTTCTGAGTGAATGATAGGGTTCTTGAAAAGTACAAATTTGTTTTTTATAATCCATATGAAAAATAAGACACACATTACATTCTGCATTTCAGCCCTCCTCAATGTGAAAATTACATTGGTTTTCCCCTCCTCAATTCTTGAAGCTTTATTTTAAATGTGATTCAATGAACTGACATCTGATTCTTCCTTAGTTCATGTTCTTAATGCTTCCAGAGCTTGATAACTTCTTCTTTCGGCTATGAATGCAAAAAACCTTTGTAGAAAAACAATCCAAAGAAAACTAAAAGTTATTCTAAAGTCCACCAATTAAGATAACCATTCTTAACATTGGGTAGGGTAGCCTTCCTTTATTTCACCAGTTTGTACCTATAATTTTTTTATAAGATTGTAATTTTTCTATAAGATTCTCTGTATACTAGAAAATAAAGGCTAGGAAATAAGCCATCCTTAAAAAAAAATAAAGAAAAAGTTAAGACAGCTGCATTATTGGAGTTTATAAAGCTGTAATGACAGAAGTGAACACAGATGAAGCAATTATGAATTTTTATCTATTGTGAATAGATAAAAATCCAATTGGAAAATGAGGCCTACCCCACTGAACACCTGTTTATAGTCTTAATTTTGCCTTAATGAGACACTACTGATGTCCTTCAACACAACAAAAATCAATAGTGGATCAATATGGATAAACATGTTGGGTACAACCTTTTGTCCTAAGAGACAGTTAACAGCTGGGTTTAGTTTTACTAGGATTTACTTGAAGACTTGTAAAAGTAAATAATGGTGCATTTAAGAATATTTGCCTGCTTTGATTTAGAGACTTTGGCAGGTGGCGGTGGCCTTTCAATGACATATGGCTTTGAAATTACATCAATATATGCATACAATGTGTCTTTTCCTCTAGTTCATGCATCAAATTAATTAGTAAAGAATCCCTGGTTTAACATTTTATAAGCAAATATTCCCCAGTGTTGGTTGAAGAAAATACAGTGAAAAGAGAAAAGAACCTCAAAAGTTCTGCAGGAATTTTTAAGAATAGCAGAATGACCACATAGATTGACAGGCACCAATATTTTCTTATAACACTACAAAAGGCATATCCAAGTATGTTTAATGAGGCAATGTTAATTTCTTCTTTTCAAAGTTAAATTACTTACACTATTAAGTGAAATAGCACATGTTCAATCTATCTCAAGTGTTTCCATTAGGGGACTTACTCTGTGTGTCTCTTGTAAGAAATGAGATTCTGACGACCTTCAAAAGGATGCAAAACTCCATGTTTATAAATAAAAATCAAGATGAGCAACTCTATATTTTATGCTGTAATCACCTTAATATTTCATACTTGGAAGTTATAGAATAACACTATATGTAGTAAAAATTACAGATTCTAGTTTTTGTTTTTATAAAATTTTGTTCATTTGTTTTCATAACAGACTACTTTCAATTATAGAGTCACACTAAGAAAAGCAAATGATAAATTTTATAGAAACCACAACTAAATAAACCACATTATGTTTTAAGATTAATTTAACAGAGAAATTTACCTTTGAGGATCAAAGGGCATCATGTTTTTGTAAATTACAGAACCTTGTAAATTTGGTTCTCTATGCAATATCCTATAGATTATATACAGAAAACATGAGATTCTGGCGTATCTGCACTAGAATTTACACTATTTTCAAAAGCATTCCTATCTGGCAGTTGCTACTAAATGTCCTGAGTTCTACCTGTTTGCCTCCCTTATTTTATTTTTCAGCATCTTATTTTTCAGTAATGCAAGACACGTTCTATTGACAGAAATTTAAACAGCATTATAAAGCCACGGTGTCTATTAAGATATATGGATATTTTACTGGTTTTAATATTGGCTATTTTGAAGGGTGTTTCACTTCCTTTCATAAAGAGAATTCACTTGATATGATTGCAGACATGTTCAACTTTAGGGACAAAATAGCAAGGTAAAGTTTCTCAGTTTTTGTTTGAGTTTTACATTCTTACAGTTTGACATGGTTACAAATAGACTCTTTACTGTTTACATGGATAAGTAAATACATTAAAATGAACATTTACAGATCCTAGCAAATCAACATTATTATAGCACTGTCAAAGAAATCACTAACATATTTTACTAGTTAACGAAAATAAACTTTCAAAATGAAGTGCCAAGAAAAAGTCAAATGAGTTTTTAATCTGAACCTGAACTGGGGAGAATTATCCCACTTCAGACACCACAACACCTACCCACCAACTGGAAACCTTTCACATATTTTCTTTCGCCAAGAAGCCAACAATAGTCACTTTGGGCAATATATACACACACATAGCAAAATATAGCCTAGAAAGTCAACTCACACCAGCTTTCACAGATGAAGAAAAAAAGTGCTTGGAAATCTTGATGTTCACAGAGTCCTTCAATCACCTAGCAACCCCTCTTACTGCCGTTTTTAATTTCAAATAGCGTTCACATTCAAAGATTTGACGAAGCTGATGTAAACTGTAACTTTAAAACGAAACGAAAACAAACAGTGAAACTTTGAACACATTTAAGCAAAATGGTCCCTACCTTTTTTTTGAGAATACGATGGCGACTGCACTTGAGAAAAAGTAGGCTTTTCTTCAGTGAAATATTCAGGTTGGCTGTATTGATTCAGGGCCATGTCCAAGTCAGAGTCCTTGCTTTTAAACATGTTTCCAGGGTAACTACAGGTATAAGGCTGATTCACTGCCCAGGCCTGTTCCATATATATGTTGTTACTGGGCACAGCCTGAGCATCGCAACCACTGTAACCCGGACTATCTTCAAAATACGCGTAATAATCAGTGGACTGCATGTAGCAATTGCTGCCGGCAGCTGGGTGCACTTCATATATTTCTTGCATACAGTAGTTCATTTTGTTTCCCTGGTTCAGTTTCTACTTTACATATACACACACTCTACGCATGCATTCTCCAGCCCCATACAGCCTGAGAGCTGGGCATATACGCAGAGAAGCATACATACATACACATGAAACGCGAAGGGAAGATGAATAAACACCACCACCAACACAGCAACCCAGCCTGCTTTACTTTGTAATAGCACCTGATGTGCTAAAATCCTATTTAGACCGAGGTGTCTTTTGAGCTCTTCTGCCATCCAAACATATTGGAAAGCAGATTTATGACTATCAAAGGTCTTAAGCTGTGCATGCAGCTAGTTAATTCCTGGGGAAGATGGCAGGCAGGTAGGAATGACCTCCACCCAGATAGGGAAGTGGCAGCGAGAATGTTTCTCTGAAGCTGCTAAGATTCATTTTATATGCTGTTTTTAACCCCTTTCAACATGATTATAAAACGATTACTCATTGTTATGTCATTTTGCTGGACAGCTTAAGCATGAAACATTATAAAGACATCTTAGAGAATATCCTTGGATACAAAGAAAATCCTAAAATCAATAATCTAGTTTATTAGCATGAACCAGAGAAAATCCAGTAGTAATGAGCCTGATGACTGACTGACTCCAAAACATTAATCTAGCTGTGCAAATGTTACTGGTTGAATCTGTTGTTGAATGTTACTGACTGGCTTTTAATACTAGGATCCAACCATCTTCCCATGACACATAGGTCCCACTGGTTTTTAAAACATGCCAAAGAAGTATACAGTTGAAAATGCTGCTGATGTCTGCGAGTGAGTTTTATTCTGTTCCTTGCACATGATTATTTTCTACCTCATAAGCACTAATCTACATGAGACCTAAAGCTTACGTTAACTGTTCAATTCTGTATTTTATGTTTTCTTTATAAAGGCATGAGGGAGAGTGTATGCCAATGCCCCTATATGAGGAATACCCCTATTATATAGCAGCTTTCCTTTTCTGTTGGTGCTTAATAGTACTCTGATGAGTAGTGCGTGCAAAACTGTAAACACTTATCACTTTATTCCCATTCAAAACTGCTTTTGAGATTATTTTCAAGATTTAATGTGATTTAAGTGGTATTCATGTAGTTACTTAAAGATAGTGATCAAAAAGGGAACAGCATTTTCTGTAAGAATCATCATATCTTTTAACTAAGAAGTTAACAAATACCAAATTAGATTGTAAATGCTTGCTAAGATGATTACTAATAGTATTTTCTCCCTGTGGATGGTGACCTGTGTGTGCATGTCACGTATATGCATAGTTGTAGATCATGACATCAGGAAGGGCAGATGCTGCTCTTCTACACTGGCGAGTCCTGTTTCTTAGGCAGCCTGTTTTCAGGGCTGGGCCTCAGGTGGTGACGTTTACCTTTGGCTTCCTGCTGGTCCATGAGCATGTGACCATGTTGGTATTTCTCTCTAAAGGACCATCGACAACGTAATATTGTAATTTTCAACAGTGAGACCTTTGCTTTGGACATGTAGCTCCAGTCATCAATTGCAACATGGAATTCTGGGGCAGGGACATATGGCAGAAGTAAGGAGGGTATTACAGTCATTCAACAAATTATGGGGTGTCTGTTAAGTACAAAGCAAGGAGTTGGTGGCTACAGAGATGGCTGTTCAGAAAAAAATCACTGTCTCTGCCAAAAGGTAGCTTAATTAAATATACAGTCAAGTGGACCATCATTGTGCTGTCTTTAAGTGCTGACTTTTCATAAATGTAGTAAAGGAGCCATGGACTCAACGGAAAAAGGTGAGGAATTATCGAATGAGCAAAAGATGCGACAAAATTAGAAAAGAGACCCAGGAAGATCTATGTGGAGGATAGTAATAAGACTCCTTTAAAAACTACAACTGATATAAAACAAGCAAAAGCATGTTCTTCAGTTGGTATATATTTGAACCTGTAAAATGAATCACAATATCCTAGAAAGCATGAAAAGTTACCATAAGGAATAAAGAAGACAGCTAACGTTTTAATAGTGTTTTTACTTTCTTATTACTCTTAAAACAAATAAAAGATTTATTCAGTGTTATTAAGTACACATACACAATATTACAATTAACATTTTCTCCCTACTGGAAATGTCAAAACATTTCACTGGAAGCAATAACTATTTTCTGAAAACCCCAGGAAAAAGAATCCAGGCCTTATGGTTTTTTTTTGTCTGATCTCATTTATTTATCTCAAATTTCCCAAGCCTAATATGAAAATTAACCTTTCAATAAAGCAGTTTTCTTTTTTGGCAAATGCACATGTTTCAAAGTCTCTTTTTCTGGTTAAGAGCTGCATGTTGAATCCATTCGATTTTGCAGTTTTGCCCAGTGCATTTCCTGGCTCCCTCTCTTTTTCATTAAAGGCAGAAATCCAAGCAATTTCTTGCTTCTCATCAGTAACAATATCAACTAAAATCAGAGACTCAACTTTTATTCCAAAGGAACACTTAAAAATAATTTTCAGAAATCTCTAAATGTGCTTGAAAAATTGGACAGTTATCCTCCCCTGAAACTGGATATAAACACTGCAATGAAAAAGGAAAGAAGAGCTGCTGAAACACTTCCTCTCACTTTTTACTAAACATCTGAACGGTCAACAGCATTTTTATTGAATTAAAAAAATCTTGAATCCCCTCGGAAATCTTTACATTAAAAAAAGTTTCAAAACATATTTAAGAGAGCTCACTTCCTCCCTAATGTGTACTGTTTGGAGAAAACAGAACAAAACATTCTGAAACACACTCCACACCAAATGGGAATACTCTTTACTTGTAACGAATGCACAAAACTCTCATTACTAGTAGTTGAAAATGGAGCTCAACACTCACATTGAATGTGAAATATGGCCCCTCACATCCTGATAGAAGCAATCACATCTGTCGCCTGTGATCAGCCTTGCATGCTTCTTTGTAAAGTCAATAAAACCATCTAAACATATTATGTGTCACAAATGGGGTAAGCTTCCGTGAGGCTATTGTCTTATTTTCTTGATTGCCTGCTCTAATTATTTAAAGAGCAGCTTAAGAGTTATTTCACTTATTATGCATCCAACTGCCTTAAATAAACTCAGGAGGACTTTAATAATTCCGATTAGAAGTGTTTCTATATATATATATATATATATGCCTAGGTGTGACTCATAGAAAGTCCGCTTTAATAATTATGGGATGAAACTTTAGCATCAAGATTGTTAAAAGAAGTTCTGAGGTTATTTGTATAAGTAGCAACATTTGAGAGCCACCTGTTCCACTAGGTGTCTGACCCCAGTCCCTTCAGCAAGGAGCAGGGAATCCTGTGGACTAGCTCCTTTTTCTTCATTTGCAGCTTCACTACATATTTCCCTTAGTTCTTAGCAATTTACCCTCCACACTTCAACCAGGCTTCACCCGCCTTTGAGTTACCCAGTCAAGCAGAGGAGGCAGCACAAAAGGAGGCACGCCAGGAAAGAACGAAATCCAAGGAGAAGTGTAATAAACTCGGGACGGGGCACAGGAGTAATCTGCCTAGGGTGCCAGGGATGGCTTCACAGAAGAGGTGACCAGTGAGCTGGAAGAGTATGTAGGACATCATCAGTGGAGGCCTAAGACACCAAATGGCTGAGCAGAAATGTCTTAGGAAGGGTGCTATCAACTAACTGTACTTGCAAAAAGGCACATAAAGAAAGATAACTGATACGCCTTAAAGCAACTAGTCAGAGCCTTTTAACTTCTACTCTAATGACTGTTCTTACTTTCTGTTTTAGTAATTGAACCTCTAAATTTTAGTTGGGCTCATGGCCCCTGAGAAAAAATCCGTTTCCCATTTGTCAATATGTGTCTGTGTGACTAACTTCTGACCAATGAGACATAATAGAAGTGCAAAATTGCAAGGCAATTTCCAGGAAACTTAAAAGACACAGTAAAAGACAACTGGTGCATTCCATTTGCCTCTCGTTTGTTTAGACTTTCTGCTCCCTGCAATGACTGGCGTCCCAGCCACCATGTTGGTCCATGAGAGTGAGGGCTATACTCTAGGGATTGTGGAAGAATGATTTGGAAAATTCTAGGTTGCTGAAATACATAGAATTGCCATACTAGCTCTGGACTGCCAACTTATGGACTTCTTTTTTTCTCAAGAGACAGAAATAAACTTATTTAGGTCACAGTTTTCTTTTTTGTAAAACAGAGATAACAGTACTCACTTCACTGGTTATTGTGAAGATTAAGTGAGTTTATATAAGTAATGCACTTGGAATGATGACTGGCCTAGTAAGTGACAATTGTACATACATAATAATTATATACATATATTATATATATACTATGTATATATATTTCTTAGGTCTTGTCTTGGGCTACTTCTCAGTCTACACTCTAGGTCAGAGGTCAGCAATCTTCAGCCTGTGGGCCAAACATGACCCACCACCTGTTTTGTAAATAAAGTTTACTGGAATACAGCTTTTATTTGTTACATATTGTCTGTGGCTGCTTTTGTGCTATCATGGCAGAGTTGAGTAGTTGCAAGAGAGACCTTATAGCCTGCTGAAAATATTTACCACCTGGTATTTTGGAGAAAAAGTTCGCCAAGCCCTGCTCTAGGCGATCTCATCTTGTCTCAGTTTTAAATACTAATTATGTGCAACATCCATGTGGATATCTCCATCCCAGATGTCTCCTCTGAAACCAGGATCCTATATCCAACCATCAACTTGACATCTCCATTTGCCCAACCAACGGGCATCTCCAACTTAATTTCTAAAATCTGTTCCTCTCACAGTAGTCCCATCTTGGCACCACCATCCACCTGGGAGCTTAAGCAAATAACCTTCAAGCCAACTCTTTTCTTCCCTTCACTACCTAAATCCAATCCATTAGTAAGTTCATTGGTTATTCCTCCAAAATATATGTTTAATCCAACTACTTCCTTCTCTCCGTTGCCATCATCGCAGTCCAAACCATCATCATCTCCTAACTGGACTCCTTTCCGGCTTCCTCATTAGCTTTGGGCCACTTTAATATTTTCTTGACAGAGCCACCAAAGAGTGATGTTTTACAGGCTGCGAATCAGATAATGTTCCTTCCTTGTTTAAAACCTTCAGTGGCTTTGTACTGTATTTAGAACAAAATCCAAACCTCTACCAAAAGGTGGTCCTTCCCCACTTCTCATCAATCCTCCTGCTTCCTTGACATAAACCAAAACAGCATCCTCACTGTTCCTTGAGCACGCCAAGTTTTTGCCTGCCTCAATTCAAGGATGCTGCACATGTTCTTCCCTCTGTCTGATACATTCCTCCCTTCAGCTCTTCACAGGACAGAGCCCTTCTCATTCATTTGGATGGAGCCTAAATGACACTTTGTGTGTCAGGAGCCTCTTGATTCCATCGGAGACCTGAAAGCCCTGACACTCTTCACATACATAACAACACTTGCTCGCTCAGAAAAATGATGGAGGACTCTCTGTGCACCAAAATCCATGTGCATTAAAAAAAAAAAGATAAAATGTTACATATTGCAATAAGTGGATTATCTTAGGCTTGAAAGTTCCTGGGAGATATCTGTCTGTCTAAAATTGATCCAGTTTGTTCTTTTATATCTTCGTTACAAGAGAACAGAGATAGAGCTGTTTATTAAACCCACCTCAGTTGAGGTTATGGAATTACAAATAAAGATCATCAGTGCCAATCACCTCTGCCCCAGAAAAGATTATGAAAAGGATTGAGACATTTCCTGCCCCAGGAAGTAACTACTCAAATTCAGGAAAGTTCCCTTTAAAAATGTAAAGAAGCATGAGTCTCGATCTTACCACTGAAGTGCTGAAAGCACATCTACTACATTTTGGCAGAAACTAAAGAGGTGCACAAAAACTTTTCGACCATGTTTTCTTGGATTGTTGAGGTCTGGAATCTTTGGACTCATTGCTTTTGAAAAGGACATCAAATTAGTTCAACTCCAGAGATGGGAGCAGGGCAAGCTCCTGGAAGTTCCGGACCACTCAACTTGAAAGCAACCCTCCCTCCAAACCCTAACACATATGGAACATTTATGGAGGCTGAGACCTGTTTTAGGTTGTCTTAGGATCCTAGGATATTACAGCAGGAACTTCTGAGCTATGCATTCCACATGTATTTTATCTGATTATGAGAAAATGGAATCCCAAAGAGATGAAGTGACTTGTCATATGGTAGGTTGTAGCTTTTGGGGCCATGACCCACTCCTGCATTGACTGTATCGTTTCTCCTACTGTAGGTGGGGCCTTTATTTTCCCAACTGGGCCTAGTGTTGTAGAGTTAAACAGGTGCTGTGGAGGAAAGGGAGGAAAGGAGCTTGTCTCAGGCCTGGGGATTGACTCTCCCTTCTCAGGATTTCTGCCAAATTATATAAAGCCTTGAGTCACTAGATCATGCAACACTCGAATCATTTTAGAAACTTTGACTTCCTCAATCCTGGGAGTGTTAATTAGCATGACTCCTCCTCCCCTACCAGTACTGTAATGGTGTAATTCTTGTTAAATGAACACCATGGCTACTGGGTTAGTATTCAGATGGTGTTCCCTAAGTGGTCCCATAATACAGTCCCAAGAGATGATCTAAAGAGAAAACAATAAAAAGAGATTTTATGATCAAATGAGTTTGGGAAATGACGAATGATATGCTCCTCTCTTGGAGATTCACACACACACAACTTTGAATGACTTTGTGTAACAGCATTTCCTAAACATTCCTGATCATAGAACCCTGTGTGTATCGTGTAACATTTGTTACAAGTGTTCCATGAAACATACTTTGAAAAACCTAGTCATCTGCTCTGTTGGATATGTATGCTGGAACTTAAGGCACACATACATAACAGTGTATTTCTCAGATTACACACCAAGAACAGAGAGAAGAAATCTGCTGAAGGGGAGTGTCCTTTTTCGGGTCTTAACCAAGGAGGAAAGCTGCCGGCCAGGAGGTGGGCTGGACACATGGAAATGCAAATCCCCAGGTGGGCACAGGGCAAGCCCAGGGCCTCTTGGGCTCTTGAATTAAGTCTGCTTTGGTAAGAATAGAAACTCAAAGCTCTTCTCTTTTAAAATATATTGTACACTGAATTTGTTTCTAATTTTTTCCTTTGGCATTTCATAAAAGCTTTTGATAGTTCTAGCCTGTTGCAGCTCTACAAAAGGGCACCAAGGGGAGACTTTTGTTCACCATAATCTATCACCAAGTGGAATATGCTTTTACAAACATGTGCTTGAAAAAGTAACAGTGTTTTACTAGTATAAAGCGAATGGATTCTGATCTGGTGCAGTGGGAAAAAAATGGCCCTGATTAGAACATTGAAGCAGGAATAAGACACTCTTAGGACCAAGCTGACGGAAACAGGCCCAATAATTGAACTGAGAGATTTCCAAAGGGCAAGAGACTCTCATCAAGGCAGTCCTGGTGGATTCCTCAACCTGGACACCCTCTTTGTGGGTCTAAATTTTGGAGCTGCATGTTTTATTTCACAAAGGTGGAATAATTGCCTCAGCACATTCGTGCAAAAGGTACCACAAACTTAGTGACAGCAGCCTTTTACTGGATGAAATATGTCCATTTCTAGGATGAGCAAGTTAAAGAGAACAGTCCTTTGTGATTCCACAAAGATTAAGAGTCCAAAATCCTTAGGTCAGTGATTCTCAAATGGTGGTTTCTGAACAAGCAGCATTAGCATATCCTGGAACTTCTTAGAAATGCAAATTCTATAGCCTACCCCAGACCAACTGGATCAGAAACTCTGAGGGGTGGGGACAGCAAGCCCTTCAGGGGATTCTGACACTAGCTGAAGTTTGAGAACCACTGTCTTACTAAAGGCTGAATTTGCTCTAGCTGGTCTGTGTCAACTTTTCCAGCATCACTGGCTGTTACCTTGAGCCCTGGATTCTCAAAACCTCTTTCTGTCTTCTTCTGTTTCTATTTTCTCCTGGTCCTGGCAGGTGTATTGGCTTTGTCCTTGATCTAAAACGTTTTAGGCCTAATTAGGCTAGGAAGAATGGTGTGCTCCATGTGGCCAATGCAGCTCAATTTTCCTGGCCTCCACTTTGAGTTTTGGTGATCATGCACTACCAGTACCATAATACTTAACAAACTTTATCATTGTCACTCCAGACTCTCAACAGGGGCAGTAATATCTGACATTTTTGGGTCTTTGGACATAATACTATCACAACAGCACAAGCCCTCTGCTTCCACCTCACTCCACAGCCAAACCTATTGATGGTATACCAGAAACCTCCATGTCATATAGCCTTTTCCCACATGTCTCCTCTATCTCTGGACAGTTCTTTTCAGTCATCTTCAAGGGATGATCTCCTTGTCTGTCTTTTACAATTGGCCATGCCTTTGGTTCTATTCTCAGCTCTCTTCTAACCATACATATTCTTCCAGGTGAAGTCATCAATGTCTACAGCTTCATCTATTGCCCCTGTGTGCAGATGGTGCTTACTCTCCCTTGTGCCTTCCAGACCTGCATTCCAGCCACCTACCAAACCCCTTTCCTTGGATGCCAAGGTACCTCACATACCGATTCTAAACTCAGTGTGTCAGATTCTGTGTCAGGTGTTTATATGCATCATCTTATTTAAACATCACAATAGTCCTACAGCAGCTATGGCTGACCACATTTTTAAAAAAAATTTTTATTTTACTTCAATTTCCGGGATACATGTGCAGAACGTGCAGGTTTGTTACATAGGTATACATGTGCCATGGTGGTTTGCTGCTCCTATCAACGTGTCATCTAGGTTTTAAGTCAGGTATGCATTAGGTATTTGTCCTAATGTAGTCACATTTTTTTTTTTAATAGATGAAAAAAATTTATCTGTCTGAAGTGGCACAATAGGTAATTTGAAGAGTGAGGATTCAAATCCAGATCTGTTCAAGTAGAAATTACATACTTGGACTTTTCATTACAGCTTATTTATCTCTTTGTAGCTTTGCCACAGCCTCTAGTCACAAAGGGCCAACTATTCTATGCTGTTACTGTTTTAATTAAACTAATCATTTCATTTTTAAGAGAAAACATGGCTAACCCAAGAGGTTTCTATGCCTCTGATCTTACTCTGATCTTTCCATTCATCCTCCACATTGCAGCTAGGGGAATTGATTTTAAAGGAGAATCTGAAGCGTGTCACCTATTGCTCCTCCCACAACCCCAATCCTAGCTTGCAATAATCTTTAGTTTTTAAGATAAAGCTTAAAGACTTAGAAGTCTTTTGTAATGTAGCTCCTGACTACTTTCTACTCTTATCTCTTGCCACTTTCTCATATGACCTGAATGCTGGCCCTTTGCAGTTTTGTTGAATAGCATTTCTCTGTCGTGGTCACACACTGTTTCCTATATACAATGGCCCATGCACTGTGCTAACTACTTTCCTATAGATTATATCATTTAAGCCTCACAACAATCCTGTTCGTAGATATGACCGTTCCTGTTTTAGAGATAAGGAAACTGAGACTCGGAGAGGTTCTACAACTTGCCCGCAGTCATACGACTGATAAGTGGGCTGATATTCTCGATGCATGCAAATACCATATTTATGTCCAAAATGGTATGTCTCTGTTTTGCTGCCCTTATGCCATTTAGCAGCTTACACTGGAGTCTGGGAAACTGTAGGGCTATAGTGACTGACATGCAGTGATTTTTCGTGGTTTGTCATCTGTCCTCTTTGATGGGTCCAGAAACTTAATCATGTCAGACATGATTTACACATGTCAGAAAATTACTAAACAATCTTTGCTGGATGTTAAGTCCATGCAATCCTCTTTTTCATATTGAGAAATAATATATAGTTTGATTTTAGCCTAAATTCAAGATTTGTTTAAGTTTTCAAGTAATGGGTTGTGGGTCCAAAATTCCCAGACACGTTTGACCTATTCCAACGCCTTTCTTGCATAGTATTTCCAGTGGATGAAACAGTGCTGATTAAAGACTGGAGTCCTAGCATAGTGTCTTTCACATAAGAACTCCGGGATAAAGCTCAATGGTTTTATTCTGACTGATATTTCCTAAGACCAAAGGCAAATCATAAAGTCTCCTTGTGCTTTGAGAGAATGAGATACCACTCAAAAGAGCTCAGGATCCAAACCAAAAGAAAAATGCACATATACAAAAGTGAACAGAATAGTATTCTTAAGGCTGGAGATTGAAAGAAAAATGAAAAATTTGAAATATACGTCAGACCACTGTTATCATCATCGAAGTCTTCTATTTTCTAAGCTAACAGTGGAATGTCTGCTCTTTTTTATAAATGAACGTTTGATTCAAAAGCAAACCTTAATGAATCTAATATAGTCTGATGTGGCTTGAACATCATGGTGTAGAAAAAAATGCAAAAATATTTCAGTTTCGGTGTACCTTTAATTAGACAATTGGCTATATAATAATGATGAGGTCTATTGCATGGTGTCTTTATAAACAATAAGATCGGTTGGGAAGGTATTTCCATTCATTTTGCACAGTGGAAAACTGAGGGGTGCTTTTCTTACTGTACGTAACTACTAAGGGAAAAGGTTAGTATTGAAATTTAGGCCTTCGAGTTACTATTCTAGAAATCACTTTTCCCACTTCCACGCTATGCTTTTCTAAGTGGAAAATTATTTTGTTGTTTTGAAATTTCTGGGTGACTAATAATGTGTTTCGACACAAATTCTAAGATCACTTCAATGATTTATCTGTTTTTCCAAAGATGTACTTAATTTAATGTCACATTGTATATTTATTATAGTCAATATGTTTCCCTGTATCTCTAGAAAAAAAACGCTCTTCAATATTTTATGTGTTTTATAAATATCATTTATGTTTTACTTGAATATCACATAGCAGCTCATTTAGTGTATTTTTAAATTTAATCACCTAGAGAAAGTAGATATGTTTCCCCTTTATGTGTTAAGATAATTATTTCATTGTAATTCACAATGATCGACTTGATGTGAAAAGTTGACTGGTTGTTTAAGTGGAATAATTTTGACATTTAACAGCTACAGTATACTTTCTTTATCCCAGAATAACATGTCAGAGATTAATTTTAAAACAAATTTCCCTAATAATAGGAATAATGAATGAACAATTGAATCATCTGCATTTACTTTGCTTTTTCACCCTTAAGAACAACTAGTGCAAAATTTAGACTATGCCACAACTGATGTAGTTTCAAAAGATTTATTCTTTGTCAATAAAGGCTCCAGTCCTACAGTACACTTGAAAATGTTATAAAAAAAGGTAAAAAGTTCAAACTACTGATACATGCTACCTTGGGGTGAATCTCAAAAATAGTATACTAAGAGAAAGATGCCAGTCATATAAGACCACATACTACAGCATTCCACTTTTGTTAAGTTTCAGAAAAGGCAAATCTAAAGGGACTGAAAGAAAGTCATTGCCAGAGGCTGGGCACAGGAATGGGGAGTAACTGTCAATGAGTCAAAGTTTCTTTAGGGATGATGGAAATGTTCTAAAATAAGATCATGATGATGGTTGCACGCCTCTGTAAATATACTAACAATCATCGAACTATACACTTAAAACAGGGGAATTTGATGGTATGTAAATTATATCTCAGTGAAGCTTTATAAAAATAGATGCAGGGCTACAAATAGCTTGAGTTAACTAAGACTGATTCTCAAAATAAAATAAAGTTTACATCATTTATGTATCAATACCATGTATGTTATTCTCCCAGATCGAATGGAGATACACCATAGGAGGAAGACATGGCCCTGACTCTGAAATTTGCAACCAAACTAAAAATACATATCAGCAAGCAGAAAACAGTATCCCATACACTGAATACTTCAAGCGTTAAGTGAACATGGAGTAAAATGGAATTATTATTTTTGAAACAACGTAAGTTACATTCTTCATTATTCTTTCCTAAGACAAATGCTAGCCAGCCAATAGAATTTTCATCATCGCTTGGTTGTCAACAGAGTTACTGCTCATTGCAAGCCTAGACTCGAAATTCTGCCAACATTTTCTGTTTGAAATCCTATGAAAAAAAGGGGTGTGCATATAATTTTTTATTCTCAGCATATAGTAAGGTATTGGACACATAGAACACACTCAATTTAAAACATTGTCAGTACAAATCAAGATGAATTCACAATCTCCAGTGAATCAAACAGGCATGTTCAGAAGCCACAATTAAATAAGGCAGAACACAGTGAGTACTTGGACAAAATTTTATCACAGCATTAAAAACAAAAACTCAAATTCATTCTGATGGTGCATGGGGATGCACAGAGGAAGTGATGTTTGAATTGGGCCTTGAAGGATGAGTAGAGTAAAAGGATTTGTAAAAGTTTTCAAAAATAGGATCTACTTCATGTTGGTACCCTTGAGATCCAAATCTAGAAATGGCAGATTGAAATTCTTCATTTTATTTCAAATGTCAAAATGTTCCAGAAAGATACATAATAAATATCAAGGTTAACCTAAGATCTTAGTTGTTTTGTAATTTAATATGATTGGATTGTGGAAAGAAAAGAATGTTTAGTTAAAATATGAGAAGAGAATAAAGTGGCCATATCTATTTTTTTATCTTCAGAAAAGTCTTCAGACCGTGGACAATGTACTCTTTGCCTGTATTACGGAGAAAGGCGTTCCCTAGGTAAGTATCATTCTGTCTTTCAAAACCTTAAAAATATCAGAGGGGGCAGAGAAACAACTTTTTCTTCTGACATTCACCTTTAAAGCATTGAATAGATGCTTATTAGAGAACTTTTAGAAAATATACTTTCTTCTAACTCAGTGAGATAATGAGCTCACCAGTAAAGATCTAGGCCCTGCTCACACTAAGATATAAGTGGTTTGGAAGATTGAAAACTATTTCTGCATCATATAATTAACTCTAAAATTATATAGGAACAAACGCCATGCCATACAATTTTTTAATATCTCTGTCCAAAATGTATAATTTGATTCTAATCATGAGGAAAGGCTAGGTGTGGTGGCTCATGCCTGTAACCCAGAGCAAAGGAGGCCAAAGTGGGTGAATTGCTTTAGGCCAGGAGTTTAGGGCTGCAGTGAGCTATGAGGTCACCACTGCACTCCAGCCTGGGCAACAGAGTGAGACCTTGTCTAAAAAAAATCATGAGGAAACATCAGTCAAACTTAAATTAAGGGACATTCCAAAATAATAATCAGCCTGTATTTCTTCTTTTTTTTCTGGTTATCTTCCCTTCTTTCCTCTTTTCCACAATTTTGTTTTTTTTTAAATTATACTTTAAGTTCTAGGGTACATGTGCACAACATGCAGGTTTGTTACATCTGTATACATGTGCCATGTTGGTGTGCTGCACCCATTAACTCGTCATTTACATTAGGTATATCTCCTAATGCTATCCCTACCCCAGCCACCCACCCCACGACAGGCCCCGATGTGTGATGTTCTCCTTCCTGTGTCCAAGTGTTCTCATTGTTCAGTTCCCACCTATGAGTGAGAACATGCGGTGTTTGGTTTTCTGTTCTTGTGACAGTTTGCTGAGAATGATGGTTTCCAGCTTCATCCATGTCCCTGAAAAGGACATGAACTCATCCTTTTTTATGGCTGCATAGTATTCCACGGTGTATATGTGCCACATTTTCTTAATCCAGTCTATCACTGATGGGCACTTGGGGTGGTTCCAAGTCTTTGCTATTGTGAATAGTGCCACAATAAACATACGTGTGCATGTGTCTTTATAGCAGCATGATTTACAATCCTTTGGGTATATCCCCAGTAATGGGATGGCTGGGTCAAATGCTATTTCCAAATCTAGATCCTTGAGGAATCACCACACTGTCTTCCACAATAATCAGCCTGTGTTTCTTCAAGAAATATTTCTTCAATGGCATGAATGACAAAGAAAAACTGTGAAATGGTTCCAGACTAACATGAACCTGGAGGACATTATGCTAAGTGAAACAGGCCAGGCACAGAAAGAAAAACACTGGATGATCTCACCTGTATGTGGAATGGACAAAGCTGAAATCGAAGCAGTGTACAGTAGAATGGTGATAACTAAGGTCTGCAGTGGGGAGGGTAGGTAGAATGGGTAGATGTTTGTCAAAGGGTACATGATTTCAGTTAGACAGGACGTCTAAGTTCTGAAGATCTATTGCATAGCATGGTGACTATATTTAATAACTCACTGTATACTTTAATATTGCTAAAATGTTCTCACCACAAAAAGCGAAAAGGATATAGGTGATAGATATGTTAATTAGCTTGATTTAATCATTTAAAGATGTATAATGTGTCAAAACATAATTATGTACATGATAAATACATACAAGTTTTATTTGTCCATTATACTCTAGTAAAGTTGGACAGGTGGTGGGAGGAAGAAGCAGACTAAAGAGATAAAAAGTAAATAAATAAAATGAATGATCCTGGCCTGGATCCCAGACCAGAAAATAAGATTGGTACAAAGGACAATTGGTGGTGGCCTCTCCCAGCCCTGTCTAGTGGAACGAAGCCTGTGAAAACCTCTTAGAGACAAGTCCTCTCTCCAGCCCTGGTCCTCACCTCAACTCCTCCTCCAAGGGAGTGGCAGGAAGGATAACTGGTAAAATGTAAAGAAAGTCTGAGGATTAGAAAATAGTATGCATCAATGTTAAACTTCCCAATTCTGATAATTGTGCTATGGTTTCCTAGGATAATTTCCTTAGTTTTAGAAGGTATTTAGAGTTTAAAGGGCATGAGGTTTATAACTTACTCTCAAATGGTTTGCAAATGGCATAATAATATGTATATAAGCAAACACACACATACAGAGAATGAGAAAAGAAATATGGTAAAATGTTAAC
Source organism: Macaca thibetana thibetana (assembly GCF_024542745.1). NCBI lineage: Eukaryota > Metazoa > Chordata > Mammalia > Primates > Cercopithecidae > Macaca > Macaca thibetana. The sequence continues at coordinate 23,932,399 of NC_065579.1, read as the reverse complement.
AATTGGTGAATCCAGGTGAAGGGTATGGGAATTATTTGCACTATGACAACTTTTTGGTAAACCTGAGATTAAAACAAAATATAAAAAGAAATTTATAGGTCTGCCTTAGGAGCTCTTCCAAGAAAACATACAATTTACTTAACCTTGAAGACTTAGTGGTCCTTTGCCACCAATTTTATTTTTCCACTTCAACTCTTAGAAACAGAATCCAACTCAGAAAGTAAGCAGATTTTCAATAAAACAAGTAATAACAAATAGCTTTTGATTCATTAAAAAAGGGAGTCAGATTGATTTGCATACTTTTATTTTTTAGTAGTGATCACCAGGCTTATATTCCTGATATCAAAGGTTCTTAAAAAATCATAGAATGGGCATTCATTTCTTTTTTTGGGAGAACAAATAAGACTCAAGCATAGAATGATCGCTTCAAAGGAAATTTAAGAATGAGCATGTCTTGTGTAACCAGGAAAAGATAACATGAAAGAAATTCCCTATGTCTTGTCATAAATATTAAGTGGGATGAACCCATTGCAGATACCCGTTTCCCTGGAAACCCATTCAATTGAAATTGCTGCAAAAATTAACATGTATTATTTTTCCCTTAAAGGGCAGTAACTTCTTTTACTTACACAGTTTTGACCTTTAGTTTTATATCTTAGTCTTATTATAAGAAGTTGTTTCCAGAACTAGGCAAACAAAGAGTTGAATATGTATCTTTTCATTAGTCCTGAGGCTTAACCAAAATAGTATGGCCTTTACAGCTGTACTAGATGTCTGAGGCAACTACGGGTGGTTGGGGTACAATCTGCCAGTCATAGAATATTCCAATCTAGACTAATAAACCATCAACCCACACATGATATTCTTACTCAAATGCCAAGTGACTTTATCATATAGACAATTGAGTTAAACAGTCACATATGCAGCACAGCTCAGTATTTTAAGAGGCAGTGCAGTTTAATAAAGCCAAGTCCCTTGTATAAGCCCATACTGACAAATGTCATGGGGATAGAGGTTCACAATATACAATAATCCTATGTCAGGTCAGTGCCATGGAGAATAGCTCTGGACCATGGAGGATTTCTGACTCTAATCTTACTTGAAAAGCTCAGCTGGTTCTGAATTTCTGGGACCCTGGCAGTGTGGATAGAGGCTCATATTTGTTCCAGTTCAATCAAGAAGGCTGAACTGGCCAAGACCTGAAAGACCAATCTGTAAATACAGCTCAAATAACTGGAGAGAGAAACCAGCCCTGTGCCAGGTCATAAGCACAGGTGATATGGTTCCCCCATGTATGTGCCTCCTAGTCTGCAATGCCACTATCAGAGGCTACCTTTGGCATGAGGTTGCAGCATCTCCGGGGGTACTCAAAACTCAAAGCCTCCCTGCCCTGGAGAGGTAAGGATGTAAGTCAGTACTGGTCACCAACAGTACTTCAGGGGAATAAGTTTTTTTATGGAAAATGAGAATTTTTCAGAAACTGAAAAGGAAGAAGCCTAGACTTAGTAGAGAACTGAAAATGGGTTTGGATAGCCCGAAGACTCCTATGTGCCTGGGAAAAAGATGTCCTCAAGGGAAGTAAGGACACTGAAAGAGATGGTTTGAGGCAACTGATTTCCCAACTTACCCTGGGACTGATACTATGTTTTCATGATGATCATATCTTGTTTTAGGGGGCTGGTAATGATTTAATATATTTTTCCTTGCCTTCCCCACAAGCGGAAATACGATTATCATATTGGAGGACCACTTTAAAAACGGAGTACAGATTCATCTCTTTGATTTCTTTGTGGTCAGTTCATCTCTGACTACGTTCTTTGTTGGAGAGAATTATTGATTTAGCCAAGGTTAAATAGCTGGTGAGTGTCAAAGCCAAGAACCAGTGGTCATCTGTCCTAAACATTCTCCTATGTGTTTATTAAGTGCTGGGCAACATCCCTAAGATACCATGCAGCAGGCCAGCTGTGTAAGGTGAGGCCTTTGGGGATGTCTTGATAGCCTATGATCATTACGCCATTCACACATTTGTCTAGATTTGGCTGGAAACTCTTTGTAGTTTAAACCTATGCTCAGGGTCAGCCCTTGACAAACAATGAGATAGGTGACGTTTGTCTTTAGAGCCTTGACAATGAAGTGAGTGCTGCTCACACCCTGACAAGCTGCACAGTGTTACTTGTTACTTGGCAGTCCTGTTCCTTATTATTATTATTTTCTTTCTCTCTTATCCCTTGCTATCCTTACCCTGTTCATGGCCTCCTTCTAGTTCCATTCTTTCCATTGTCTTTATTGGACCCTGGCAAAAGTAAAAGGAATCTTATCCAATTCACCCATTTGGAGAAGGTAATGACTTGATAAGATATTCAGCCAGTAAGTCTGCATTTTGAAAGACAACAATAGGAGGGCAGTGATAGAATTATAAGCGTTCAGGGCAACTTGTAGAAGATGTCCTGGGGAAGGAAAAGACTTTGAATTCCAGTGATCACCTACGATGTCTTTGTAAGGCTGACCCTCCCAACAATACCTTTCCACCTTCTATGCTAGGTACATCAGCCATCCACTTGTATCTGATTTTGTCTGAAAACTACTTGTTGGAAGAGTCACGGGATTTGGCTATTGCATCTCTTCTGTCTGCGTCCATAATATTCCTGGCTTTAGAAACTTCAATCCTGTCAGTCACAATTTAGTGGTTATTCTTACGTGGGCATGCTACATTCCTAATGTCCAACGTGGTTCTCATAGTCTTTCTGGCTCACTGTAAGAAAAATAACTCCCATGTAGTGAGCACCCACTGTGTCCCATGATATCATCGAAGAGCTTGTTTCTTTCCACAGTTCTATGAGGCAGGGTCCACATTTGACAGATGAGAAAACTGAGGCTCAAACAAACTAAGCGACTTGCCCAAGTTTCAACGGCTGGTAAGTGGCAGCACCAGAATATGACCTCGGACTGTGTAAGTAGATACATGCTGACCCCTACTGCTCCCATCATGGCAGGTCTGACCGCCCTGCAATCTTTACCTGACAGTAGAGCAGTATTTCCTCTACAGTTTCAAATTCTTTCCTTTAGGTCTGGAATGTTCTTACCCTTTAGAGTTACAGGGGATTATAACAGTAGAGAGCTCTGACCCTGGGGCCAGATTGCCTGAGTTAGAATTCCAGTTCAGCTACTGCATTTTCCCCTTGATTTCTTATTTAAAGTTTTAAATTTTAAAAGAGTCTGAAAAAAAAAATACTTTAGTTGTTGCTATGGACTTTTTTTTTTCCAACTGTTTATGCCTCTACTAGAGCTGTGCACAGGATGTTTTGTTTTGCTTCCCTTCATTTATATAGTTCAATGTATTTCAAGGTCAGAAAGGGTGGCAAAAACTGGAGGAGGTGGGCACAAGGCTAAGAGGTGTGTTTATATTCTAAGAAGAGTTATCATTGTTTAGTCTCTCCTAAGTGCCAGGCACTATGTTGGGTGCTTTATACATATTATCTTTCATCTTTTTTTCTTTTCTTTTTTTTTGAGACAGAGTCTTGCTCTGTTACCCAGGCTGGAGTGCAATGGCGCTATCTCAGCTCACTGCAACCTCTGCCTCCTGGGTTCAAGCGCTCCTCCTGCCTCAGTCTCCTGAGTAGCTGGGATTACAGGCACATGCCACCATCCCCAGCTAATTTTGTTTTGTATTTTTAATAGAGACAGGGTTTCATCATGTTGGCCAGGCTGGTCTTGAACTCCTGACCTCCAGTGATCTACCTGCCTCGGCCTCCCAAAGTGTTGGGATTACAGGTGTGAGCCACCACACCTGGCCTTTTTTTTTATTTAAAAAAATTAAATCCTTCATTGAAATATCTTCCATCTTTACAACAAATCTGAAAGCTCGCTATTATTCCCGTTTAAAACTAAATGGACTGAGGGTTACAGAGGTTAAAAAATTTTCCCTGAGCTGATGATTTAAAGAGCAAGAAATCAACTTACGCCTAACTGTGAAGCGTATGATCGTAACATTAAACAAATTATGCACATCATTATTCATTAATACGTTCAGTAATATTTATTAATACATTCTTGTAAAGATTTTTGAATGCAGTTGCATATGGAGTTAATCCTTCTTATTCCACCCTTTTCTTTTTTAAGGTATCTACTGAAACAAGTTTGATGTATATCTGGGAACTTTTTTCTGTGCACATTTGTAAACACACAATTATATAGACTTTTAATGCTATAAGTGGGATTACACTATTCTTAATGCAGGCTTACTTTCATTAAGCATTCCTGAAATCATTTCTTTTAAAAAAGTCTGTTTTTAATTTTTCTAGTGAATGCTTTGGATATACCACAATTTATTGGAACATTCCCCAGTGGACAGACATATATATTGCTTCCAGTTTATCAGTAACAAAAACAAAGATGCAAAGAACACTTTTGAACAGACTTGTGCCCTATGTGAGTATTTCCCTGGGACAGAGTATGATGAGAGGTATGGTTGGGTACATCTGCATCTTTCGGCATGACAGACACTGTTCAGTTGGCCTTGGAAAGCGTGGGGTGGTCTATCCCCTGCTCCATGCTGCATCTCTGAAAACTGAAGTTAGATGAACCAGGGCCTTGGATTTCTGATAGCTACTTCCCTTTGACATTGCTGTTTCCAGTTTTTTGTTTTTAATTCCCTCCCATCTCGCAGGTAGCTTTTTTTCCCCTTGATCTTCTATTTCTGTCTGCCCCAGTATACTTATGGGGTACTCGTCCCTGCCTTTGAAGTATCAAATCACACAGCTATCTGACATATGCCAAAAGTGGAGAGACAGCCATTGTTCTCATGTTGATTGCTAAGGTTCCCAGAGTGCCCTTGAGGTATATGAATCACTGGCACTCTCAGTTGGGACTGCAGATCCTGATGTATGATGAGTGGGGCAGAGTGGAGAGCAGAGATGGATGGAGCAGATGATAGTACTGGCGGAAGGGCACAAGCTTTTCAATCCTCCACCTTCTAAAATACTTATTCACCTGGAGATGTCCTTGTATTTTACTTAAGGACAAAGATAGCAATCATCTGCTGAAAATGTGAATGTCTAACATGAAAGATTATAATGCACACAATGACTTGCATTTATGTCTCCAACTTTTAAGACACTTTGTTATTTTGGTAAATGAGAATGGTATATCATTTGAAATTGTCATCACTGATTTGATTCATTTTTTTTCTTTACGAAGAGCACGAGTTAATAGTTTTCCCCTTTGCTGACATAAGATATTGTTTAAAAAATTACTTTAACTTGTCTAAATCTTGAGGTCTGGTTTCATAAATTATGATACATCTATAAGTAAGAACAATCTATAGCCAATGAAAGTCAGGACTCAGAATATTTAATGACATGGGAAAATGTTCATGATATATTGTTAGGCATTAAAAGCTGGTTAAAATGGTATGCCTAGTCTGATCCCAGGTTTATAAAAAATACACATGCACAGAGAAAAGACTGAAATATAATAACAATGTACAGTGCCTACCCTTGGGGGATAGAACTTCAACTGATTTGAAACCATTTGCAATTTAAAAAATTTGTAGACTTTTTTTTTTTTTCTACCATGAACATATAGGCTTTTATAATGGGAGGAAATAACTTGTTCTTAAAATTATTTTAACTCATTCCCTCTTGCCTTCCTGGGTATTCCAGAATCAGTTTTGAAAATGTTAAGCACAGAGACATTTCCGTGAGATCACTGATGACTGCTCTCCTTTATTCTGAGTCCACCAGGGAGGTGGGTGAGTCCTGCCTTGTTTCTCCCCTTGGGTTTCACGGTTTCAGGAAGGTCCGTGATTGACATAAAAGTATAGAGGCCTGACTGCCTGGGTTCAGCAGGGCTGGTTAGGTCCAGCTCCAGGGATCCACGCATCTGTCTAGAACCCATCCTGTGGGAGGTGGGACCCTGTGGTTCCCAGTGAGAAGTACAGTAGGGCATGAGAGGGTAGAGGGGAGAAGCCTTGTAAGAATTCAGGGGAGGATCAAGGCCTCAGTCAAACAGCGTGGGGTTCTCAGAAGGGCTCAAGTCCCAGGGTGATCTGTTATTAGGCAGTGACTAAGCAGACCTTCCAGTTGGCGACTGAGATAAGCCAGGCCCAAAGAAAGGCCCAACCAAGAATGGAGGGACTCAAGTGGCTCCCCACGTGCACTCAAGGAAGGGGAAAAAAAAATGCACATTTCCCAAGTGCCCACCAGGTGGCAGACCCTTTCCTGTGCTACGAGTTTAAGAGTATTCTCAAGCACATCATGATACCCAGGTATTAAGAACCTGCACTGGGTTGGCAAGAAAATAGAAGGCTGGGCCCCTCTCTAGAGATTCAGTAATCTGGGTGGGGCCTGAGATTCTTATTTCTACAAAGCTCCAGGTTCTCCTAGTGCCACTGGTGGGTACTCCTACACTTTCAGTAGCACTGGATATATCATCTCAGACTGGGAAGGCAGGAGGAGGACAAGGAGTAGGATGTGGTCCTTATGGCTGAGCAATCAGTTCAAATTGTGATTAAAGTGCCAAGGAAGTGTGGCATGGAACGAGCGGGTGTGGGTGGGTGGGGTGAGTTGCAGAAGGGAATGGGTCACTTGCTCCTGGTTAAAATAGCCTCTGATACTCCAGCAGATTCAACTTGTGGGCTCTGCAACAGAATGTAGGGGCTTCAGAGCTCTCATTCTAATTAAATGTGGTACCAATTAATTCACTTAGGATGCCTATAGCAGACAGAAGCATAGGTATATGCAGGTTAAAATAAAAGCAGTAAGGCTGGGCACAGTGGCTCAAGCCTGTAATCCCACCACTTTGGGAGGCCGAGGTGGGTGGATCAGCTGAGGTCAGGAGTTTGAGACCTGCCTGGCCAACATGGCGAAATCCTGTCTCTACTAAAAATACCAAAATTAGCTGGGCATGGTGGTACATGCTTGTAATCTCAGCTACTCAGGAGGCTGAGGCAGGAGAATTGTTTGAACCTGGGAGGTAGAGGTTGCAGTGAGCCAAGATTGCGCCACTGCACTCCATCCTGGGCAACAGAGCAAGACTCCGTCTCAAAAAAAAAAAAAAAAAAAAAAAAAAGCAGTATTCAGAACAAAATGACAAACAAAATCTTAGATAGCTACCAAAAACCCCTAAAGAAACAATATTTAAGAGTACTACAAACATAAATCAGTGATTCCCAAACTATTTGAAGTGAAAGCCTATTTTAAAAATCTGGTCCATTGTGGAGCAATATATGGTTCTACTGCACAAGACTTTTACGTAGTTCAAGCCACACGTGACTGACCAGGCAAGTTTGACAACATCCAATTGTCTATATCCTGTTCAGTGAGACGAATTCACTGATCATGCATTTGGATGCATTTGGATGCCAGTGGCAACGTCAAACTGCTATAAAAGTTCCTAAAGCTTACTCTCAGTTTCTGTATTTGCATCAATAGAAATGGTAATAACCACTTCACAGAAAGGTCCCAGTCCCCAAACCACGCTTAGAAGTGCACTGCTCTAGCCTGGCTAGGTGACTGATCTGGCAGATGGGCTCACTGCATAGCTTCAAGGAGTCAATTTGTTCTTTGGATCCTGTTGTGCAGAATTAACTTTTGTATCCTCAGGACTATTTTGTTCGTATCATTTCTACATGGGGTCCTTGGAATAGGGCTAGTTGGATGTTTTTTTGGCCCTGCTGCCATTTTCTTATGCTTGGACATCAAGGACAATATCCTGTATACAGGCACTCGATAAACACAGATGAGTGAATGCATGGATTACTAGCCCAAGACTGAGATGTCAAGCGTGGGATAGACAGCCATCTAGGAAATAAATGCTCAACATGGATGAACATCAAAATAGAACTCTCTTCATAGTAACTATACAGAGCTGACAAGCAGAGCAGATGGAGAACCAGCTCTATAAGGAAAGACTGTATAATCTTGTTGCTGTCCTGGACTCACTGCTGCCTCACTCAATACATGTGCCCATTCTGAATGAATGATATTTAGTTTATAAGTAAGTTTCTTGGACCATGATAACATAGGTTTTCTGGTGGCATTTTCATGCTGAACCAAGGCATTGCCTCATGACTATGTCAAGGTGAACCCTGGTGGTTACTCTGGAAAACATGGGAGACTTATTTTAGTTGTTTTCCTGTTAATATTAGAATCTTGAGGAAGGACTTTAATAATTTAATTATATTCTCTTATTACATCTCTGACTTTCAGTGAAAAAGAGTTGAATGAATGCAAAATGAATTATCCACTCTAACCTCCCTGAAACCTCATGCCCCACCCCACATCCATCTGAAAGTCTCCTCTTGCTTCATTCCTTACCAGGCTCACAGCATGATTCAAGGTATTTTTATGACTTAATGATGCATAGCTAATAATAATGATGACAACAATAATGACAGCTGCTATTCAGAGAGCACTATAAGTCAGGTACGTTGCTAAATGCTTAAATACATCATCTTATTTAATTGTATTAATCTTATAAGTTTGGTCAAGCACAGAAAGTAGAAAGGCTAGGATTCTAGCTCAAATAGATCAGTCTAAAATATTTGTGGTCTTAACCACTCTACTAAGCATCTTGTATCCAAACAGAGACTGTTTCCTTTTGCTTTTAAGATGGCCAACAAACTGAAATGTGTGGTGTTGGAAACTAGATATGTAAGGCCAAGGTTTATTTTAAATGATAGAGACATAGATGGACTCTATGAATAAATAAGTGAATGAATATGGGTATCAATTGTGAGTGAATTAAATTGGGTTTATGACATTATTAGATCACAAGGATGCTAGAGTTATCTGTTGGCATTTCACTGTAAACTGACATGGTTTTAGTGCCAGCCCATATAATTTGGAGATACAATCTGGTCACATATGCTAAGACTAAATCTCAATTGTATTGCAAACAAATGCATTTTGTGCATGCACACACGTGCACGCGCGCACACACACACGTCCTACATCCTGACTCCTTTGAAAAACTTTATTTTGCTTTTTTTCTAAATAGCCCTTTCAATTTCTCAGATCTCCTCAATTATATATATAAGAGAGTCCAAATAGAAACCTTTCCAAAGGGACATGTATAGTTTTGACTGCCCTCAAATCAGAGCTCATAACACTATTTCACTATTACTTTTGATTAACTCTATTTCCAACTGAAACACTCCATTTCCCAGGTAAACTGGTAGTTCCTAGGAGCTTTCAAAGTATTTTCAGAAAACCTAAAAGACCAGTTCTTTTGTATGAAGGATAAATATAATCATGTGTATATGTTCAAAGTAGAACAGCTGTGTAAGTCCTTCAGGGCTTGTAAATGGGAGTCTTTGTAAACTTTCATTATTATATGTTGGGATATGATTACGAGATTTTCAAAACACAATTTTAAACTTTACCATGAGTCACAATCCATAAAGAAAAACTAAATAGACCCTCCTTAAAAAAAAAAAAAAAAAAAAAAGCCCACTAAGCTGAAAAAGAATGGGAAATTAAATGAACTTAGGCATTTAAAGATACAAATTGGTCTCTTGGACATTGAAAGACACAAATTGATTTAAGAAGCAAAGATTTTGGGGAGCCCTAAGACAATAAAGCGATCAGGACGAAGACATCTGTCAGGGCGGAGGCGACCTGAGGTAAAGAACAGTTAAATCTAATGCAATCAGGAACTTAGGCCAGTTTAATGTTTTTTTTTGCCTTATGAGGTGACAACCTCCTAACACCATAATCTCTCCTTTCAGGATGATGACACAAGGATTTAATGAGTAGAAGACAACAACTTAAAACCTCTCATTTGAGCATGACTTGTCTAGGTTAAAGGTGGGCATTGAGATCCCATTAGCTACTGGCACAATTGCGAAAAGAAATGTACATATGCACAGACACACTGTAAAGCAAGACGTCATAAAAATACAGCGATGCCTGTTTCAACTCAGACCCAAAAATGGAATTAAAGCCAAAACTAACCCCTCTACTAATTAGAGAAGTAAAAATGTCGTCACCCCAAGTGTCCCAGCACAACGTGAATCCAAAACAAGCTGCTTTCTTTGGATTCCACTTATTTATTTACTTTAAAAAGAATATTTGAAGAAAATGACGCCCAGTAAAAGAACAGTTGGAGAAAACATGGGACGCCATACATTGGAAGAGAAATGGAGATGCAGTACACAGTTACAACACGGTTTTTTTTTTTTTTTCTTGTTGTAACACATGATAATGGGCTAATAAAAATCTGGTTACCTTTACATTTCTTCTCCTCCGTTTGGAAGGTCTGGGCACTCGAGACACTCTGGTCGTTCACATCATCATGGTCCAGATGGAATATTGAGCTAGTCCAAGTGGCCTGGATGAGATGTGGCGACGACTGTTCATTTTTCAATGTGCTGCGCCTCTCTGAATGGCTCTTCCTATGTAGACAGGCTTCAGACATTCCTACTAGCTTCCAGTCGTGTTCTCGGTCTGGACAGTGCTTCGGTTTGTCCCAGGCTGTAAGGCCATTTTCTAAAGGGTTGAAAAACACGAGATGACGAGCTGTTGGCATTGTCAAGATTTTGCTGAGATGCAGAGTTTTGGAAGGCAAGTTGTGTCTCAATTCTTTTGGGGCTTACAGGATTCACACGCCACTTGACGGTAGTGATAAGATGCAGAATTTGTCAGCCTTGGGCATTTAGCCACTGCAGTTGGATTGCCTGTCGGAGTAATCAACACATTCCCCCTTATTTTAAATGCCTAGAAAGACATTAGTTCTCGCATGGCAAGGCTGTACTTTCGCCAGTCCCACTTCCACAGCAATGGCCCAGGAGCAAGTTTACACACCAATTTATGTTACTGCTTAGATGACCATTTGAGGTCTTGAGGGTCAGGGCTGGCCGTGAACACTTTTCAGATCCTTAGGACATAAAACACCCAGGATTCAGCCTTGTTTGACTTGGGTTTTATCACAAGCTGACCTGAGGGACACCCTGTTACTTAAATGGGACGTGCTCACGTGGCCACACCGAGAGTGGCAACTCTGTTTTTACCACCTTCTACCTCTGATGGCCTACAAAAAAGAAAAAAAAAAAAAAAAAAAAAAGAAGGGGATCTTACAAATAGAAGTTTTGTAAAGGGCTTCAATATAGTCCCAAGTTGGCAATAAGAACCGATGAAGGAAAGCAGATAGTGCTTTAGCTGTGGGACAAATTAAGAGCCCTAATGATAGAATGATGAACTTAAAGTCTTTGGTTGGAGTGCAGCTGGTTAATTATTTATGTATATTATATATATTTTTTCTATTCAATTTATAGGGACTTGAGGGTTTGGCTTATAGAAAATGGGAAAAAATGTAATGATATGATGAAAAATTTCTGACACTAACCTTCCCTGGTGGCAAATTTTACTTCCTTAAATATCTTTACTGTACATGGATATAGAGAGCAAAAATGAGCAAGCTAATATATACACACACACACACACACATATTTGTATGCATGTTGTACACATAAAAAAAACATAATCCATCTGGTCATCCATATTTTCAGAAATTCTTAAGTTACTGTTTGTCAAAATTAGAAAAAATATAACATAAATATGTCAGTCCTCCTTTTCAGAGTTTATATGGTCTCTTTAAAGTGATCATAATTCACAAATTTATATGTGAATTTTTTTTAACACTGAAATGACCAGAAGACCATGGATACCCATATCCCTGGGGCTTAGAGAGACATGTCTATCCTGACCTGTGCATAGCACAGTGAATTTTAAGCTGACTTTCAAATATTTAAAGTGAATTTTAAATTATTTAACATGAGGGTTAAAAATGCTTTAGGTTTTCATAAGCACCCTCTCGAAAGCTACCAGATGTCTTCAGCTAATGTTGGTTAGGATGGTTTCTCTAAAAGTGTAAATTACTCAGTCACTTTGGAAAGTTGCATTTACCCTTCTGGGTTTTCATGTTACTACGAGAAAATTCCAATGCCCATGCACACTGTATTCTTACTCCAGGAGAAAACCATAAACAATAGTAACAAAGTAATCATCAACACATGATTCCTTTGTCATAGTAAATGGAAATGCTGTGGCTTGAAATAGCTTAATTTGGCCAATAAGCAATAAGTCTCCTTTTAAAAATTGTACACTGTGCTAACTTTGGGGTGTAACATTTGATCTTATTCAGAGAAGAGCTCTGAAAATTCATTCTATGCAAAGGGCTGTGCTAAGCATTGTATGGGGTACATTATATAAACATAGATTCTTCCTTTTCAGAGTTTACATGGCATTATTCATTGCATGGTAAATCAAAAAGCTGTGGACTTCTACCACTTTCGACTGTGCTAGCTACTGGTGCAATTACAGGCACTTATTCTCACTATCCATTAAAAGGCAACAACAGATTGAGATCTTGAAAGATTGTATTGCATTTCGAGCTAAACATATCCATGTGTAACTCATTCAAGTACCATTATCCATAAGGGCTTGAGGTTTTCATGTGCTAAATATAAAGTTACTGAGGGCAGGGGTTAATTCTGGGCCCAACGAGATTGATATTATTTCCACAGACATGAAAAGTCTTCTCACCATGCATGTTTTTATGGTGCCTGCTTTATTTTCAGAGACTCTAAATCCTCAGCAAATTGCATCTCGCAAAGCTTAATGTAAATAATGTTAAAGTTCTCAAACTATTTGAAAAAGGCTTTAAGATTTGATTTTTCCATAGAAATTCCTAAAATTTGGCATTAATTCCCTTGACCCCACAGAAATTAAGAAATACAGCCAAACTGGGTAGTCATTACTCCCTAGGGAAACTAGGCTTGGCTGAGACATGCTGAAAGGGGCTCCACTCCAAGAGGACATTTCCCCTTAAAGCACAGCCTATTAAAGCTTGCTTAGCATGTCCCTTGGGTCAGCAAGAAGGGGGTTTCTTGTAAGCAAGGAAGGCTACACTTGGGGTGAGGCAAGGGATAGGATTGCTTTCCATTTTCCAAAGAAAAGCAGCCGAGATGGTTTGGGAAAAGGGCTTCATTCATGGGAGGCATTTACAAGCTCATAATTACTGTCTGTAATTACATTCGCAATAATGATATTCAGTTGCTTAATTGGCAGGTTTATTGGTTGGGGCACTGCTGGGAAACCTGGAGACTGAGAAGTCCCGATTGGGTCATGAGAAAGCTCAAGAGGAATTTATTTAAGGAGGATTCTTGATTTTTATCCTAGCAAGAACAGCGGGGCAACATGTAATCCCTATTCCATTCCCAAGGAGGGATGAGACACCCATGACACTGGGGTCCTGAAATTCTACCTACTGGATATACTGTTGTTGGTGAGACCTACAAGTTACCTCCACATACCTGTGGTTGGCAATGATGGTCTTTAGTAGTTTCCTATGTCTAACGCCTATCTCCTTTTGTTCCTTCAAAACTCACACAAATGGGATATTTCTTTTTAGGAAGATTAACATCCCAAAAGGTTAAGTCAGTGATTCTCAAACTTTGATGTGTATCAGAATCAATCATCTGAGGTGCTACTAAACAACACTGAAGACCAGACTTTTTGAAGTTGGATAGGGTGAGGGCATGCATAGAGCTATCAAGTTCTCCAGGTGATTGCGATAGCCAACAGAGTTTGAGATCCACAGGGTTAAGATAAATTTAAGGTAAGAAAATAAATTAGTGACAGGTTTTGAATAAGTCTGTGGTTTCCTCAGACTCCAGTGTTTTACACAACCTCAGAGTAAATTTTCATTATCATTCAAAAATTCATCCATTGTTTTGAGGTCTACTGAGTGAAGCCTTAAAAGTTAGGTGTTAATTAGATATTATCTTGTAGATTGCAGGTATGGATGTAAATAAGTATTTACTCAAAAAGCCTGTTGTCACTATGGAAAACAGTGTGGAGATTCCTTAATGAACTAAAAGTAGGTCTACCGTTTGATCCACCAATCCCATTGCTAGGTATCTACCCAGAGAAAAAGAAGTCATTATATGAAAAAGACATTTGCACACACATTTATAACAGCACAAATTGCAATTGCAGAAATACAGAACCAGCCCAAAAAATGCCCATCAATCAACTCATGGATAAAGAGAATGTGATATATATATATATATATATATATTATATATATATATATATATATATGGAATACTACTCAGACATAAAACAGAATGAAATAATGACATTCATAGCAACCTGGATGGAAGTGGAGACTATTATTCTAAGTGAAGTAACTCAGGAATGGAAAACCAAACATCATATGTGTTCACTCACATATGGGTACTAAGCTATGAGGATGCAAAGACATAAGAATGATACATTGGACTTTGGGGACTTCAGAAAGGGTCAGGGTGGTAAGAGATAAAAGACTACACACTGGGTACAGTGTACACTGCTCGGGCGATGGGTGCACCAAAATCTCAGAAATCACCACAGAAGAACTTATTCATGAAACCAAACACCACATGTTCCCAAAAAACCTATTGAAATAAATAAAAAATTAAAAATAAAAGCCTGTTGTTCTGAGCATTATCTGGGGCACAATGCACACAGTAGTAGAAGTAATTTTTTTTAAAAAAGGGAGCATTCTAGAAATGATCATAATTTGTTATTCACATAAATCATGAACCGTTTACTCTTAATGAATCCCAGTTAACATATGACTTTCAATACTTCCCATTCTAGACATCAACACAATTAACCAATGTAATTAGTTATGATGAATTAAAAATAAGTAGAACAAAAGAAAATAATAACTAGATAGGGACGTGTGAACTCCTTTGGTTTGTGTGTCTCAAGGGAGTTTAGACTTGAATGATTAGGTTTGCATTCGATGACCATCATTCTGATGGCTTTGATTGACACAACACTGATCCAAAGGGTTCTTTTGCAGAAGAGAAACAAACATAAATTTCATTAACATAACTACTTACATCCTATCTCTGGAAATTTCATTAAAGATGATAGAAAATAAATCTGTCCATCAAAAAAGGAGAATTAGATTAAAATATTCAAGTATTTCAGGACACAAGAGCGAGCTGATACCTTAGAAAAGAGCTAAAGCAAAGGAAATAGGATTATGACAAAGTGGTCAGAAAGGGTAAGCTGTGTAGGCTGGGATTTCATGGCACTCATTGCAAGAGTTTAGCTTGCATTAAAAGGCCATTCATATTAGGTACTGAGACTGACGGCAAACCATATTCTGCATTAGGGGTGTGTGTGTAAAACGTGCTTTGTAAACCCAGAGAGTGTGTAGAATTATCATTGTGTAGCATCAGACTATTAGGTAGGAAGCCTCTAATTTCCATTTTAGTTTTTTTACTTCCACCCATAAGGTTTAGCCTTGCTGAATTCTCACAGTATAGACGCCTCAACTGATGTTTTTTAGAATCATGCAGGACAGGAGAGTAATGTTTGGTTGAGCATTTACTATGATCCAGGAACTGAGCTAGACACTTTATCTTCACAAACATCCAGGGAACATATACTTCTTGATTGACAAGGAACCTAAAATTAAGAGAACACTTCACCTGCTCTTCTTTGCCTTTTGTGCTATTAACTGATATGTTCTCCTTATTGCCCTTAGTTTGATGCGTAGTAAATGACCTATTAATAGCTATTGTTTTATGTGTGCTTCGAAAGTTCTTTAGAAATTGTACTTACTACCTCATTTAATTTTCCCATTACTCATTTATATTCATAACAAGTCTCCTTGCTTTTGCTCTCAGCCACTTACAATCCACTTTCCACAGAGCAGCCAGAGTGAGCATTTAAAAGTATAAATAAGAGTGTATTTCTCTGGTGCTTGAAATAATCTGATGACTTCCCATCAATATTAGAATAAAATCTTCAGGCCTTACAGTGGCCTCAAGGCCCCACTGAGTCTCCCTCTGGCTGAGCTCCTCACCCATGGCTCTGCCCCCTTCTCTCTATCCTCCAGCCACATGGGCTGCCTCTAACATGGGAAGCCCATTCCCACCGCAGCATCTTGCAGAAGCTCTTTCCTATGCCTGGAGTGACCCTGTCCAAATCCTTATATCACCAGCTCCCTGTCATTGAGGTTTGAGAGAGAGCTTTCCTGACCAGCTCCCCAACCATTTTCTCTCTATCATTTTACTTTAGGTTCTTCATCATACTTGTCACCAACGGGAACTATTTTGTCTGTCCTCACTGGAAATGTAAGCACGACAGAAACAGGGATGAGCACTGTTGTGGTCATTACTGTGTCTCTAGCACTTGCAAAAGAGCCTTATGAATAATAGGTGTTTGGCAAATTTGTATGGGGGTGGGGATATGGATAGAATTATCATCCCTATTTTACATGTGTGGAGTTTAGAAAGTGACATGGATGTACATGATGGACCTGGACTCAAACCCAGGTCTTCTGACTCTAAAACCTGATCTGACCTTCTATAGTTCAGTTAAAGTTGCTTCTGGTTGCCAAGGACTGTAAACTTTGACCTAGTCCAGAAGCCATTTGAAGGAATGGCTCATCCCTTATATTTCTTGGTAGCCTCATGAGAGGTGGTCATTAGAGAGGCAAATAATAATAATAATAATAATAAATAAGTTGCTTCTGGAACTTTAGAGATGTGGGTTTTCTGTAAAATGGGAATATACTATTGTTTTGATGACCAAACAGGTTTATATATTAAAAGTTCTTGGAACAGTGTCCTGCACATTGTAAGCATGCACTAAGTGTAAGTTCTTCACTTATGTATCCACATGACTTTTTCTTCCCTTGCCTTACTCTTCAAACTCTTCTCCTCTAAACATGATTTTTAAAGGGCACCCCCCTCAAAAAAGAGTTTGATAAATGACTCCATACCACTATATTAATGGCTAAGAACCTGGGATGAGTCACCTCATAGCAGAAGTTGTGTTTTAAAGAGGATGTCTGGAAAGCACTGGGCCATGGCCCAAGGAATGTATCTCTAAAATTGGATTCCTAGATTCTGTGCAAGGCAAATGGGAGAGGAATTTTGGTGAAGTGAGCATTTCCTGTTAGGTTTGCCTGACCATCATTATATCTGGCTTGATTAGCTTGGTAGCTCAAATAACATAATAATGAAGACACCAATTTGATCCTTACTCAACCTTCAAGGTCTAGTTCATCATTTAAGCTTTCCTGAAGCAATCCATCCATCCTCCAAACTTCCATCCCACTTCCCATGTATCTCCCTCCTCCACGTGCTACCTTTTACCTTGTGATATATCCATTTACATACATGTATATAATTTTCTTAACACTCATGGTGGCCAGCACAATATCCAAAGTAATATTTATTGTCCTCTCATAACTTTGCAAAGAGAAAACTGTTTCCTAGGCACATAATCCAGTAACTTTGCAAAGACAAAACTATTTCCCACGCACATAATTCATGCCCACTTTCTTATCCAAAAGCCACTGGTCTGCTAGGAGGACTCATCATTACAAGCAGTTCAACATGGACAACCAATAGGATTGTTCTCCCAGAACTGCTGGTGAAAATGAAACCTATTTTGCTTTTCAGAGGCAGGAAAAGATAGTGGGTAAGAATATGGGCTCTGCTTGCCAAGGTTCAAATTCTGACTATGACATGTATTAGCCGTGGTTTGGGGCAAATTGCTCTACCTCTTTGAATCTCTCTCCTGAATTATCCATATTTGTCTCTGTCTCTTCTATAAGGCAAGAACTTACCATGTCCTCCTTGCATGTGAATGGTACATGCACCCTTTTCCCTCTTATTGGACTCTAATCAATGTGTCCATCTCTTAATCTCCACAGCTTTAAGCACAATGCTATAACATGATGGGACCTCAAGAAATATTATTTGGAAATAATTGAACATAATAAGAACAGATCAAAATACCCCTGAAACTGAACAGAACACATACAGTTTTTTATTTATTTAGGAATTTCTATTTACTGAGCCATAATGTGCTCTATGCAAGGCAGAGTCAGTCATAACTGGTTAGTATCAAAGTTCTGCAACAAAAGGCAGCTCAGCCATCAGCAGATACTGTAGCATAGCCTTAGACAAGCTCTGCGAACAGGGAAGACAGAAAGGGCAGCTAGATGGCTTTATTATTCCTTGTCCTCAGGCTGTGTAAACCAACCGTGTTTTTACTTTGGCATTTGTATCGGATGCCGGAGCTGGTATCTCAAGGCCATCTTTCCAAGACCTCTGAAACACTGACTTAATCTGTTAGTCCACTAACATCTGGAATGGGGTGAGCTGGTCACCAGAGGGCAGGCTCCTGGCTTGTGTTTCCCAGTGCCTCTGAATCTACCCAGGTGGCTTTGTCCGGCCTGGGAACCTTTAACAGTAGCCTGAAGCTGCAGAGCCTGCTTGCTTCCATTTATGTAGGTCTCTGCAGGAACTCTGCCCCAGTTGATGCCATGAGACTTGTAAATTTGGAATATTTGGACAAGGAAGGAGAGATGTCTCCAAAATAGTGAAAAGTTAAATTGCTGGCTGTTTCTAAAGGAAATTTGCTGTTACTACATTCAATAATTGCTATGGAAGGGTTATAGGTTCCAGGACCTCACAGCATTGGTGTCAAGCCCTCACAGTGTTGATGTGAAGAATACATGAGCCAACACATGGACAAAGTCTAGCCTTGTGCAGAAATACAGTAAGTGTTCAAAGTGTTTCCCCCGACCTCCCCTGCCTTTTTTTTACTACTAGTAATTACAGAGACCAAATCCACAATTCTCAACTGGTGGGAAGGAGCCTGTAGGATCTATTCTCATGCTTCCCCTTTCTCTCAATTTACACGAACATTCTGGACTCTCCCAGCTCAGTTTCAGTCCTATCCACACAGCTTTCCCTTACTATTCCAGTCTGTGGTGAGTTCTTTTTCCTTTAAAATACATTTCTTATTTATTCTAAGCTCATGCAATCATGATCATTTCTGAGCTCTTGTTGGTGTATGTTAGTGTTCCCCAAATGAAGACTTAGATAGCTCTTGAGAGTGTGAACAGATCCTATTTTGGTATTCTCAACAATTTAAGTCTGCAAAATGGAGTGAAATATTCTGGTCATTGTTAGACTCATGGAGGCATGGGCCATAGCTGGGGAGGGTGTGTCTTCCTGGCGACTGGCTCCTAAGGGAATTGAGGATAGAGAGGATGAGATAGGGAGGGAACCATATTCATTATTGTGTACAAGGTAGCTGAAGGGCATAATCATAATACTGTTAGTGATAGCTCAAATTTATTGAGCATTTATTTAAGTCAGGCTACATAGACCGGGCTCCATAAATTAAAATTACTATCAATTGAACACTGACTACATGCCAGATAGCATCCAAAAGTACTTTTCATACATTATTTTATCTAACTCAGATCACGTGTTTTGATATCCCTAATCAGGGTGTACTCATCTCAAGAAGAACTCTGCTGCTTCATTCCTGAGACTTTATCAATAAGGTCTGCTGAGGCCCATGTTCAACCTTTGTCCAGTTACATAAACTATGCCTTCAGAATATCTTCTTTTAGGCAAAGTCTTGCAAAATTAGCTGCTTTGTTCAAGTAGGCTGCCTTTCATTGCTAAATGGTTTTGTCTTTCTTTTACTGAGCACCTGCCTATTAATTTTCTATCTTGTTGAGACTGGACTTTTCTGTCCCCGTATGCAGGTGAATTTAAGTTTGCTATCACAGAGGCCTTCTCTTATTTCATTGGCAGGGATTATCAGTCCATTAAGTGGGTGAGATTTGGGAGCTGCTAGGAGATAAACAAACCTTTTCCTTATCTGGCTGCTCCCACTTCTCTGGTTTTCCTGTATATTCCATTAGGCAATCACTATCCTAATGAAAAACAATCATCACGACTTCAGAAACCTCAAATAATTACTCTGAAACTAGAAACTACAGTGATTGATAATCTTTTGATAAGTGAAAACCATTAAAACAATTTTAAAGTTTGTGTTTATAACATTTATAGGGGATGCTTATTCATCTGAAGTGTAACCTGAAACAAAACTAAAAAGCAAAACAAAATAACACATGTTCAAAGACCACGCTGTAAGTTCCATTTGGCTGCATGAAAGCATGGCAGTGACCAGGTTCATAGGCAACATCTTAAAATTATTTAACCACATCGGAACAAGCTGACTGCTGAGCACTGACCAGAGGCCCTGAGCACTGGGAAAATACTTTCCGGAGGACACAATGGAATCCTCCCCCAGGAATGGTCATTTGATTTTCCATAATTCATACCGGATTTAATCACAGAGTCCTTAGGTTGGATGACTCAAACTTTGAGGTAATTACTCTAAAGGCCACAGAGATTCCATTTAGGATATTAGAAAAGCTACAGTGGTTGCAGAAACATTCATATTAACGAGCCACAAATGCACATAAAAGGGAACAGATGTTTACTGCTAGGATTAGATTTCTCCTGTGCAAAAGTTCAGAGCATAATGTTTATTCTTGATGCCAGTCTGAACCCACATTTTTCAAAAAAACCCAAGATATCTTTATGAGACTCGCCCCATTTTATGTTCCCAAACATGAAATAACCCTTTTCAAGGTAGAAAATACAAGTGAATCTTTTCTGACTTTGGAAACTAGGACTAGGGTATGACTTGTGGACAAAAATAAAAACTTGAGATTTATAATTTCTCAAATAAAAGACAATATGACTTGGGTAATTAGATCAATGTTATACACCACCCTGTGAAAGTCTCAGTACTTGGCAGCAAAACACCCATATTCTTCCAACAGATTACACTCAGGGATTAACAAAATCCACACAAATAAATGCTAGTGTTAGCAGAGTAACATATAGGTCCCCCTCTGGGTTTTCATAGAATTGCACTACAATTTCCCACTTTTTTTGGTACCCAGGTGAGACTAATTTTCAATTTTTATGTGTAAAAAAATAAATAGGATCAAGATCATGACAGAGAGTCATTTAGGGAAGAGACATTTCAATCTGGAAAAGTTTGGTTTTTTTCTTTGGTTCAGGAATAGAAGCACTGCCACAGCATGCACAGCTATCTTGTTCTTGGTTATAATAGCAGGTGAGATTTTTACACAGGTGAGAACTGCTTGAGAGCAGGTGCTTTTGGGATATTTTCGGGTCCTCAGAATACTTTTAAATACACCAAAAACATATTTTGTGAAATGGGCCTTAGTGGCATGACGTAAGTACATGCAGGGTATGTAATGCTCCCCTAGGAGGGTCTGTTTTAGCACCTATACCTCACTGATACAGTCCCAACAGCAGAGAGGGGAGAATTAAATTGTCTTCTACCTGCCTGTCTTGTGGAAGATAATTCAGAACTGCAGATGGGTCAAATTGCTTGGTGTAATCTATTCTATGATTTTTTTTTTTAACAGTTTAGGAAAATGAAGAGAAGCAGGTAGGGTTTTGACTGTCTTTTCCATACCTTCCTGTTATTTTCCCCTTAAATATTTTAATTTCTTAAATTAGAGTTGGCGAGGCTGGGGCTGGAGAGGGGCTCTGGCAGTGAGTTCCTGCAGGCCTGCCTCTCTCCAACCTGCTTGATCCCTACTTAGGCCAGGTGTGCCCCCTGCCTCCTCCACGCTCAAATGGCTTGTGAATATCTACAGCCCTGTTACTCAAAGTGTAGTCCAAGGACCTGCAGCATCAGCATCTCCTGGGAGTTTGTTAGAAATGTGGGATTTCTGCCTCCAGAACTGGTGAATCACAATCTGCATGTTAACAAGATTCCCATGTGACTCACATGCACATTCATGTTTGAGATATTCTGTTCCAGGGGCAAAGTCTCCATATGAAGTAGACAGAATTTGTTAAACATGTGGTTACCCAAGTGAAATGTTGGTGGGATTTAACTTATACCATATAGTGATAAGAACCATGATTTTCCTATTCAGAAATCAGAGGGGAAAGTAGTAGTTGATGAATTGTAGGTTAGGGAAATTATACGTGTAGAAATTAAAAGACAGTGTATTTGATGTCTTTATTTCCTAAGTGGTTAGTTTGGTAAATTTGGTTCATAAAATGTAAAAATCCAAACACCAAGATTTCAGATTATACTTTCTTTTTTTGTCAGTTTCTCCTCTAAAGACAGCCAATAAAATAATAAAAGCAATAGCTAACATTTTATGTATGCTTACTATATGTTAGGCACTCATTTTGATCACTTCTCATTTAATTTTCATGATAACTCTATGAAGCAGAATGTTATTCTCATTTTTTTGCAGAGGAAACTGGAGCACAGAGAGGTTAAACAACTTGCTCAAGATCACACAATGGATAAATGACAAAATCAGAATTCAGGCCCAAGTAGGATTAGCTGAGCATGCGACACCCTTTATGGGAAGTGAACACTGGATGGCTTAGATGATCATCTCAGGCAAACAAAAACAAAAACAAAAACAAAAACAAAAAACAACAAACTAGATTCCATAGGCTGAAATACGGCTCAGAGAGGTTACATTCTTGCTCAAAGTGACTGAGATGGAGGAAGAGCTGGGATGGGTCTTGTGATTCTTTGTCCCATAATCTTTTAATTGAAAACATACATTTTTGGTATACAACAAAAATTTATTGCTCAATCTCAATGCTGTTTCAAATTCTGATATTCGCACCCTATACCTCAAACACTAAGAGCTGTTTTTCTCATTAAGACTCCTTCTTTAATCTAGTAAATTAGCCAAACAAGAGACAGCTGTGCAAGGAAGAATTCCATTTCCCATATTGGTTGCTGAAGATGATTTTTAAAAAGGTTAGTATTTATGATGGGCTCTGCTTCCAAATGGCCAAACTTAAAAAGAAGGCAAAAACAAAGCAACTGAGGTCATAAAGAATCAATCTGTTTCTTCGCTGCCATCTAGAAGGCTAAAAAGGTTGCCAGATCATTTAGAACTGACAAAGGGATAATTCTGAGTTTATGACATTGAGTGTCAATGCTTCTAGAGGGCCTACTACGTGCCATTTCATTTATTGTTCCATTTACTCACTACAACAACATTGTGAAGGAGACGCTGTGATTAGCCCCATTTTACAGATGAGAAAACCTCGGCTGAGAGAGCGAAAGATGTTACCCAAAGTTACAGATAGTAAATAGGTAGCTACTTTCATAACACCTTTGCCATCTTCTACAGGTGAGGCAATGGCAGCCCAGAGAGGTAAAGCATTTGTCACAGTCACAAAGGTAGTTTAAGGGGAAGTGCTGCGCTTGGAATCTTCCTCAGGATGGGTCGACCAGCCTGATGGCAAATGGGAACTCTTGTAATTACTATGGGCGATTTCAGCAGGACTATTGCCTTGAGAGAGGTTCATCTATTTCTTCAGCAAAAACCATTTCAAGAAGCATAATCTCTCTTTGAAAATGAATGGGGGAAAGGGCATTTTTCTTTAGAAGCCCAGCTGGGCGCAGTGCCTCACACCTGGAATTCCAGCACTTTGGGAGGCTGAAGTGGGTGGATTGCTTGAGCTCAGGAGTCCAAGAGCAGCCTGGGCAACATGGCAAAACCCCATCTCTACCAAAAATACAAAAAATTAGCTGGGTGTGGTGGCACACACCTGTGGTCTCAGCTACTTAGGAGGCTGAGGTGGGAGGATTGCTTGAGCCTGGGAGGTGGAGGTTGCAGTGCGTCACTGCACTCCAGCCTGGGTGACACAGTGGGACCTTGTCTCAAAAATTTGAAAACGCATATTAAGGACATTATGTCTACATGAATAGGGTTGTCTCATTTCGCCCATGGAGCAATGGTGTCTGAACATTGATGCTTGGGAAATTGAAAGGCATAATTTTTGGAAAAAAGATCACAGCTTAAGATATAAACATTTCCAATTATGAAAGTCTGGTCTGAGATATTTTCTGACCAAATAGTAACCAAAATAAGAAAAAATATTGTGCTGTTAACAATTATTCTGTTTGTTCTGGTGCGTGTCTACAGATGACAGCTTCTGTGGAGAGAACAGAATTAACAAAATGGAGATGTCAAAATGCTCTCCAACCTAAATGTGGCACGTTCCTCTTGTGTATTTTCATTGTTATATTCACTTAGGACAATGTGGCAAGTTCAGGGGAAGGTGCTGCAAAATGGTTCATGCTTGCTACACCAAGGAGAATTGGCAATTTGCTTCCCGTGAGACCCTATCTACAACTGCCTCAATTCTCAGGATACATTTGCCTAGAAATATGAAAACATGGGGAGGGTGGGAGGAAACTGCCAAAGTGAGGAAGCTGCTCTGGAAGAAAAGTTCCATTCCAGCATATTCCCTTCATATGAGAATTATTTGGTGGATCCAAATAATTGGATACCTGGCTGGGGAGATCCCCGGCTGATGGATCTCACCCAGGTTGGTTTATTTGTCTGTTTTTTTTTTTTTTTTTTTTTTTTTTTTTTTTGCTTCTGTGGGGGATAGTTGGTGATATCTGGAGACATTTTTTGGTGGTCACAACCTGGAGTGTGTGTGCTACTAGCATCTAGTGGGTATAGGCCAGGGATGTTGCTCAGCATCTTAGACTGCACAGGCCAGCCCCCACAACAAAGAATTATCTGTCCCCAAATGTCAACAGTGCTGAGACTGAGAAACTGTGAGGGAAGAAACTGCACTCCAGCCTGGGTGACAGAGCAAGACTCCATATCACTTGAACCTGGGAGGCAGAGGTTGCAGTGAGCCGAGATCGTGCCACTGCACTCCAGCCTGGGTGACAGAGCAAGACTCCAACTCAAAAAAAAAAAAAAAAAAAAAAAAAAGAGGATGGGATTTATAAAGCACTGCTCACTTTTAAAAGTCATAATACACGTAAGTACATCTGTGGTGTGGTGCTCGTGACATATAATCATGAATGCTTTTTTCTTACAAGCAATGTGATTTGCACCTGGTATTGATCACAATTGCTTTCCAGCAAGGGTTGAAACAGCACAGGAAACTTCCTGTTCCCTCAACAAACCTTACTTTCATTTCCCTTCATTGCTAATATTGACTGGTAGGCTTTGATATGATACAGCCCATTTGTTAGGTATTCAAAATGTCCTGTCACCATAAACCTCAGGCTGTCTTTGCCGTGGACCTATATTTGGATGGTACACTGTGTAGGCTTTTATCTTAAGCAAGTGAAGCAGACACAGCTTGAAAAAATAATGAGCAGTGGGGATGCACTGCAGAGATGCCTTCTAAAATGAGAAGGCTTAGAAACTGAAGACTGTATTATTTTGCCAGCTTATGATGGTGCTAAACCAAAGTGATCCTACCTTGGCTAAGCCACACTGGAGTGACTTCATGAAGCTTTTATCTTGTTCTTCAGACTCTTTGTTTTTCCGGCCCTCAGTGAGGGACATGTATGCTAAGATGATGTGCACCGATATTCCATGCCCAGTTTCAGAGGCAAATTAACCAGATCAATTGGTCCTAGTTCAATGGGCTCTGAGTAGTAAAATTCAGAGAATGGTTGCAGGCTAAACAGGACCTTATTACTACGCCAGTTCAACTTTATAGAAAAGGGAATTGAGGCCAGGCGCGGTGGCTCATGCCTGTAATCCCAGCACTTTGGGAGGCCGAGGCAGGCGGATCACCTGAGGTCAGGAGTTAGAGACCAGCCTGGCCAACACAGTGAAACCCTGTCTCTACTAAAAATACAAAAATTGGCCAGGCGCAGTGGCTCACACCTGTAATCCCAGCACTTTGGGAGGCTGAGATGGGTGGATCACGAAGTCAGGAGTTCGAGACCAGCCTGGCCAACATAATGAAACCTCATCTCTACTAAAAATACAAAAAATTAGCTAGGCTTGGTTGTGGGTGCCTGTAATCCCAGCTACTTTGGAAACTGAGGCAGGAGAATCGCTTGAACCCAGGAGGCGGAGGTTGTAGTGAGCCGAGATTGCTCCATTGCACTCCAGCCTGTGTGACAGAGCTAGACTCTGTCTCAACAAAACAAAACAAAACAAAAAACAAAACAAAAATTAGCCAGTCATGTGGCAGTCGCCTGTAATCCCAGCTACTTGGGAGGCTGAGGAAAATTGCTTGCTTGAACTTGGGAGGCGGAGGTTGCAGTGAGTTGAGATCACACCATTGTACTCCAGCCTGGGTGATAGAGAAATACTCTGTCTCAAAAAAAAAAAAAAAAAAAAGAGAATTGAGATCCATGAAGGTGATATGGTTTGATCCAGGCCACCTGGAGAGTTACAGGCAACACCAAGCCTTGATCCCCTGCTATTATGCTGACACACAACACAGCCTTCCACCAGCAGCCTTCCACATAGTACAGGGAGTGCTGAGACAGCCTAGGAGAAAGCTGGGTGAAGGTAAATAGCCCTCATCTAGATGAAGCGACCTCCTCATTTCAGTCACTAGATTCCTCTGTCTTCTGAACCTAATGTGTCCTCAAGATTAAGGCAGCAGCTGACTATTTAGGATTAAATAACACTGAGCCAAAACATTCAGATGATTCCTTCTGCCAAGATAACTGGCTGATGTTCTAAACCACTGTGCCCCTGGGGAGTGGCAAACAATGCCATTCTTTAAGCAGAGTGAGCAACTCTGGCAATATGGTATGACATGAACAATGGGAGTGGAGAACAGTAGCAAAAAACTGTAAGGGTGCCAAGTAGACCAGACCCTCAAATGGCAAGAGTTTCTGAGAGAGAGAAGAGAAGAACAGAGAAAACTGATTAGGAAGTGTGTTTGGTGAAATTATCACTGGACTGGGCCAAGCCGTCCCAGGTCCAGGAGCCTCATACTGTAGCCAATTTAGGCTTTGTCCTCTTGGCCAGTGTATGTGGAGATCAAGAGTCTTTATTTAGTTGATTTGTGGCACATGGAAAATTCTTGAGAAGGGTTGGGGCTTGACAGGGTCAGGAAGCAAAGTATATTCTTAATCTTGGAAAGTTGGAATCTTACCCAGGACTCTATTAATTAAACATGCTAAGGACTGTATACTTTGGAAGGAGAGGAAACTTATCATGGATAGAACTGTCCCTGCCTGAAACAGAAAGAAAGCTAATCCCAGCCCTGGTCAATATTTCCAGTTCTCCTTAGAGAATAGGGTAGAGAAGAACCACATACAGAAGGATCTTTAGAAAAATCCTTATCTGGAAAGGAGAAGACAATATAATCAGATGCATTGTGGAGGGAGGCCCTAGCAAAGGATCCGGGAGCTTTAGTCTTAGACTTTCAGTGGTGGCTTCTGCACAAATATTCTAAAGGGATTTAAAAAATTAATGGGTAATTCTCAAGAACCAGGCCTGGAAAGTGCGACCAGAAGATTCATTTCTGAGCCAAACCTGTGACTCTTTAGTTTTTAGCTGTGGAATGGGTTGTTCAGGAAAACTAGATGGCATTTGGTTACTGGGGAATATAAAATGTATCCTCTAAGTTTGATGCAAGATAACAAGACAGCTGCACTTGTTCCCATCACAGCTTTTCTGGCAAGGTTGGTGCATTTGGCCTGCAGATATGGTCACTGTGGGGGATCATGATGATGGCACCTGTCACTTATTATTAGAGGCTCACTACCTACATTCTAGCCATGACGCTATGCACATTCCGTTATTTCTTTTGACCTTCACATGAATACTGACCTAAGTAATGATCATCTCCGTTTCACAGGTGAAGAACTGAGTATTAAGAAAGGGAAAGCAACTTGCCCAAGGTCACAGCTGAAGAGGTAGAGCCACAATGGACTTGAGGTGGATGTGACAAAGCCTGTGTCTGTAGCTCTTCTGTGGCATTAGGGGTCAGCAATGCAACTGTGGTTTAGGGCGTATAAAATGGCTGGTGCGGGGCTAGCTGGAGTCAAGATGGTACGTACTTTGGTTTGAAGATCCATTGTCCTCATTATGTGCCCCTTTTCTCCCCCAGACTATTCTGCATTTAAGGTGAAAAGATAAAAGAGAAGTAAAGTGAAATAAAACAAAGCTTCCTGGAAAGTATGATGCAAGAGGGTAAAAAATAGGCTATCAAACAAAACAATATAAAGGTCCTCTGCTGTATTTGGAAATCATAGAAAACAATAAAACAAAAGCTGAGAGACCAGAAGGAGTCAAAGAGCACCGAAGGTGACGGTTTCTCAGGCAAAACCCTCACCAGTCTCTGAATCCCAAAGACCGAGGCTGCAGCAGTGTCTGAGATGCCGACGCAGTGTTACCCTCCTTCTCTCGGGGATCTTGCATGTCCTTTCTGATCTGTCAGTGAGTAGGAGGGGCTGCTGCAAATTCACTGCCCTCCTGGTCCTCAGGAAGACACTCACCATCTCTGAAGACCCTCCTCCTCTCATTTGTAAAGGAGGCTTAGCAATGGAAAGGCCACCAGTGTTGAAGAGGGTTCTCCACTTTGATGTTTCTCTGTTTACTCTTGTTGGGACTAAACAAGTATTTGTTTGCAGCTCAAATTATTATGTTTCACGCCCTTGCAAATTAAACATGCTTCATAGACATAAATAAACATTCTCACCCCATCAATTCAATTTCAAACAACAGGAACAATGGAAACATTTGAAACGTTTTCCACTTGACCTATCCATCTTACAGATCCATCATTCACTAGTTTATTCTATCTAGAATTTCTAGGGATGAACCTATCTTCACAGCTTAGCTATAGAGGGCCAAAAAAGCAAGAGTACTAACATTTACTGAGTGCTTTCTCATGACAATAACTGTATATACATCATTTATTAATCTAGGCTCTGTGCCTTTAAAAAAAATAATCTCTGCTATTTCCCCAGAGTGTACCGTAGGACTTGACGTGTAGTAAGCTCTCGATAAGTGTTTACTAAATGATTTAATTAATTCACACCGCAACTCTAGGATGCTATCTGTCCCCATTTTACAAGGAGAAAATGGAGGCTTACGCAACTTGCCCCAAGTCACAACGTTACTTAGTGGAAAACTGGGGATTTGAACACAAGGACACATGACTCCAAAGTCTGTTTTCTTTTCACTACTCCATTCCAACTCCAACAGCAACCAGGAAAGGTGGGTAAAACAGACCAT
Source organism: Macaca thibetana thibetana (assembly GCF_024542745.1). Lineage (NCBI taxonomy): Eukaryota > Metazoa > Chordata > Mammalia > Primates > Cercopithecidae > Macaca > Macaca thibetana. Next base: position 23,903,524 of record NC_065579.1, on the reverse strand, counting down.
CCTAGCCCTGTCTAGAAATGTTGATAATACCTGGAAGAGGGTCAGAGGACTGAAACAGACACTTTTTAAACAAAAAGGTGACTTCACTATAAAGATCAAGTCCTTCCTGAACTGACCTCCATAATGTTATTACGCATTTGTATAGCCCTTTGTGACACAGACTCATCATCAAAACCTGTGCACTCCTTACTTCCTGGCCACACAGCTAGACTGCATTTTCCAGCTCCCTTGCAGTGAGACACGGCCATGTGACTGAGGTCTAGCCAACAGAATGAATGAAAGCATTGGGCACTATTTCCAGGCCTGGCCTGTGAAACACCTCTTACATGTTTTGTTTCATTGTCTTTCTCTCTCCTTCTGTTTAGTGGAGAAAATTCTGAAGTCCTAGAGGTAGATGGGGATGTAAGAAGGAAAGAACCTGGGTTCATAAATGACCCTGACAAGTGTCACCTGCCAACTAAGAACATGTGGTACTAGACTTAACATGAGTTAGAAATAAAATTCTGCTGTACGAAGTCACTGAGATTTGGGATTCATTTATTGCAGTGGAGAGCATTATTTTGCTAATAGATGCTCTATAATTCTAAATGATACTTTTGTATCATTCAGTATTTAAAAAATCCAGTCAGAGTCAATAGAAGCTTAAGGTGGGAGAAATGTGAAGGCAAACAACCGAACTGTCTGGGTGATGCACTGCTGCAGGGCCACACATTTATTACTTTAAGTTAATAGGCTTCGTTTCTCCACTTGTAATTTCATGGCATTGAACTAGATGGTCTCTAAGATTCCTTCCAATGCTAAACTTCCATGAGTCTTGTCAGATGTTAAAAATATGAATTGCTGTGTTTACAAACTGTGATCTTTTGACTATGAGCTTCTCAAAGGCAAGAACTATTGCTCAGTCATGTTTATATGCTTAGTATGTAATATCTGAGATGCTCAAAAAACGTTAAATTGTATTAGAATTTTCTGTTGAGAAACTTAAAGAATTTACGAATGTTCTGATTTATCCCAATAATTTCTTAATCTAATGTAGAGCATGGTGTTAAAAGATTAAAATTCTCATGAATATTTTCATTATGCATTACTGAGTTTGATAGGCTATTTTATATTCATTTATATAGACATCTTTGAAGAACGATTTTATAATAATACTGAAAGACTTTTTTGATTAAAGGTAATGCCAGCAATAATTGGTATTCTGATGGCTTCATTTATGGTTCTATAGTCCTTGTACCCCAATTTTCTCAACCCTAAGTAGGAATTACACACTTATAATATTAAAATAATAAATATTATAAGAATTATAAGACATTAATATAATATTTAAACAACATAAGAATGTAATTCCTACTTAGAGGTGAGAAAATTGGGGTACAAGAATATTCAGAATTTTCTTATTCAAATGTCTCTAACCTGAGGTCTATAAAAGCAGTGTCAGAGGAAACTATGAGCCATTTAAAAAGTCTGAAAAGGCCCAAGGGAAGTTGTACAAAAATATGAGGCAGTCTATGACACTTCCATGAAAAATGCCTTCAGATTTTTGAAAAAGATATAGAAATTTTTCTATACATATATATAGCATGGGAACATTGATTATTTCATCCTGCTCATTGAAAACATCAGATTAGTAACCAAATACATCTTTGGTGATTAAAAACCGGTCAGTGAATGCCATTACTTCATAAAAGCGGTTTGGCAGGTAAAATGTTTGAAAGCACAGGGTTCAAGGGAGGTGTGTGTTGCAATAAAATAACAAGAGGATCTTGGCAAAAAAAAAAATGTTGAAAATCACAATTTGACACTGTGCAAGTAAAACGAAATTGAATTATGGGAAGCCAGTGCTTTTACACACTTTTTTATTGGCAGTAGTGGGAAGGTATGTTTCCCCTCCCATTTTCTGCTGTGACTTCCTACATGATGTGATTGCATCATGTTAAGTCCTACATCCTGCAGGATGCTGGGCATTCAGGAAAATACTGTGTGGTGTGGTCCCTTGCCTTGGCTGGCCTAGGAACTGATGCCTGTTAAAAAATTAAGCAACAATAATAATCATAGCAACAAATGTTTAAAGATGCTTATTTTATCAGGGATTGCAGAAAGGAAGAGATTGTATGAAAAACTATCTACTTCCTTTTGCCTGAATTGTTTGTTTCAAATCTTATGTTTAGATTACTGCTTCATTAAAAATATCTTTTCTGGCCGGACGCGGTGGCTCATGCCTGCAGTCCCAGCACGCTGGGAGGTCGAGGTGGGCGGATCACGAGTTCAGGAGATCGAGACCATCCTGGCTAACATGGAGAAACCCCATCTCTACTAAAAAATACAAAAAAATTAGCCGGGCATGTTGGCAGGTACCTGTAATCCCAGCTACTCGGGAGGCTGAAGCAGGAGAATGGCGTGAACCCAGGAGGCAGAGCTTGCAGTGAGCCGAGATTACGCCACCGCACTCCAGCCTGGGCGACAGAGCAAGACTCCATCTCAAAAAAAAAAAAAAAAAAAAAAAGTCTTTCCATAAAGTAATAAAGAATAATAAAGAAATTTTTTGTCTCTCTCTTATTTTTTTATAAAAAGAAAAGTCCTTAGCTGTACAGAAAATTAGAAAATTCTAGCAAGGGTGCTGAATTTGAGTGTGACACTGGTGAGAAGACATGAATTATGGGAATGGGCTAAGCAAAGCTATAGACATTTAAGCTTAGCTGCAAAACAAACTTCTTAAAAAAGTACAAACAGTCATTTACATCTGTTTTTTTTTTTCCATTGTAGGATCATAATTCTGTTGGCTGTTTTGTCCACAATAAATTAAGTTAGTGAGTATCTACTATGTGCCAGGTACCCCCTCATAATGGCTGTTGTATATTGTGTCCCAGTGCTCTAGACTCTATGTTCAGTGATTTCTATAAATCTTACATCCTCACCACAATCCTTTGAGAAAAGTTCAGCATTTTCAGCATTGGGATTTTTAAGATTTCCCCATGTGACTTAAACATGTAGATCAGGCTGAGAACAATAACCCTATGGGGACTGCTCACCAGAGTGCTATATTCTCTTCAGATCCCAAAATGGAAGTCCTTTCATTTATTTAAAAAATTAAAAATAATAAGTAAATAAATACCTCCTCCCATAACCAAAGGCACCACACATCTAAAAACAATACATTAAAGCAGCATAGAATAGCATTCTAAGCTCAGGCATGGTGGCTCATGCCTGTAATTCCAGTACTTTGAGAGGCCAAGGTGGGCAGATTGCTTGAGCCCAGGAGTTTAAGACCAGTGTGGTCAACATGGTGAGACCCTGTCTCTGCAAAAAATAATAAAAAAAAATTTAGCTGAGTGTGGTGGTGTGTGCCAGTGGTTCCAGCTACTCACAAGGCTAAGGTGGGAGGATTAACTGAGCTTGGGAGGTCTCCTTGGGAGGAGGAGGCTCACTATCTCCATGGCAGTGAGCCGTGATCACACCACTGCACTCAAGCCTGGGTGACAGAGTATGAGACCCTGTCTCAAAACAAAAACGAAAACAAAAACAAAAAAAATAGGATTCTAAGCTCGATGCCTATAAAATCATTTGTGGGACAGAGAAACAAGTTTCCTCATGACTGTTCCATTTCTTGAATGACAAATGCTGGCCTTGGAGTGCAGGCCCGAAGGACTTTGTGATCATTTGAGCTGGAGAGTTTGCTGTTCCGATGAGTCATTTGGATAAGTGAAGATGCTGATGTTCACTGGTCAACTGCATGGTTACAGGAACCATGAGTCTGTCATTTGTGGGCAAAAGTAACAATAGACACCTACACCGTCATCGGGAGTAGAGCATCACTAATTACAATTCAATTTGCCCACCCTAGGTCAGGTTAGGCCTAGATTAAAGGGTAATATTTTAGATTTCTTTTCTAGGTACTCAGATGGCCAAACTAACATTTTCTGGGGAGGGGGGGAACCCTCTGCATCAGTGATTCTCAAACTTCTGTGTGCATCAGAATCACCTGGAGAGTTGAGTAGGCACAAGAAAAGCCAAGGCACTTGTCACTAGGTAAGATGGTTGGCTAGAACTTTTTTTCCTTTTAAACTAAATTTCCCAGTGATTCTGATCCCACCACCAAGTTTGAGAACAACAGCTCTTTTCTTAACACCGGATGCATAGTAGAATCACTTGAGTTAAAAAAACAAAGCTACCAGAGGTTTCACCTTAGACCGATTTATTGGAATCTCTAGGGGTGGAGCACAGACACTGGTATTTTTTAACAGATCCCCTCAGTTGACCTGTAATAGGCAGCAGAGTTGAGAACCACTGTGTCCCACTGGGTTGTACTTTAAAATTACCTGGACAGTTTTAAAAGAATGCTGAGCCTTGGGCCCCCACCTGGGGATTACTATTAAACTGGTCTAGGAAGGCATGGACATCAGGACTTTAAAAAGCTCTCAGAGTGGCCAGGTGTGGTGGCTCATGCCTGTAATCCCAGCACTTTGGGAGGCTGAGGGGGATGGATCAGTTGAGCCCAGGAGTTCGAGACAATCCTGGGCAACATGGCAAGACCCCATCTCTACAAAAAATATAAAAATTAGCTGGGTGTAGTGGTGAGTTCCTCTAATCCCAGCTACTCTGGAGGCTGAGATGGGAGAATCACATGAGCCTGGAAGATGGAGGTTGCAGTGAGCCGAGATCATGCCACCACACTCCAGCCTGGGCCACAGAGTGAGACTCTGTCTCAAAAAGAAAGCTCCCAGAGGGATTCTAAGACGCAGCCAAGTTTGAGCAGGACAAAGTTAGGTCCTCTTCCAAAGAGAGGGATCAAATATCTGGTCACCTGGCTGTCATTTTGGAAACTGAAGTTCTAGAAGCAATTGTCTGAATCTCTAGGAGTTTTGAGGGAGGTTTTTGCTAATCTGACTAAATTTGCTGAGATTTTATTAATTTGGTCTCAGCTTACTAAAAAGGAGAAGAAGGAATGCTTAATACATCTTCCTTGCAAACGCACCACGATAAAGACAAATAACTTCAGTCAAGGTTAAAAAAAAAAGAAATGAAAAGAAACATAATCACCATTTGAAGTCATTTAACCCACAGTTCCCCAGTCTTTGGGAGCTGATGGTTCAAATACTCAACAGTTTGCTGTGGTGGCCCTGGGCAAGACACTTCACCACATTGGCTTCAGCCTGCTAATGTGTGAACTATGGCTTAGAGAAAATGACTCAGTTCAGTTACAGTACCAAGACAAGAAAGCATCTGCACTCTGCAGGCTTGGGGAACTGGCGTTCCACACTAGTTTCTTTTTACAACACAGCCAAATTCCAGAGCGAGAATGTCATCATAGCTGAGACTTGAAAGAAAAGCAAAGATGGATAAAACAAGCGCCTGGGACTTTTCAGATGGCAATGGTGGCAGGTTGTGGTGCCATATAAAAATGACTCTTGGCTCACTGCAAACAAAATAACACCATACAGTCATTAGAAACCAAATTCTTGTTGGGAAAATTGTTTTCTTTTTAAGGGATTTGCACCTATATACGTGCAACTGCTGTGGACTTTAGTGGCATTTAGGAGAAGAGAGAGGAAGATACATCCCCACATAATAGAACCCTGTTAAGTTACAGTTGTTATTTGTGACTGCTAGGGAAAAAAAATCAGGGAGAGATGTGCCAGGCAGCACTTGGTTATGGCAGGGCTTGCAGGAGACTGAGATGAGTTTATCAGAATGGTGATGGTGGGGATAATGGGGATGATGATGTGGGGGGCAATAATCGTAGTGGAGGTTGGTGTGATGGTGATTGTGGTGGTGGTGGGAGTGGAGGTGGAATGGGGTTGGGTGTGGCTTGGGGTTGGAGTATGAGAAGAAGCCAGCTTTGTAAAGGGTGCCTTCTAGGAAGAATACAGGAGTTGCTGAGAAAGAATTTTTTTTTCACTCTTCTGCTTCCATCTTCTCCTCTCTGTAGTCTTGTCCTTTTGACATTTCAACTTCCTGATTACCTAGCTGCAGCTCAAATTTGGAAACTAAAGTTGTTCTAGTAGTAATTGCTTAAGAGTTGCTGGGAGATTTGAGGGAAGGTTTTCGCCAGTCTGACTGGATTTGGTGAGATTTTGTTAATCTGGTCTCTTTCAGAAGCTCCCTACTTTTCTGTAGTAAGTTTCTTTTCCAAGAGAAGTTCAGGAAGTTAAAGAGGAGGGATGAGGACAGAGACAGTCAGAACACAGAAGGACCAGTCCCTCTTCAGGTAGCCTACAGGGCATCTTTTACCCAGTCACACCGCATGAAGAGTTACCGTTCCTTCTGTTTCATGAGGAAAAAAGGAGCATTTGCTCTTCTTTTAAAGAAAAAGGTGATGTGTTAGCAGTACAGAAATTCTTCCTGGCGGTCTTTTGATTTGCCCCTTATTATGGTAGAAACTGGAGAAACTCGTGAACTGAGGTGCTGGTCTCCTCTCTTCCCTAGTCTGGATGGATGCCGAGGAGTGATTTTCTCTTCTACCAATTTATGTGTGACAGAAGTAAGATGACAAATATTTATGGTTTTCCCTTCCTTTGCTTTCCGAGGTAAGCGGGGTCCCAAGGAAGATCTGTTTATTTTGCTGAGTGGGGTTTTAAAAGGAAATATGTATCGAGGAAGTGGAGAGAAGAGGCTCACAATCTTGAAGGTGGAGGCAGTAGTGGGGAGAAGAGGGAGGGGAGAGGAGGGTCCAGATTTGTGACTGCAGTGGGGAGGGGAGGCAGTGTGTACAGCAGACTCATCAGGGTTTTAGCCTCTGGGGAGAGAGGGAGAAGAGGATGTGAGGTTTCAGCAGTTCCTGCGAGGCATGGATCTGTGGGAGAGATGTCTGAGCATGAATTTAAAGACTTTCAGTGTGATGTGTGTAATGGCCTCCCTTCTGCCCTCAAGGAATTTGGGGGAAGACGGATGCTTCCTTTCTAGCCTACTGACAGTGAGATTTTTATTTATTTTAGAAGTGACAGCATGCAGAGCGAGGAGCAAAAAGGCCCTCATCACATTGTGTGGTTAAATACCCAAGAAATAAAATCAAAGCTTAGCCAACAGTAGAGCTGGCTATTTGGGCTATTTTTCTTTCTGCCAAACTATTCATGGCAATATCCGTAATGTGTATAGATGGCTGTATGGAATCCAAGGCCACGTTTTATTTTTGATCACATCTGGGGAGACAGGAATTCAGGAGAAAGTGCAATAAACCTCCAAATTTCCCTTCAGAATGGCTATGCCAGGAGTGTGTCCATCTATCTAAAGCCTCCCAGCTCTATAGCACTGTGGGAAGGGGAGCCGAGGGTCGTGGTGGCACTCTGCATTGCTGCTCTCCTTTGGCTTCTGTTATTACTTCCTCTACACCTGTAACCAGCCCAAAGACCTGACGATTGGCTGTTCTGACTCTGGGAGAAGGGACAGAAGGACCTCCACCAATCAGGTTTGCCCCTCCCTTGCCTCAGAGGCTCACCACTTTGTGTGAGTATTTGGTGCACAAAGGTAAGAATGCAAGAGTTAAAGGTAAGTATGAGAGAGAAAAATCTTCAACCTTCAGCCAGTCATTCCTGCATCTAATGAAAAAGAACTACATGTTGAAATAAAAGTGTTAACACATTCCAAAGAGCCCATTGAGGTCTGTCCCTCAGTACTCATCAGAAGATATTACTAAGCTTGACAACAAAGAAATAAATCACAAATAGTACCTCAGTAGAACTCACTATATATAAACTAAAAACTTTCGTATGTCCAAAAATGCTATGGAACCATATTTACAGTTTATTTGTAAATGGTTTGAAATAAAAATTAGATAGAGATAGAGAAAGAAGATTAAAGCAAATGCGATAAAATGTTAACATTTTAAGACTTAGGGTAAAAGATGGCTTGGAATTGTTTGTATTAATTTTGCAACTTTCCTGTAAGTATACAATTATTTCAAAGGAAGAAAAATTTAAAAAGGTTAAATATTGCCATAAACAAAAAGAAGAGATATGTATTAAATTGAGAAAAATATATACACTGTTTATGATAGAAAATGAATTAATTCCCTAATATCTAAATCGTTAAGAAAAAGACAAATACCACAACAGAAAAGTTAAACAAACAGGTTACATTACAAAAGGTGAAGTTTGAGTCACCAATCAATGTGTGTGTGTGTGTGTGTGTGTGTGTGTGTGGTATACAGTCAAATTTATAATCAAGAAGAAAAATATAAAGTTTTGAAAGGCTTGATACAATTTTGCCTAATAAATTCCCTCCTCAAAAACAAATAGGCTAACTGTACCGAAAATTTCTACATTTGGAGGGTATATGCTTAAACGGAGGCTGAACTGCTGTTGGATGTCTCAATTGGTCCAATAATCTGGCTAAAATTTGAAAACAGAAAAAGTTTTTAAAGCCGTTCAGTCCCTTTGACCTATCATTTCTTTTAATATAGTAGAGTTTATCCTGAGGAAATTATCAGAAAGATGCAAAATTATGTACAAGGCAGTTCATTATATATTCATCACGTCAATATATATGTAATAAATATGTATTCATCATATATTATTTATAACAATATTATGTTAATAGCCTAACAATCAGGGACTATATCACCATATGATGAATTACTAAGTGGCCATGAACAAAATCCTTTTGAGGAAGCGTGTTTATTGACAACAGGAAATGTTAACAATATGTACACTGTTAACATTAGTTATTTTTGAATGGTGTCATTATTTTGCAGTCAGTAACCTTTTGAAACCATGGAGAGCCATTCTATGTAGGTTGTAGGACATATGCACCACTGTGACTCTATTTCTGAAGGAAGAAATGGCCATTAAGAAGCAGTTGAAAAAACCTAAGGGACACCTGAAGGTCTACCTTTGAAAAATGGCATGGGCTTCACAATTTCACCTTTGAGAAATGATATGGGCTTCACAATAAAATGCCGAGTTTTCCCAACTTAAATGTTTTGTCTGACTCTGAAAAATTTGTTCAGTAGGACAGTCTCAAAACACAAAATGCATTGCCTCAGTATTCACTTTTTCTTTATACTCAACCATCAGTGTATGTATGCCTTACTTTATGAACATGTGATTTATAAATATTCAAATTTTAGAAGTGGAATGGGAACTAGGGATGAATGCTTTCACTTTCTCATTTAATAGGTAAGGGATTCAAGATCTAGGGAGATGAAGTGACTTGCTTAGTTAACTTAGCAAAAGAAGACTCTAACTTTGATATTTAACATTTAGCATATTCACATCTTAGCATAAATTCCCCTATGCTGTTGATCGTGGTTTAATCCAAAATAGAGCTCATATATCCATAACACATAAACAGGTTCTACAATTAATGAGAAAAAGACAAAAACTACAGTGGGCAAATGGACAATAACTATGAACAAGCAAGTTACAGATGCAGAAATGCGAGTGGCGAATAAATGTGTAAAAATTGCCCAAACTCAGTAGTAATAAGGGAAATTTTTAAAAACC